>NC_064614.1:1294220968-1294536384 GCF_023898315.1 Schistocerca nitens | reverse complement strand
TGACGTGGTCGAATCTTTTCCGATTGATTTTCGTCGTGTAGCTACAGCCACAGCTGCTGACCCTGTCCTTGATACCGTTTTGCATTTTGTTGCTACGGAATAGCCCTTGTCAAAGTCACGGATCGAGGATCCGTTGGTTCGCCGATTTTTTGCTCACAAGGAGATACTTTTTGTACGACGTGGTGTTTTGTTGTTGCGTTCTGATAATGATCAGTCCAGAGTCGTGGTGCCACGTTCGTTACAGTCCTCTGTCTTACGGCTCCTTCACCAAGGACATTGGGGTATAGTACGCATGAAACAACTTGCTCGTCAGCACTGTACTTGGTTCGGAATCGATGCTGCGATTACGAATATGTGCTCTTCTTGCATGGCGTGTGCCGAACAACAATCCGCACCGCCGCGGCAATTCTTTGCATGGCCGAAAGCCACTTCCCCTTGGCAAAGCTTACACATAGATTTTGCTGGTCCATTCTGGAATGCTCGATGGTTGGTTGTGGTGGATTCCTTCAGTAATTTTCCTTTTGTTGTCCGGATGTCTTCCACGACGTCAGCTGCCACCATCCAAGCGTTATCCGTTATATCTTTTGCATTGAAGGTCTTCCGCAGACTATTGTTTCCGACAATGGCCCACAATTCATGTCTGCAGAATTTCAGTCATTCTGCAAGGCCAATGGTATTCAACATCTGACATTCGCGCCGTTTTCGCCTCAGTCAAACGGTGCCGCTGAACGATTGGTCCGGACTTTCAAGTCACAGATGTTGAAGTTGAAAGAGTCGCATTCTCGGGAGGACGCTTTGTTGCTCTTTTTGTCTTCGTATCGCTCTCAGCCCCGCGATGGTCGCTCGCTGGCTGAGTTGCTCCATGGTCGTCCTCATCGAACCTTGATGTCTTTGCTGCATCCACCGCATCAGGTTCCTGTGCAGCGGCAGACTCCTGCTTTTGCTCCTGGCGACGTTGTATTCTATCGCAACTATCGAGGTTCACGGCGTTGGCTCGCAGGGCGCATTCTTCGCTGCCTCGGCCGCACGATGTATTTGGTTTTGGGGACCTCTGGTGAGGTGCGTCGGCATCTCAATCAGCTGCGCCTCTGTCGTCGCACGGGTTCTGCCGCTCCCTGTCTGCTTTCAGCGACGGTGCCGTCCGGTCAGCACCCTGGGGACCCATCTACTGGCTCGCCACATCCCCAGGTGTTACCGACGATGCCTTCCATTTTGCCACATGGCGACGCGCCGCTGCCGCCGCCGCTGCCGCCGCCGCTGCAGCCGCCGCTGCCGCCTGTTCTCCCGCCGGCGCCGCCCGCAGTGGACGCGTCGCTGCAACCGCCTGGCGCCTCCCTGGGTCCCGCGCCGCCGATCGCTTCCCATGACCAGCTGTCCTCCGCCATGGAACTCTTGCCCGCTCCGGAGCAGATGTCGTCTTCGCCCGTCGGGTGCCCCGACCACATGGAGGTCGAACCTTCGGCCCCTCCTGTCTCTTTACGGGCGCATACTCTGCATGTTGACTTGCACCCTGGACTAGGTTTTCAGGCGTTTCCTAGCTACCCTCGGACCGAATGGCCGGGTGCGGGTGGCACAGCCTCGCCTGTTGTTAGGCTCCCCACCTCATTGCATACGTCAACATGGGGTCCTCCCCACGGTGGGCGGAAGCCTTATCACACGACCATTCGCCGATTTGCGGGGGAGGAATGTGGTGTCACCGCCGGACACCACACTTGCTAGCTGGTAGCTTAAATCGGCCGCGGTCCAGTAGTACGTGTCGGACCCGCATGTCGCCACTGTCAGGATAGCAGACCGAGCGCCACCACACGGCAGGTCACGAGAGACTTACTAGCACTCGCCCCAGTTGTACGACGACTTTGCTAGCGACTACACTGACGAAGCCTTTCTCTCATTTGCCGAGAGACAGTTAGAATAGCCTTCAGCTATGTCAATGGCTACGACCTAGCAAGACGCCATTTGTAACATGACCTCTCTCTAGCCTACGTGAGATTAACGCGTGCCTTTCGGCTACTTCAGTGTGGCGTAGCTGTCTTGTTACGCCACAACAAAAACAAAAGACAATACAAAGGATAAAGATCTGTTTGCTTCGCTATAGTGTCATACTTAGGAATAAATATCAACTGCTAAAGTCACTTCAAATAACAACTATTATCTTGTGGAAATCTAGTACAAAATTGTCTAGTGGAAACGTACTCCCTTGTGTAACCAATGAATATTCTCCAGTTCTCTACAGAGTGTCATGTAGAAACTGGAATCAACTACAATTTAGAAGAACAGATTCACCAACCACTTCACACTGAAAGCGTATTTATGCAGAAAAGAGAGAGTACAAACAGATCTCAGCTCCCAGCCTCAGCAGTGCGCACTCCCATTCAATGGACTTAGCAAGTTGTAACAAATTACAACACTCCCTAAATAAGTTGTAGAACCTGCTAGAAAACAATGTTGAATGATAATTGCAGTAGGTGGAAACTGAATGGGTCACTTGCAGTTTGGCACTGTTGGTCCAGATCGTCCAACTCCTCAATGGCGATTCGGCATAGATACTTCAGAGTGGTTGGTGCGTCACATCGTACATAAACACCCCTTATCAATGTATCGCAGCCATGTTCAATAGGGTTCGCGTCTGGAGAATATGTTGGCCACTAGTCAAGCGAAGTTATCCTGAAGGAAGTCACTCACAAGATGTGCACTATTGGGGTGTGAATTGTCATCCATGAAGACGAATGCCTCACAAATATGGATGCACTGACGGTCAGACAATGGCATTCACGTATTGTACAGCCGTTACGGCGCTTGTAATGACCACCAGCGGCTAATGTTGGCCCCCACATAATGCCACCTCAAAACGGCAGGGAATCTCCACCTTGCTGCACTCGCTGGACAGTGTGTAAGGTGTTCAGCCTGACCGGTTTGCCTCCAAATACGTCTCCGAGAATTGTCTGAACACATATGCAACACTCATCGTGTAAGAGAACATGATGCCAATCCTGAGCAGTCAATTCGGCATGTTTTTGACCCATCTGTTCCACACTGCATGATGTTGTGTTTGCAAAGATGGACCTCGCTACGGACGTCGGGAGTGAAGTTGCGCGTCATGCACCCTATTGCACACAGTTTGAGTCTTAACACGAAGTCCTGTGGCTGCACAAAAAGCATTATTCGACATTGTGGCATTGCTGTCAGGGTTCCTGTGGCCCATAATCCACAGGTAGTGGTCATCCATTGCAGTAGTAGCCCTCAGGCGGCCTGAGTGAGGCATGTCATTGATAGTTCCTGTCTCTCTGCATCTCCTCCATGTCCCAACAAAATCACTTTGGTTCACTTTGAAACGCCTGGGTACTTCCCTTGTCGAGAGCCCTTCCTGGCACAAAGTAGCAATGAAGACACTATCTAACCACAGTAGTGACCGTCTAGGCATGATTGAACTACAGACAACACTAGCCGGGTACCTCCTTCCTGGTGGAATGATGAACTGCTCAGCTGTCAGACCCCCTCAGTCTAATTGGCACTGATCACGCACGGTTGTTTACATCTTTGGGCAGGTTTAGTGACACCTGTAAACAGGCAAAGGAACTGTGTGTATTGTACAATATCCACTGTCAATGTCTGTCTTCAGGAGTTCTGGGAACCGGGTTGATGGAAAACGTTTTTGCTGTATGTCTTATAGAGCCCACATTTACTAGACTTTTTGGCTTAGAATGATCATTCCTGTTGCATCCCTGAATACTGGCCATTCCTGCTGGGACACACTCAACACACAGCACGTGGCACTGCGAGGAGAAAAACGAAACAGTGAACTGCTGCCAACTATAACTTCATAGAAATGGATCTAGTCAGTCATTCTTTCTATTGTGGCACAGATGGATTCTCGTAATGCAATCGTACGGGTCGTATGGGAATGCAAATATGGTGTGGACAACAAAATAAAACACAATCTCTCTCATAAACTCACCAAAAACCAAAGTTCTAAACTGTTCACAAGCTCTACGTTAGCTATGAGCCCTCACGTGCTACTACATGCACAAATTTACTCACACTTCACACAGCACAAACACTTCACTTCAATGGGATGCTGTAACTGTGGTGAGACTTACAAGTTTGGCTAGGTTTCATCTGTGGAGTGCCAACTTACATTCATTGTAGTGTACCCATTGTTCAACAAAAGTATTTAACATAAATGCAGGCAGTATTTGCTATGCAAAAATCACAAAAGCACTCTCATATTTGAGTTTATTTCCAGTAATAACATAGAAAAATCGAAAATCACAATTCACAATAAATTTCAAAACCTGACAGTTTCTTAAGACTTCGAGGTGGTTGAATAAATCAAGGTTAATTGTGTGAGTTATCTTCAGAGAACTGCTAAAGTTCCACAGCATATGAAATTACAAATTCAACAACAGCTACACAATGAAACCTTATAAGTGTGACTTGTCACACGTAACCCAAAATGGAACAAGTTCATCAGATGTGGAAAAATCTATGCCTAAAAGTAGGTTATTTCACTGCTCATCAGACAAAACTTTCCCCTAAAAAGAACTAACACAGCCTGACCATATCCAAATGGTGTCCAAATGTAGACTCCCCACCAAAATGACACTGTTGACCCAGGAAATGTTGGCCAAGCACCACTGAAGTCAGTTGAACTACTGTACATAAAAACTAATAAAGTTCTTAATGTTAACTCTTTTTACACACATGGATATTTCCGAGAAATAATATGCTATTATCAATTTTTTTTTATATGCCATAGTTTATACACAAACAATGATCTCTATGGTTTACCTACATTTTCTGATTTATAAGTACAGATACTAACAAACAAGTTAAATTATAGATTAAATAATTTTCTATACAGCTAAAGTTTACAGTACTGTCACTTTCTAAATGTTTTCTATTTATTTAGTAAGAAAAGTTTTGTTTAAGTGCACAAAATGCCCTTTAAAGCCTCTCATTTACGTAAGTGAATAATTTCACTTAATCTACTATCACAGACCGATACAGTTCGACAAGATGTATCCATACACACATTGTTTGTTGCAACCACATAATGCAGTGGCAAGATATTCACTTTTACATTTCAGGAATTATTTATGACAACTTACAATAACTTATAGACTAATGCAGATATTTTTCCACTTCAAATGACCCTTCTGGCTCTTCAGTGACACAAATGGAGCTACATTTATGAATTTTGGGATATGCTTTAAATTTGCATTGGATGTGAGAAGCGGCCATGAGAAATGAGCAGCCACTGTGCTGCCCAACAGAAGGGCTCTCCCAGTCACCTTAGCAGCCGGTGGAAGTCCAAAGACAACTCCATCTGTGGAGCATAGTGTGAAACTGGTCCTCTACTTGCTCCTGTCAAGTTGATTTCAGCTGTCAACAGGAATATGACCTGATCTTAGCTGCCACCTGTGCGTCTGCAGTTGCATGTTTGTGATTCAATAAAGTGTCTCTTCCCTTTATAGTAGGCTGTCGTGTTACAGTTTCCACATCATCTTTCCATGTTTCCATAGTCTCTACTTCCACTGAAGTACTGCAAGCCTCAAAGACATCTTCACGTTCGATGTATATGAACCCTGTACAATTTATTCACATTTTCATGTGAATGACATGGACAACAAGTCAGCACTTTTGCCTTCACCACCCAGTTGCACCATTCTCGACTTTTCAGATAAGGTCTGGTAAGTGTCACCATTTGGTACAGGCCACAGTAGCACTTTAGTAACTCTTCCAATAGTCAGACCTGCACAGGTGTAAAAGTTGCTACTATCTCCCGTGGTGACTGGCATTATAATGTTCATGGTCTTTATCCTGGGCATCCAAGGCATGTGTAATTGCCAGCCATCTTGCTTCTTTAGTGCTGATAAAGAATTGTTTCACAATTCCATCCTGAGCACTTTCGAACTGAGGTAGAAACAAAGTATCCATTGTTGCTTCCATCCCTCAACAGTGGATTAGGAAAAATGGTGTGAAACCCATACTGTCTTGCTTTGCTTCCTTGTATGCAGATATAAAGGCAAGCACTATCACATTACGTCACTCTCTTCATCTTGATACTACATCTGCTATTGTCTTATTTAAATACTGAGGCTATACTACTGTAACTGGGAAGGACTGTCTTCCTATAGGTGCCAGCGTCATCATGAAATTACAAGGGTAGTTTCAAAAAATTAAAAAATTAAAAATAAAAAAAAAACACTTTGGTAAGGCACTACTTCTTTTCTGAAAGTTTTTGTATAGAGTGTAGCCATGTATGGAAGTGAAACACTGGACAATAAACAGTTTAAAGAAGAGAATAGAAGCTTTTGAAATGTGGTAGTACTGAAGAATGCTGAAGATTAGGTGAGTAGATCATGTAACCAATGAGGAGGTACTGAACAGAATTGGAGAGAAGAGGAATTTGTGGCACAACTTGACTAGAAGAAGGGATTAGTTGATAGAACACATTCTGAGGCATCAAGAGATCACCAATTTAGTATTGGAGTGAAGTATGGAGGGTAAGAATCATAGAGGAAGGCCAAGAGATGAAAACACTAAGCAGATTCAGAAGGATGTTAGTTGCAGTAGTTACTCGGAGATGAAGAGGCTTGCACAGGATAGGGTAGCATGGAGAGCTGCATCAAACCAGTCTTTGGGCTCAAGACAACAACAAGACACTTCTTTTTATTCTGTTCCTAGAAGTTTTCAATGTAGTCTGCCTGTACACTAATGCACTTGGTCCAGCTATGTTCCAATGCCTTAAGCTCATCTTGCAAACTAGATTTCTCCAGGCCTAAAAAAATACCCATCAACTTCAGTTGGCAGTTCTTTTGAAGAGAACCTCCATCCACTGGAGACAATTTTGAGCTTTGAGTACAGATGGAAGCCTGGTGGCGACAATCAGGTGAATAAGTTGGATGTGGCAACAATTCGTATCTTAATTCAAGCATTTTGGCCATGGCAATGACACGTGCATGACAACGTCACTGTCTTCATGAAAGATGGCATTCTTCCTTTCCAAATCTGGCCTTTCTTCACGTATCTTTTGTTGTAGTTGGTCCAAGAGATTAGTGTAGCATCACTACACTGCCTTTGTTTTCTTTGGTTGGTGTGAATCACCATGTTTCATATGTGGTCACAAACTGCCACAAAATATCATTTTGGTTGCTATGAAAATGGATCAAATACTGTTTGGACATTTCCATTTTTATTCATTTCTGATCTTATTACAGAGTCGGGGCATTCATCGAAAAGATAATTTTCTCATACCCAAGTCCACTGTTAAAAAGTCATATGCCTGTTCACAAGGCATCCCTCCTGCCTCAACAATTTCTTGCACTTTTGTTCCCTAAACCTCCATGACCGTTTTATGCACTTTCACAACTATTTCTAGGGTAGGGAAACATTTTGGCCAACCACTATGCAGATCATCATCTAAGCTACCAGACCAAATTTAAACTCTTGTCCATTTAGCAACAGTTGAATATGATGGGAGTCCCACAGTGTATTCTGAAAATTGGTATGAATTTTCTTTGCTTTCATACATGCCGAAAGTGCAGGAGGTCAGGTCCATATGTAGGTGGATAAGAGTGGAGAAACTTCAGGATAAGGAAATCAGGCACAAGTACATAACAGTGATCTCAGAAAGGTACCAGTTAGTTGAATGTAGTCAATTACAGTCATTGGAAAAGGAATGGACAAGGTACAGGGACACAGTACTACAAGCGGCTAAAGAATGTCTTGGAACAGTAGTGTGTAAAGGTAGGATGAAGCAAACAGCTTGGTGGAATGACACAGTCAAGGCAGCCTGTGAAAGGAAAAAGAAGGCGTATCAAAAATGGCTATATACTAGAACTCAGGTAGACAGAGAAAGTTATGTTGAAGAAAGAAACAAAGCCATACAGATAATTGCAGCAACCAAGAAGAAATCTTGGTAAGACTTTGCAAACAGGTTGGAGACTTTGGGTCAAGGTGCTGGAAAACCATTCTGGAGTTTAATTAGCAGTCTTTGAAAGGGAGGTAAGAAGGAAATGGCAAGTATTTTGGACAGGTCAGGAAAACTGCTGGTGAATCCTGTTGATGCCTTGGGCAGCTGGAGGGAATATTTTGAAGAGTTGCTCAATGCAGGTGAAAATATGATCAGTAATGTGTCGGATTTCGATGTACAATCGGATAGGAATGATGATGGAAATAGGATCACATTTGAGGAAGTGGAGAAAATGGTCAATAGATTGCAGTGTAATAAAGCGGCTGGGGTGGATGAAATTAAGTCAGAACTCATCAAATACAGTGGAATGTCAGGTCTTAAATGGCTACACAGGATAATTGATATGGCGTGAGAGTCGGGACAGGTTCCATCAGACTGGATGAAAGCAGTAATCACACCAACTTTTAAACATGGAAACAGAAAAGATTGTAACAACTACAGAGGTATCTCTTTAATCAGCATTGTGGGTAAAATCTTCTCAGATCTTGTTGAAAGGAAAGTGCGAGTATTAGTCGAGGACAAACTGGATGAAAATCAGTGTGGGTTTAGACCTTTTAGAGGTTGTCAGGACCAGATCTTTAGCTAATGACAAATAATGGAGAAGTGTTATGGGTGGAACAGAGAATTTTATCTATGCTTTATAGATCTACAAAAGGCATATGACCAAGTTCCTAGGAGGAAGTTATTGTCTGTTCTATGAGATTATGGAATAGGAGGCAAACTTTTGCAAGCAATTAAAGGTCTTTACATGGATAGTCAGGCAGCAGTTAGAGTTGACAGTAAATTGAGTTCATGGTTCAGAATAGTTTCAAGGGTAAGACAAGGCTGCAACCTGTCTCCACTGTTGTTTATATTATATATGGATCGTATGTTGAAAACAATAGACTGTCTGTGTGAGATTAAGATATGTGAACAGAAAATAAGCAGTCTTGCATATGCGGATGACTTAGTTGTGATGGCAGATTCGACTGAAAGTATGCAAAGTAATATCTCAGAGCTAGATCAGAAATGTGAAGACTATGGTATGAAGATTAGCATCTCCAAAACGAAAGTAATGTCAGTGGAAAAGAGATATAAATGGATTGAGTGCAATATAGGAGGAACAAAGTTAGAACAAGTGGATGGTTTCAAGTGCTTAGGATGCGTATTCTCACAGGATGGCAACATAGTGAAAGAACTGGAAGTGAGGTGTAGCAAAGATAATGCAGTGAGTGCTCAGCTACGATCTACTCTCTTCTGCAAGAAGGAAGTCAGTACCAAGACTAAGTTATCTGTGAACCATTCAATCTTTCAATCAACTTTGTTGTATGGGAGCGAAAGCTGGGTGGATTCAGGTTACCTTATCAATAAGGTTGAGGTTACGGATATGAAAGTAGCTAGGATGATTGCAGGTACTAGTAGATGGGAACAATGGCAGGATGGTGTCCACAATGAGGAAATCAAAGAAAAACTGGGAATGAACTCTATAGATGCAGCAGTCAGGGCGAACAGTCTTAGATGGTGGGGTCACGTTACATGCATGGGAGAAGAAGGGTTACCCAAGAGACTCATGGCTTCAGCAGTATAGGGTAGGAGGAGTCGGGGTAGACCAAGGAGAAGGTATCTGGATTTGGTGAAGAATTATTTTGAAGTAATAGGCTTAACATCATAAGAGGCACCATTGTTAGCACTGAATAGGGGATAATGTGGCATTTTATAAGGGGGACTATGCTCCAGACTGAATGCTGAAAGGCATGATCAGTCTTTAATGATGATGATGATGATTCATACTTTTTCTTTACAAACACTTAGTCATTCCTTGAATTCTGTTTCTCCCCCCCCCCCCCCCCAAAAAAAAAAAAAAAAAACACTACATGGGAACAACAGCATGACATCATTGGTACCACAGACTTCTCTCCGGAGCACTGACGTTATGTGTTTACTCACAAAGGATAACCTATTGTTATTCATCGACCTTGTTGTGCTAGCACTGGCATCTGGTAAGGTCTTGGCGAACTTTTCAAACTACCCTCATACTTTCAGGACCAATTTTGAATGAAACACTTTTCTTTGATCGGAGATCATCACACATGGTGCTTCAAAATTATCTCTTATAGAGGGAAGTTGGTTATTTTCAAACTTTGTCAGGCAAGAGAACCTTGGGGCCAATATAGAAAAGCTAGGTAGTTAGTGTACATATTATTAATTTTTTCTCACTTGTCCCAAGAATGAAATGCCTTGTAGGTGAAATAAAGTAAGTGCAGAAGGAATTGGTACCATATGTCCTGTGGGAAACAGATGCACATGTTGGCACCACTGATATTCCCTACAGTTGCTTACAAAATATCTGATTGTGGCTGGTGCAATGTATTACAGCACAGTGATCATATGATGTTAAACTAAACTTGCTGACATTTAATCTGCTGAGCTAAAAAATTACTAATATCCTACAAGAACTGAAACAAAATGCATGAAACAAGATTTCCATTAAGACAACAGAAAAATCTGTGGAAAAATTACTAGTTTCCTGAACTTTTTGAGGTTAACTGTAGTCGTTAACAAACTCAAAAAATGGAGTTAATTTAGGATAAATGGAGATAATATTCACTGCACTTGATGGAAGAACTAGATGTAACCAGTATGTTAGTGTAATGTCTACTACAGCAACTAAATCACAAAAACCAATTTAGTATGATTCGAATTATGCAAAGGACAATGACAGCTTCCAAAAATTCTCAAAATCATAACATTTATTTGCATTGATATACACTGATAGTCAGGGTGATCTATTCTTTGGAAATAACTGAAGCGCAAATTCTGATTTGCAACAAAATAATTATCCGTAACACTCATACCATTAACTTACAAAAATTTTCAAAAATACTGTTTTGCAAGCTTCCAAAAATTCTCAAAAATGACCTATTTCTCACATAATGATACAGTGACACAACAACTGTTTCCAAACAGGATGGGCCTAGTTTTCTCAAAAATTTCAAAACAGCACTTAAGTTTAATCCTACAACTGACAATACCAGTACGAGTTTATCGCAGTATTAGCAAATGTTTGAAATTTCACAATATATCACAATACAAATGAGTGCTGATAATATCAATGAAAAATTATGCAGCACCAAAGCAAACAGTAAAATACACCAATCCAGAATTTCAAATTGACGCACAAATATGGCACTCACAGTCTCATGCGAAGAAACGTTCCGAAGTCAGCTGTTACGTATAAATAAACATTTGAACTGTACAGATTTTGCACTTAGCTGATTCTGTGACAATTCTACACTGACATGTCAAAGACAAACACTGCAACGTCAGTTTATCTCAGTCATAATAGTGAAAATGTGCAGCACCAACAACGCATGCCTTGTGCTGCAGCAGTCAACAGTTATCTCATAAGATTGCATCAAAAGATATTCCATTATCAGTATTTGGTGAAATAATGAGTTACACTCGGTTCACTGCTACATTGTGCAATGTATCTACAGCAAGTCCATTTTTTATAGAAACTTTAAAACCAACACGTATTTGAAAAAATATGGTGATTATAGCATGTGCAAGATACCAAGAAAATTACTGTTTCCCATTTCTTACTATAAATATGACCTCATCAAATCCTCAATTCAGTCACAAAATTCACTTTCTACCCTATATGATCATACTTTTGATCACAAGCATAAAAGTGGTACTGAATTAAATGCTTTTCAGAAATCGAGGAATAGTGCATCTACCGAACTCCCTTCGTCTTCAAGTTTCAGGATAACACAACAGAATTTCAAGTTGGGTTTCCACAATCAATGTTAACATAATCTTGCTGGTTAGCAGGGAGGTCATTCTGTTCCAGATACTTCATTTTGTTTGAGCTCAGAATTCTACACCAAATGGAAGTCAAGGTTAAAAGTTGTTTTGGCAACCACTTCTGCCACTTCCTGTGGAAAAGTGTGAGCTGTTCTCCCTTCCAACTACTGGATACTGTTTGTTGTTCAAGGAATCTGTGGCAGATTATAGTTAAAAGAGGGGCTAACTCAGCTGCAAATTCAGTATAACATCAGCAGGGATTCCATTGGGACCTGGGGCAGTGGTGCGAGTATTAAATTAGGGCAATACTCCTGGCCTTTCCTTTGTAACGGAATATCTGAAAACGGATTTAAGCGTTTCTGGCTTTGTGTTACTACTCTCAATTTCAGTCTCTCACATCCATGAGTGAGTGGATATTTACTTTGGTGCCACTAACAGCCTTCACATAGAACCAGAATTTCTGTGGGCTTTACGAAAGATCTTTCAACAATGTCCATCTATACAGTCACCAAAGGCTTCACGTATTGCTCTCTTAACAGCCCAATGCATTTCATTTCATTCTGCATCTGTCGATAGCCCTTTGCTTTGTTTTGCACCTATTATGCAATTTTCTCTGTGTGTGTTTTTTTCCGGTTTTTTCGTTTTTTACAGTGACTATATAATATGGTGTGTGCTTTTCATCATAAAATGTGTAACACATGTGCATGGTGGACCATTCTTTTAAGCTTGAGTCACTGTTCCTCTACATGATCCTGCCCTGTACTTTACGTCTCAAGCCCCTCACTGATATACAACACTAGTGCTTCTTTATCTAGTTTACTGAACATATGAGAACAATGTGGAAAGAATAGATGCTACTCACCGTACAGAGGAGGCATTGAGTCACGGACAGTCCAACTGCCTCTAGCACGCTGAGACAGAGGCCATGAGTGCTTAAGTTGTGTTTATAAGAGTTGTGTACATGTGAATGTGTGTGTGTGTTTTCTACTGCAGAAGAAAGATTTTGTCTAAAAGTTATAGTATTTTAACAGTCTCTTTCTTTGTGCCTGTGTGACTCAGTGCATACTGTATATGGTGAGTAGCAATCTATCTTTCCATATTATCGTTATTCTATCATTGACTTTCCTTTGCTTGATTTTACTGAGTATATAAATACTATCACTTTTTTAGTTGTCTCATGTAATTTGGTAAAATTATTGCTACAACCACCTCATAGTCACTGACACTGGTTTCGATGTGGACAGCCTCAAAGACAGTGGGTTTCTGAACCACTTGTTCTAGGTGGTTTTCAGGGGTGGGATTTAATAATGTTGCCCAGTATGTCTAGTCATGCCCACCACTAACAAAACTGTAAGTACCCCAATTGATTGCAACATGATTAATGCCTCCTATTGTAATTACAATATGATGAGAGAGCTTTCATACTAATACAGTGGTTTTCCCTTAAGTTTACAGTTACATTTGGAGGTGAGTCTGGTAGTTGACAGATGATCCAATTTTAGTTTATGACCATCCTCTATACAGACTCTTGCCCACACAGTTTCCCATGCAGTTTCAAGTTGTACCTTGGTGGACTAGTTTCTTGTCTACTGTGAACAATGTATCATATCTGTGTATCATTGTCCGTTCCTTTTTATATGCACTTAAATTTTAAACAAAAATGTCACTAACTTCGGATTTTAAACAGTTTTCTATATCCAGTACTATGTGAGCTTTACTGCTTTATAGAAACATTTCAAACTCTGGCAGTTTGTCATATTTGCTTCAGCAATTAACGACTTGGATTTTAATTCTCTTTCACCTAATTTTGGGGGGGGGGGGGGGGGAAGGGGGGGAGACATCTTTACATCTTACACTGATACTTCTACAGCTACCATTACCTGGAGTGGATGGAGTTGCCTAATCTAGAAAGAAAAACCTAGTGTGCATACCATACATAGTCAGCTACCTGGGTAAAAGCCTTGGATAAACACTCATTCTCAATTTGGAAGTTACTGTGTCACTGTGCCTACATGTCCTTCCTGCCACATCTGTTACCCACTCTGACTGCACTACCTGCAAGTCAATTCTGTTCTGTGTGTATTCATACATCTGTTTGTATTTTGCATTTCTGGGATATAGAGCCAGCCAGAGATTCTTCTAAACAAATTTGAAAACTTGCACACAAACCATACTCTGCCTGGTTGTGGTTACATTCCAACCATAATTAATCCATGCACATTTGTCTCAACACTCTTTTGCATGCCAGCATGCAGCACATTAGGCTATAAGGGTTTGGCAGATACATAAGGATAATAATAATCATATTTATATCATATGAAGTTGCAATGACAAGTTTGGAAAAATTTGTACAAAACAGCAGGTAATTTTTTTAGGCAACATGACTGCCAGTAACTGACTGTTACATTTTGATTCAAAGCTCCAAGCAGATGCAACACACATTTGTTTGTTGATATGTGTCGTAACTGGCTGTTCACATGTTTTGTAACAGTGCAAGAATAAATGTTGTATAGAAACTAGAGCAGTGTCAGGCTCTCTATTGATTTCTCAACACTTGTCGGTTTTTTTTTCTTTTTTTTTTGTGGGGTTTAAGGGCACTCAACTACTGAGGTCATTAACGCCCAGTCACAGTTGTTAGAGCACATGGAATCTAGTAAAACTCTAGGGGAGGGGGACACCAGAAATTCCCGACAAAGATGCAGATAAAATAAGTAAAAAAGTTAGATGTCTTTGGACAAGCCAGTCAAAGTTATAAAACGCAGAACACGAGCAGCTGCTCGAGCGTCTTCAGCTAAAATATCCGGTAAAGTAGATGGCAGGGACAGGACAACACGAGATTGACTAAAGCAGGGACACAACAATAAAACATGGCGCACTGTTAATGCTTGACCACAAGGGCACTGCGGGGCTGGGTCACTGGAGAGCAGGTAGCGGTGGCTAAACTGGCAATGCCCAATCCGCAACCTGGTCAGAAGGACCTCTTCTCGCCGAGATGTTCGGGAGGAAGTTGTCCAAGCAGTTGGGAGCGGTTTTACTGCCCGAAGCTTGTTTCCTTGGAGGGATGACCAAGCATCCCACCACAACGACACAAGCCTCTTACAAACAACCCCACGAACGTCAGATGATGGGACACAATGGGAGGCTGGCCGAGGCAGGAGGACTGCAGCCTTGGCTGCAGCATCTGCAGCCTCATTCCCAGGCACTCCTACATGTCCGGGAACCCACAGAAAGCTGACAGGAGAACCATTATCAGCGAAAGAATGGAGGGACTGCTGGATCCGTTGCACCAAGGGATGGACCGGACAGGGAGCTCCAAGGCTCTGAAGAGCACCGACTGAATCAGAGCAGAGTACATACGATGAATGGCGGTGGCGGCGGGCATACTGAAAGGCCTGATGGAGAGCAAAAAGCTCGGCCATAAAGCTGGAACATTGGTCGAGGAGCCGGTATTTAAAGGTGGCGGCCCCGACGACAAAGGCACAGCCGACACCATCGTCAGTTTTGCCATCGGTGTAAATAAAGGTGTGACCGGCAAGTCTAGCACGAAGTTCGACAAACCGTGAGCAATACACTGCAGCTGGAGTACCCTCCTTCAGGAGTGAGCTGAGGTCGAGATAAATATGAACCGGAGGCTGGAGTCAAGGTGGTGTCGTGCTCTCACCCTCTCTGAATGTGGTAGGGAGGGCAAAATACAATTGTCGAAGCAGGCAACGGAAGCGGACTCCAGGGGGCAGCAGGGCAGACACATACAACCCGTACTGACGGTCGAGAGAATCGGCGCAGAAGGACTGGTAAGAGGGGTGGTCGGGCATAGAGAACAGCCGGCAGGCATACCGACACAGCAGTACGTCGCACCTGTAGGTCAATGGTAATTCGGCAGCTGCAGCTTAAAGACTCTCGACGGGACTAGTGTAGAAGGCTCCGGTCACAAGACGTAATTCCCGATGGTGGATGGAGTTGAGACGGCGTAAGAGGGATGGCCGAGCAGACGTGTAGACGAAGCTCCCATAATCCAGCTTCGATCGGACTATGAACTGATACAAGCGAAGCAGGACAGTGCGATCCGCTCCCCAAGATGAACCACTAAGAACTCTGAGGACATTAAGGGAAGGTGTACAACGGGCCCCAAATAAGAGACGTGCGGAGACCAACAAAGTTTCCTGTCCAGTGTGAGCCCTAGGAACTTAGTTGTTTCCACGAATGGGAGAACAACGGGACGGAGATGTAAGGATGGCGGAAGGAATGCTTTATAACGCCAAAAGTTGATACAAACTGTCTTCTCTTCAGAGAACCGGAAGCCATTTGCCACGCTCCATGAGTATAGGCTGTCTAGAGAATGCTGAAGGCAGCGCTCCAGGAGGCATGTTCTCTGGGCACTGCAGTAGATCGCAAAGTCATCGACAAAGAGAGAGCCTGAGACATTAGGTGGAATGCAATCAATAATTGGATTGATCACGATGGCAAAAAGGGCTACGCTTAAGACGGAGCCCTGGGGCACTCCGTTCTCCTGGAGGAAGACGTCGGACAATACGGAACCCCCATGTACCCTAAACTTTCGATCCGCTAAAAAGGAATCAATAAAAAGGGGCAGGCGAGCGCGTAGGCCCCACCTGTGCATAGTGCGGAGGATACCTCCTCTCCAACAGGTATCATAAGCCTTCTCCAAATCGAAGAACACGGCTACCGTTTGGCGCCTTCGCAAAAAGTTGTTCATGATGAATGTCGACAAGGTCACAAGGTGGTCAAACAGCGGAGCGGCGGCGACGAAAGCCGCATTGGTAATTGGTAAGTAGCCGTCGAGATTCAAGAATCCAGACTAACTGAGCATTAACCATGCGCTCCATCACCTTCCAGACACAGCTTGTAAGAGAAATGGGGCGCTAGCTAGAAGGAAGGTGTCTATCCTTCCTGGGTTTGGGTATAGGAACAACCAAGGCGTCACGCCAACGCATGGGGACCTGACCTTCGGTCCAGACGCGATTGTAGGTACGAAGAAGGAAGCTTTTGCCCGCCGGAGAAAGGTGTGCCAGCAGCTGAACGTGAATGGCATCTGGCCCCGGAGCAGAGGACCGGGACAGTGCAAGCGCACGTTCGAGTTCCCGCATAGTAAAGGGGGCATTATAAGTTTCCAGATTTAGAGAGTGGAATGAAGGTTGCCGAGCCTCTTCTGTCTCTTTCCTGGGAAGGAAGCCAGGGTGTAATGGGCGGAGCTTGAAACCTCCACAAAAAACCGTCCGAAGGCGTTGGAGACAGCCACAGGATCAACGAGGACCTCATTACCTGAGGTCAGGCCAGGTACCGAGGAGTGGGCCTTAATGCCCAACAGCCGGCGCAGGCCACCCCATACGACGGAAGAGGGAGTGAAACTGTTAAAGGAGCTGGTGAAAGAGGCCCAACAAGCTTTTTTGCTGTCTTTGATGACTCTACGGCATTGCGCTCGGAGTCGTTTGTATCCAATACAATTCGCCAACGTAGGATGGCGGCGAAAGGTGCGTAAAGCACGTCGTGGAGCACGGATAGCGTCTCTACAAGCCTCATTCCACCAGGGGACGGAAACGCGACGTGAAGAGGTAGTATGAGGAATGGAACGTTCGGCAGCATTGATGATAACAGCCGTGAGGTATTCGACCTGACTGTCACAACTGAGAAAATCGTGGTCCGGAAAGGTCGCCAGGGAGGAGTAACGTCCCCAGTCAGCTTTCGGTATGTTCCAGCTCGAAGGACGTGGGGATGGGATGTGGTGCAGGAGACGAACGACACAGGGGAAGTGGTCGCTCGAATAGGTGTCAGAAAGGACACACCACTCGAACCAACGGGCAAGAGTGGTACAACAGATCGAAAGGTCCAAGTGGGAGTAAGTATGAGTAGAGTCCAAGAGGAAAGTCGGGGCGCCAGTATTGAGGCATACAAGATTGAGATGGTTGAAGACATCCGCCAAGAGTGAGCCTCTTTGACAGGATGCAGGAGAGCCCCAAAGGGGATGATGGGCATTGAGGTTGCCAAACAATAAAAACAGCGGAGGAAGCTGAACAATCAGGTGCATCATGTCAGCCCAACTAACTGCGGATGATGATGGAGTGTAGATGGTAAAAACTGAAAAAGTAAAAGCAGAAAGAGTAATACGGACAGCTACTGCTTGGAGTGGGGTGGTCAATGGGATGGGATGGTAATAGACATCGTCCCGAACGAGCAACATGACCCCACCATGAGCTGGGATACCGTCCACAGGGGTGAGGTCATACCGCTCCGAGGTATAGTGGGTAAAGGCAATACGGTCAGTTGGGCGCAACTTGGTTTCCTGGAGACCAAGGACGAGCGGACAGTGCACGCCGAGGAGCAGTTGTAATTCCTCCCGATTAGATCGAATACCTGTTATGTTCCAATGTAACAAGGCCATCGCTAGTCAAAAAAGAGGGAGAACGAGACGGGGGGAAGAGCTGGTCACCTCGACAGCCGCGGAGGGCCAGGTTTCGAGGGAACAGCGCTACAACCGGCGGGAGGCGGATCCTGTTCCATTGAGTCGTCGCCAGCTGCGGCCGCTGTCCCGGGTTGTGTAGGAGGGGCAGCATCATTTGCCGACGAGAGGCCAGCTGAGCACCTGGCAGCAGAGTGTCCCGGCGAAACTGAGGATGGCCGAGAGCAGCGACGCACGGATGGAGCATCAGACGAAATGCGCTGGGGTGGAGAGGGGGAGAGAGACTTCTTCTTGGACACCTTCTTGGAAGTCCAAGGAGGCACAGGGATGGTGGGCTGGACCCGAAGGTCCTCACGCGTGGGGTCCGTTGTGGAACGCCGGACCTCGGAAGCTGGGGTCCGGAATGTTTCCCCAATGGACGCCTGAGAAGAGGATCGCTTCTCAGGCGGCAGGGGGGGGGGGAGGAAGGGTGGCCCCTGGGGCAGGGGCTGCGGGGAGGAGGAATTGGAAGGGAGGGATTTGAGAGGCGGAGGCATAGACCCCGGATGGGGGGAGGAGGTGGAGGGGGGACAGGATAGGGGTGAGGATACTGTGGAAGGAGTGGACATGACTGAGGCAAACGAAGTGGTCAATGGCATGCGATGGAGGCGGTCATACTTCTTCCTGGCCTCAGAATAAGAGAGACGATCCAAAGTTTTGAGTTCTTGAATCTTCTTCTCCTTCTGATACGCGGGGCAGTCTAAGGATCTAGGCGAGTGGATGCCAGGACAATTAACGCACCGAGGTGGTGGGGTGCATGTATGATCCTCACGAAGAGGACGTCCACAATCACCACAAAGGGGCTCATACTCACACCGTGACGACATGTGCCCAAAACGCAAACACCGAAAGCAGCGCATAGGAGGCTGGACACGTAAGGTCGCACATCACACCGGTATCACATCACCTTTACGTTCTCCAGGAGAACGTCCCCCTCGAAGGTGAGGATAAAGGCCCCGGTGTCGATGCGATGGTCTTTGGGGCCGCGCTGGACTCGCCGGACGAAATGCACGCCTTGGCGCTCCAGGTTGGCCCTGTGCTCCTCATCAGATTGCAGCAGGAGGTCCCGATGAAAAATAACCCCCTGCATCCTATTCAGTGCCAGATGCAGGACAATGGACACTGGGATGTCCCCTAGTCGGTCGCACGCCTGGAGCGCCGCCGACTGAGTGGCGGAGGTGGTCTTTATAAGAACGGACCCCGAACCCATTTTACTGAGAGCCTCGACTTCCCCGAAGATGTCCTCAATGTGCTGGACAAAAAACATGGGCTTGGAGGTGGCTAATGTCCCCCCATCGGTCCGAGAACAGACCAAATAGCGGGGGAAGTACTTCGCCCCAAGCCGGCGCGCCTGTCCTTCCTCCCAAGGAGTGGCCAAGGGGGAAAGGGCAGGAGAACCAGAACCAGAGACACTACTTTTCTTTTAAAAAGACTCTGCCGCAGAGCGACCAGATACATGTTGACGTTTCATCTGCGAAACGTCCGCCCCAATACCACCCACTCCAACCAGGGGCTCTCCCCACGGGTGCCACCCAGCCTCAGCAAGGGCGACCTGGCAGGATGACCATTGCTGGGAGTCCTGATGCCCCAAGGAGACTGGCATTTACTCCTTGGCCGACGTGGGGAGGGAGCTGCTCAGGTATCGGCAGTACGATCCCTGTGTTGTCAGGGGGCTACAACCTAGAGGGTACATGATGACCCCACCACAGCGGGCTGGCTACCGTGCTGGATTTCGGGTGCCATGGAAAGTACATCATGATTGTAGGTGCAGATGGGGACGCACTATGGGCGTAACTTGTACAACCCATCAGGCGTTTAGGCCCAATTTGAGGAATAATGTGTATGGTTACAACGCCGTTACAATGCTGAGCGCCAAGGTCTTAGTGAACTGAGGACCAGTGGTACGCCACGTAAGGCGTCCTTCCCCAAAAGGCTCTTACATCTGTAGAATTTTGAAAAATGGAGGTCAAACCCCAAGGGGGACCATCACATGGAAGGCCGAAATGGTTGAAACTCCTTTTAGTCGCCTCTTACGACAGGCAGGAATACCTCGGGCCTATTCTTACCCCAGACCCGCAGGGGGACTCTTGTCGGTTGTTCCCTCTCTAATGCTTTTGTAACAGGCAGTTGAACTTCATAGATTTTTCAATGTAGATTTATCGATGTAAAAGTATCATCAATATATGAGTAAGTGTTCTTTACCTATGTTTCATTTCAATAACATTAAACTTGTGTGTTGAATCATACTATTTTTTTGTTCTTTTCATTTTATGCATGTAAACTATATGTGTTATACACCCTGATGAACATAATTAACAAGTTTTGTGGCAAGGACAATGTTTTGATACATCTGCATGAAACAAAAGATGAGATATTCTCTTCAATTTATTAATTCCTGTATCTTCACCTGTTTGTTTCTATAAGTGGTAGCATGCAAACGTATGCTTGGATTTGTTGGACCACCATTGTTAAAAAATGTGTATCTCAAATGTACAGTCTTAGACAATAAAACTGACCGCCGGCCGGCCGCCACAGAGACTAAGTCCGAGTCATTCACTTAAGGTGGCCAATAAAACTGACCGCCCCTGACAACTCTAAGTCCGGCCATATGCACAATCTGGCAACACTGTAAGATGCGGAAGTGTTAGGAGGAAGTATTGTCTACTTCCGAGACGTTGTCGGACTATGTGAGCCCGTGGTCTAGTGGCAAGCGTCGTGCGTTCTAAGCTTATAGTCGCCTGTTCGCGTCCAACTGTTTTTTTTATTTTTATTTTTTTTTTCCTCAGTCGGTCTAAAGTTATGAGTCTGACTGAACATCAAAGATAATTCGCTTAACATTCTACCCACCAGCAATAACAAGTATTCCAGAAACAATTCCGCAGGACAGCTCGTGGCTGCGTCGCGATCATAACAGCTTACGCTCGAGCGTTTCCTCGCGCTGCAGCGGCTACCGGCCACCGGCCAGGCGCCACCCGCCGCCTGAAATCCGGCACCGCTCAGGTGAACGCGGCGCGACGCTGTCAGTGTATGTATCAACTGTCATTTTCGAATTTGAAGTTCTAGTTATCATCTTGCAGTTAAGCATTGGATTTTGCATACTTGAGAATCATGAACTACAGTTAAGCATTGTAAAATTGAGTCGCAAGTGGAAATAGGTGTAACATCTGCAACACAACGTTTACTTTTGGTATAACAGAGGGGTGAATGCAGAGGAGGCAGCTAGAAAGATTTGAATTGTGTGTGGAGCGAGTGCTTTTGGGAAAAATACGCCAGAAAAAGATATTCTTGTTTCAACAAAGATCGTTCTGGCATCAATGATTTTCCACATTAAGCAAGTCTCGACTACTGATATATGTGATAGATTACCATTTTACCATCATGCGACATTTGCATTCAACAGGCAAAGTTCAGAAGTCTGGTGTAATTCGAAACAACAAAAATCAACGGAGTGACTATTATTGAACGTCATCAGGTCGCTCATTGAGCATTCGTATGCAGTACTGTAACTGGTGACGTGTTATGATGCCTTTATCATTAACTTCCTAAGAAGAAATGAAAGGCTGAGCCCCTCCAAAAGACATAAACTCGAGCAAGGAGTAGTGTGAACATAATATTTTACATCTGATAGCTCCAAAAGTGAGTTTTGGGCTCCGAATTCTACCAAAACACAACTGGAATTTGTTGCCAACAACTGAGACACCTTTCGGTCTCAGCGTAAGAAAATCGAGCAACACAACTACATCACATGTTCTACTGCATGATAACGCACTTCTTGATTTGAGAAACAAAACTATCCAGGAGATTGAAATTAAAGTCGTCTCTCAGGCACTTGTATTGATAGAGAAGTCCTCTCTCAAGCACTTGTCCCTCTCGTCATATATTCGTCAAGTTTTACCTTTCCCGCTCTTGATCGATCAACCGCCGACGCAATTCATTTCTAGACGAAAATACTCTTAAAACTACTCTGGTATAATTATATCGTTGAAACCAGTAGGTTTCTACTGGCGTAGAATTTGTAAACAACTTTAGCATTGTCAGATCGTTTTAGATATCGTGAAAGAAAATTCTTTTGCTGATTAATCTCTCATTGATGATTACTGTTGCGTTTAGTAAACTATCGGAAAATCCAATTAAAATATTCACTGTACTAATACAAAATAAATTCAGCTTACTACAGAAACATCACGACGGCAGACTATCTTAATAAAGCATTAAGTATCTGTGAGACGATTGAGCGTATTTTAACACGAATTAGTAGGACACTACCGACTTTTGACTTCGAAAAGATCCGTATTTACTTCATTTCCTGTATCATCCGCTATTATTATGAAAAGTGGCATTTCATAGATATAATTATGTATTCACAACAACAAAAAATATGTCGCCATTATGAATTTGGCAGTACCGTAAGGTTTTCGCTCTGACACTAAGGGTTACTGAAAGTAGCAAGGCGCGTTGTCTTAAGATTCCCTTATTGCGTTTGTATCTGCCTGCTTGTAGCTCTGCTACAAAAGAATTAAAAATCTGGCTTTCAGCGAGTCTCGAAAGGCGAACGAAAGCAGCTTGCACCTGGTAGCCAAACATGTTTCTTGGGAACAGGCTACTTCCTAAGTGGGAAGACATTCTTTTGTGGTTGAATTGTTGGCAAATGTCAGTCAGACGTGTGCTGTTGGTCTAAGCGTTTCGGTGTGTTGAATTTGTACCAATGATTTTTCTACAGGTTTTTTCTGTCCCAAATAGAGAGTTGAAGCCTCCCATTAGTATTTTCACGTCATCTTGGTAAATTTTGCTCATAGTATTTTCGAGTGTGTTCCACAATTTTTCGACATTTTCGGTGTTTTCCTTATTTTCGATGTTGGTGGGGGCATGTGCATTTATGAGTGTATATTTTTTATAGGGGCTCTGAATGAACATAGTCATAACTCGATTGTTGATGGGTGTAATTTCTTCGACAGAGTTGTTGATAGATCTGTGTTCGAGAAATGCAATGCCGAGGATTGGTGCGAGTTTCGCTACCTTTTGTTGTATTTTGAAGATGCCATGGTTTCCGTAATGCAAGTTTTAATTGTCAATTAATCGTGGTTCTTGAAGAGCAAGGATGAGAATTTTTTGGCGGACGATTTCTTTTGTGAGATTATTTAGGTTTCTTGTTTGGATCAATGTATCGATCTTTAGTTTTCAAATGAATGTTTTCTGCTTGTAGGGAAATTTACCAGAGGTCTTCGATATTCTCTGCCGTGCTAACCTGGACTCCCCAGAGTGCGAAAATCCAACTGCCGCCTATCGGTGGCCAGGTTGTGTACCACCTGGGATAAAGTTACCTTTGCTTGCATAGTTCATGTTTTCTTGTGTTTCATTGGTTTGGCCTGGGTGATACCAGGACCGGAGAGGACCAGAGGGTGTTGAAGCCTTTGGAAGCAAATATTTTCAGCCAAGCTCATTGAGCTAACAGACGGTGGCCAGAGTAGCGGTGATTTTCACTCAGATGTGTCTGGATTTTGGGTTCAACGGATTGAGTAGCCGTTCAGGATTGTGTTAGTATTTGGTTCACCACAAGTATTTGATTTCCACGGTACCATCCATATGGGGGAGGGTTTCCCCTATCGGCCACACGGGATTTTTATTATTATTATTATTGTCATTATGTCATCAGCAAATCCGATATGGTGTATCTTCGCTCCACTGAAATAGATGTGTGTTGTTCGATTCAGTATTTCCATCACATAAACATGGTTTATAATTACGTTACATTGCTGCTAGTAGACATATTTCTCACTTTTTCTTAGACAGTTGCTAGCTGTTACCCCATCATAGGAATTTATGTGCGCAGCATTGTTGCAATACAGACGTTCAAATTATCCGATTTCTGTAATTTCATTTCGATACAAGATCGTCCTAATCGGATTCAGCCAGTCAGTCTTAATGTGGCTATCCGACTACGACGCTCATCATATGATAGACTGGGTGAACCACATTCTTAATCGGACTGTTGAATCCAGATCACTTATCTATGACAGGGAATGAATTCTTAAACACTGTGCTTATTACAAATACGTTATTTAAATATAAATATATGAACTAACGACATAACAATGTATTTACAGGAGCAGAGACCCATCCATCATAGTAGAGCAGTGCGAGATTGGTTTCAGGGCCAAGAGAGGATGAAGCTGTAGCCGTTTGTTCCACGATCACCGAACATCAACCAGATAGAGAATATGTGGGCAGAGGTAACAAGGTCATTGCCATGTGTCCCTACAAATGCAAGCGACCTTTGGACGAATATAGAAAACGTATGGTGGGAAGTAAACCATCACGCTACACTGTCGACGACTTAATGAAATCAATTTCCCTACGCCCTCGAGAAATCTTACGTAATGATCGTGGGTGGGTTGGTTACTAAAAGTATACTCGTCCACAAAACCCATGTGGACAGTTATCTGATAATCGGTCAAGCTTTGCTTTGTCGCAGCCCTTTAGCATACATCAAGTCCATTTACTTTCAGTCCCCTCCTTACAATTCTTGCAGTGCAAGGTAATTGAAAAATCTCATCCACTCGACGCCAACTGAGGAACTGACTGGTGCATGTGTTGTTCAACACACAGTAGTTGTCACCCTCACAGGAATCAATGACTGTGTGTGTGTGTGTGTGTGTGTGTGTGTGTGTGTGTGTGTGTGTGTGTGTGTGTGTTTTCGTGTTAACGCACGATGTGAATCAATACTATTAACATTAGAGAGACAACCAACAATAAATATTGCATCAAATATGACTGTAAAGTATTTTAATGCGATGGGAAGCTACAAACTGAATTTTTACCCATCCCACGTCCTGCGTATTCCGTTAAGTAAGATCTATTAACTCCATAGTATCGTTAGCAGAGACAGTGCGCTCTTGTTGTCGAGGCTCGCGACAAGTGCAGCGATTAGCAGTGCCCAATGCCGCCGCGATTTGTTTATGTTGGCTGAGCGTGGACACTGCAGCAGACGCTTCGCCCTAAACAGAAAGAAATCACCTTGGCTCTGACTCCAGTGAGCGGATATCACTGCCTGCGTGTTCTTATAGTAACCAACGTGAGACTCTACTCACAGGTGCCATGGAGCAATTGCAACGGGTATCATGCCATTAGTCATCAGAATATTAACCAGTGATGAAACGTCCACTCTATTTGAATCCCAAGACAATAGGAACCTTGTCACAAAGGAATGTGAGGTGATATCAAAACTTATCCAACATACAAAAATTAACTGCAGGGCTTTCATGTTTGCGGTAATAGCACACAAGGAAATATTATGTCTTGGAAGCGTATATTTCATTTCCTCTTCTCATATTAACGCCCTTGTTTTAATATGAAGTGAGAAAATAAACACGAAAAACTAAAGTTCCTGAGAAGCATATAAGTCATTTCCTCGTCTCATATCACAACTTTTGTTTTAGTATGAAGTAAAAAAATAAACAGTTTAGAGTTCTGAAGCATAATATGACACCAGATTCTTATCGTAGGCGCTATCGGAAACGCCAAAAGCAGGGAGCTGTCCATTCTTTCGTCCAACAGTCTGTTTCCTTTCATGTATTTATTCCTCCCGCTAGGAGATTATTATTTAAGGACTTGTGGGCATCAAGTTCTTCAGCAGAACAAGCCTTATGTTATTGTGCTAATTACCGTATTGAAAAAATGCAACAAAGACGAGTTCCGCTAGAGCAGTGAGGTTATTTGCACATGTGTGTATTCAGCAATGACTGCCAGCTGCCACAACACTTCACAGAATCCTTGCGGCAGGCAACACAACTGTGCGTGCACTTCAGACTTCATTCAGTGAGACGTCAGGAGATGGATGAAAACGTCAAATTGACGTCGCTTTCCGAGTCGTATTCAATCCAGAATGAGGTGTTATTAAGGTAGTTGGGTGATCTAGCAATTCCACTTTTATGATTCCCATATGAGTATTTCGATAGCCAAAAGAACCCGTCAGTGTGAAACTATCGGGAACTGCATTATATCAAACTGCAAGAACTTCAGACAATACGTGGACTCCACTCTTCGCTGGGTGACCTATTACTGTTATTTAGCATTCTCTCCGTCCTAGTCAAATGGTTCAAATGGTTCTGAGCACTATTGGACTTAACATCTGTGGTCATCAGTCCCCTAGAACTTAGAACTACTTAAACCTAAGTAACCTAAGGACATCACACACATCCATGCCCGAGTCAGGATTCGAACCTGCGACCGTAGCAGTCGCGCGGTTCCGGACTGAGCGCCTAGAACCGCTAGACCACCGCGGCCGGCCACGTGCTGGTCGTAATGCAAATGGAACTTCAGAGGCGCTTTCCGCTATTCTTGAGAAACATCAGTAACCTGTAATCACTGAGAGTCACAACTGCGTTCTAGGCGCTCAGTCAGGAACCGCGCGACTGCTACGGTCGCAGGTTCGAATCCTGCCTCGGGCATGGATGTGTGTGATGTCCTTAGGTTAGTTAGGTTTAAGTAGTTCTAAGTTCTAGGGGACTTATGACCACAGATGTTGAGTCCCATAGTGCTCAGAGCCATTTGAACCATTTGTCACAACTGCGTGATGATAATGGTTCAGGTTGTCAGTAGTTGTGGTGGTGTTACGTTGTCAAACTGCTTACAGTAACGTTAATGGTGGCGCACATTCTTTAGCGCTGACTACCTACTTAAGATAGTGTTGTGGCGTCGTCGCTTGTCTTTATTTGGCCTCAGCTTGAGTAATCCGATTTAACGAACATGGTACTCCAATCGCGGGCTCCTAATAAAGTATGACTGCAGAGATTATCGTGCGGATATTACATTAATTCTGCAATGAAATGCTTAACAAATCTTACCCTCAGATATGCAGCTGGAATGACTAATTACACAGGTACTCCATGTTGCACTAAGTGATCAGTTCGCTGCAATCCTGCTTGTACTGTTCGTAAATACTCGTATACTTCAGAAATGGTTCTAATGGCTCTGAGCACTATGGGACTTAACTTCTGAGGTTATCAGTCCGCTAGAGCTTAGAACTACTTAAACCTAACTAGCCTAAGGACCTCAGACACACCATGTCCGAGACAGGACTCGAACCTGCGACCGTAGCGGTCGCGCGGTTCCAGACTGTAGCGCCCAGAACCGCACGGCCACTCCGGCCGGCTTGCCATATGAACCATTTGAACTATTTAACACAAAATGACATTAAAAATTTAAGTTATTCACGAGCAGCTAGTTGAGAATATGTATGAACATTAAATGACACGACGAACCGCCTTGTTCTGCATATGGATTCAAACCCAGCTCATGCAGACTAAGCAAAGATTTCGTGACTGACGGAAACTAACAGTCATTCCTGATTAGGCATACAGAGAGTGATATACCTCGATTTTAGACAGTATCAGTTAGCAAATATCAACTTTAAATTGCATAACGCAAACATTTTTAACAGACGCGGATTCCTACCCAGCATCTATGGTCCCTGTTAACGAACTACGAGAGATGTTAAATATTGCTTCTTCACAAGTAACTTACTTGAAATGCCGTGAGGTAAAGCTGTGTGTTGGACACGGATTCGAACCCGGAACCTAATCGGATTGCTATCGAAGCACAGTCAAATGTGACATATCGGAATTTCGCGGCAGTAGCTAGATGTTTTAACTGAAATGACGAGACGAAACATTAATTTTTTCCTTCCCAGGACTCCAACCCGGCACCTATCGCTGTTATATTCTAGAGAAAACGAACGTTAAATATGGGTTTGTTGCACCAGCAGTGACATGTGAGCATGTTTGAACTGAAATAATATGACGAAGAGTTCAGCGCTCACTGGGAATAGAGCCCCACACATATCGTTGTTGACTACACACAAAGAGACGTCAGCTACCGAATTTTTCTCCACCAGCTGCTCAGAATAGCATCTTGAACTTACAGTCATCTCGCAAATAGTTCTGTGTCTCACTGGGAGTTAAAAACGTCAGATATCGTTAGTGTTGACAGCGAATGAAAATACATTAAAAATCGAAATTATTATCCATCAACAGATAGGTGTTCTCATGCTAGAGCTTGATAATACATAATTAAATCTTTAGTGCCGGGCCAGTATTCGATCCCATTCACGCGTAATATGTGAAGGTGTTGAGGAATCTGCAGTTTTGAACAAACAACAAATTGTAGCCGAGCTGTATTGCCACGAAGGGACCAAATTCCGCGTTAAGGGCGGTCTGAGTTGCATTCCCAGTTCAGAACCAATTTTATCGACATATAGAAGCTCAAATAAAAGATGGAATAAGTGTCCTGTGACCATACGTAGCGTTTGTGTCGTCACTTGAAATAAATAACTAGTATAAGAAAGGTTACTGGTGATAGAGTTTCTACATGTCGCCACTCCAGACTTTATTGTGGTTCAACCTACCGTCTACTTGGTAAAGAAGGAATATCATCTTTAATGTGAATTTCCAGACCACGCAGCCATTATATCTCCTTCACTTGGTGTAGCCAGGAGAGAATGGAATCTGTCTCTCCCTATCTAAAATCATTGACAGAAGTGGGAATCGAACCCAGACCATAGGTATAACAACCTACCATCCGTCCAACAGACCACGAAATCCTCTTCTCTGCGAGTCATTTTTCTATCGTAACGCAGTTGCGCCACACTGGATGAAAATTCTGACACACA
This sequence comes from Schistocerca nitens, assembly GCF_023898315.1. Taxonomy (NCBI): domain Eukaryota; kingdom Metazoa; phylum Arthropoda; class Insecta; order Orthoptera; family Acrididae; genus Schistocerca; species Schistocerca nitens. The sequence continues at coordinate 1,294,507,503 of NC_064614.1, read as the reverse complement.
GGCTCCCTGTAGTAATTTGCAGCATGTTCAGTAAATTCATTTACTTGGTTGACCGAATCACCATGAACTAGCTGCCTCGCCTACCCAGTGCATATATTCGACTATTTTGTAATCACAGAAATAAAATCACGTAACTGCCACCTACACACAACTGCCAACAGTGTAGGATGCAGAAGTTTAAATAGGAAGTGTTCCTTTCCACTTGAGCTATTCTATTGCGCTATCTGTTACTAGAAAACGTCGTTCAGTCCAAAAGAAAAGCTGTAACTGTTTGTCTCTCAGAAGTAAAGACCTGGCCATATGCATAATCTCACAGTGCTGTGGAATCCAAAAGTTCTGGAGGAATAGTTGCCGAGCTCTGGAGCTGTTGTAGCTACGTGTCAGCTTGTAGCATAGATAAGATGTCGCGAGTTCGAATACATTCAGTGCTACATTTTTTAAAACGCAATTCTGCTCTCTGCTGAAGTTATCAATCTAATGGAACTTTGAACATAATTCCCTTCACTTCTCAACCCAAAGTAGTCGCATGTGGAAAAAGGACTATTAAACCTGAATAGAGCAAAATGTCACAGTAGTTAGACAGCAGGCAGCAGATGCATCTCGAAGATGTGCAGGGAGAGCGCATCGTGCCATAATATGTCAGAAAAGTATTTTCTACATTAGCCGTCGTGTGGTAGTGATATTTTAGTCTTCTTCAAACTTTGTTTGACAGCTTTAACTCAGAACAAGTTTTCTACATGCATGTAATCAATAAACTGCATGTGCATTGTCAGACTGTCATAGGTAACATCAGAGAATTCGCATATATCGTTGATGATTAATGTCTCTCTCATGTTTACTATTGTTTTAACAACACTAAAGGAAACCTTACGAAAATTGTGCACTGTATTATAAGAAATGAAATAAAACTAACCATGATAACCTTACGACGAAAGTATCTGTACACAAGCATGCCTCTATCGACACGAATTAGTAAAATACTACTCACTTAGATTTTGATTGGGTCTGTGTTTAATTGGTATGCTGTGTCATACTCAAGAGGGATGTAAATGTGTGGCATTTCATAAATATAGTTACGTATTCCTAGAAACCCAAAATTCGCTTGTCAGCAGTGGAAAGAGGCGTTACCTGTTGTGCAGCATTGTAAGTTTTTCAACATTGCACTATGAGCTGAAAGCATTTTCTTGCGATTTCCTTATTGATGTTTGATCTGACTGCTTGTAGCTCTTTCACAGAAGGGATAAAAACGTTACCAGTCAGTGAGACTGGAACTGCGAACCGTAAAAGACGCTGTTTCACAGGTCAGCACGTTACCACAGAGCTGGCGAGGAGGTATGGGTCTCAGCTTCCTATTACGAGGGCAATAGTAACTAGAACTCGTAAACCGCTATTTAAAGGTCGAGATTAGTTGCGATTTCCACTTGCAACGACTTTCCTGCGCTGAAAACCGTAAATTTTTAATCTTTTGTTACCCTTCAAGCGATAATAACTCAGATTATTCAATGGAAATGACAGGTAAAATCAAGTGAACTTTGAGGCTTAATTCCGTGCACACCAGGAAGTAACTCGTCGATCACAGAGTTGCCAAACATACGTTGCCTTGTTGCCAAATCTCAGTTACAGTACCAGCAGGAAGAAGACGAACCGATGTGATCCTACAGCGGTCTGGGAAGTGACCATAGCTGGTGTCTCCAAGTCGCGGCTGCTACGGCCTGGAATACGTAATGCGTCTGATTCGCTTTCTGTAACTAGGTTTAGGGACTGGAGCGTAGTTACTAATAATACTCAGAACTGACTGCAAACTGAGCATCATAAATCAGCAACTTTCATTGTTGTTTTTATATTTCTTTCGTAAGTGTACTCAAAACTAAGAAAGTCATTCACAGGCGTTTTCGTGCCTCGCCGATAGTCGAGCACAACATACAAATAAAAATAAAAAAGAATGTGTGTGTGTGTGTGTGTGTGTGTGTGTGTGTGTGTGTGTGAGAGAGAGAGAGAGAGAGAGAGAGTGAGAGAGAGAGAGACAGAGAGAGAGAGAGAGAGAGAAAGAGAGAGAGAGAAATAAAAAGCAATGAGAGAGAGTGTAAAAAATTGTTGTAAAGAAATTGAATTATGGTATTTAAAGAAATCTTTCATTAAAATGACACGTTCCACATCATTACGAAATGTCGTATTCATGATCTATGGAACAAGAGTTAATCTAATGTAATCTAATGTAATCTTCTCACATCATATTGATGATTAGCCATGAAGAGTCATGAATTACCGAAATTTTTGCCAATACCAGTAACCAAATCTAAACTTGACAATAAAAGACGACAATTTTTGTAATAAACCGTGACTCCTATCAAGACCCTTTCGTCCCTGTTATCTAACCACGAAAGATGTCTGATATACCTCCATTCTGAAGTAACAAAGTGTGCATGCATTTAAAGATGAAGTGCATGATGTGAAGTTCTGTGACGGAGATACGAACCCAACACGTAATCCGATTGTTAACTAAGAAAAATCAAATGTTACGTATCGGTTTTTCTTACGAGCCGCTAGATGTCTGAATCTAAAATAAGGATACAAACTTTTGTGCCTAAGCGACAATCGAACTGCACACCTACCGTGCATCCACGAATATAGCTTAAGTATCAGTTGCCTACTCATGAACAGTAAGATGTGTGCGTGTTTGACCAGAAATAACGACACCTGTTGCGATTGTTGGCAACACATGAACAGACATTGAAATTGCGCGTTAATTTTCACGAGCAGGTGGGTGTGCACTTGATAAAGCTAGAAATGAAATTATGAATATTTTTGTACTGGATCAGGTTTCAGACCCACATACTTACCTTTGGAGGAGACCTAGAGAAGATTGCAGTCTTGGGAAAAGGAGCGAAATGACTGAACTACTGTTCCGAGAGAGTCAGATCCTCGAAAGAGGAGATACGAATTCGAATCACAGTCCAGCACCAAATGTTTAAACGTCTCTAGTTCAATCAAGTACAAGTAAAATAACAGCCCTGTCCCTTTAAATGGTTATGGTTCATCAAATAAAATACAATTTTCTAATGTAAGTAAGCTTACTGGCGACTGTATTTCTGGTTACCATGACTTCCGCTGTGTCATTTCCCAACGTAAGCCGGCTCTGCCTAGTTGGTAATGAAGGAACGTGATGTTTAATGCGGATTCTGGATTATAACGTCTTTCTCTTGAGGTTACCAGAGGTAAAATAAATCTGTTTGTGCCTCTTAAAAGTAAATGCCTGAACCCACGCATTGCACCTGTGATAGCTCGTTCCACCATACCATTGTGGCCACATTACCCAGCCCCAAGAGTGTGCTGTAACGGATGATGTGCTTAGCTTACAAAATTAGTCACGGTGAAAAAAATGCGAGTCTATTAAATGGTCAAGTAGAAGCAAGCTTCTGACGCAGAGATTATGCTATTGTCATGTCAGCAGGATGTAAAGACTCTTCTAGGCATCATAGGCTGGATGTGAAGCCATTTTGATTTTTCACAAATTCAACAAATTTCTTAGTTCGAGAAAATCCACTGTGAAGCGTAAAGTTGCCGGATAATTCGATTATTACTGTTATTATTAATATCATTTTATTCATACCGCTGCTGTAACACAAGTGCTTGAACATCATTTAATGCCTGTTGGTCACTATAGAAGTAGTTTCCCAAGAACAGGTTCTTTCCCTGTCTACGGAATCCTTTTCATGTTAATATCAAACACCAGCAATTACTCGTAGATTACAATAAAACTAAAGTAATTGACGAAGACGTTACTTGGTAACACAAACGCACTGCCTTTCTTCATTTACTTTCGCCTAGAAATGGCTATCGAGTACTGACAAACCAAAAGGCAAGAGATCTTACTGCCTTCCGATATACGTTGCTGTCAGTTCTGCCACATGATTTGGTCGACATGACCTGTTTCAAGTTGTGTATGACAGACAGTGTTTTAGAAAATCTATTGTTTCCCTTTGCAATAAACAGAAGTATTTTCATTCTAAGCTATCCCCCCCCATGAACCATGGACCTTGCCGTTGGTGGGGAGGCTTGCGTGCCTCATCGATACAGATAGCCGTACCGTAGGTACAACCACAACGGAGGGGTATCTGTTGAGAGGCCAGACAAACGTGTGGTTCCTGAAGAGGGGCAGCAGCCTTTTCAGTAGTTGCAAGGGCAACAGTCTGGATGACTGACTGATCTGGCCTTGTATCAATAACCAAAACGGCCTTGCTGTGCTGGTACTGCGAACGGCTGAAAGCAAGGGGAAACTACGGCCGTAATTTTTCCCGAGGGCATGCAGCTTTACTGTATGATTAAATGATGATGGCGTCCTCTTGGGTAAAATATTCCGGAGGTAAAATAGTCCCCCATTCGGATCTCCGGGCGGGGACTACTCAAGAGGATGTCGTTATCAGGAGAAAGAAATATGGCGTTCTACGGATCGGAGCGTGGAATGTCAGGTCCCTTAATCGGGCAGGTAGGTTAGAAAATTTAAAAAGGGAAATGGACAGGTTAAAGTTAGATATAGTGGGAATTAGTGAAGTTCGGTGGCAGGAGGAACAAGACTTCTGGTCAGGTGACTACAGGGTTATAAACACAAAGTCAAATAGGGGTAATGCAGGAGTAGGTTTAATAATGAATAGGAAAATAGGAACGCGGGTAAGCTACTACAAACAGCTTAGTGAACGCATTATTGTGGCCAAGATAGATACGAAGCCCACACCTACTACAGTAGTACAAGTTTATATGCCAACTAGCTCTGCAGATGACGAAGAAATTGAAGAAATGTATGATGAAATAAAAGAAATTATTCAGATTGTGAAGGGAGACGAAAATTTAATAGTCATGGGTGACTGGAATTCGAGTGTAGGAAAAGGGAGAGAAGGAAACGTAGTAGGTGAATATGGATTGGGGCTAAGAAATGAAAGAGGAAGCCGCCTGGTAGAATTTTGCACAGAGCACAATTTAATCATAGCTAACACTTGGTTTAAGAATCATGATAGAAGGTTGTATACATGGAAGAACCCTGGAGATACTAAAAGGTATCAGATAGATTATATAATGGTAAGACAGAGATTTAGGAACCAGGTTTTAAATTGTAAGACATTTCCAGGGGCAGATGTGGACTCTGACCACAATCTATTGGTTATGACCTGTAGATTAAAACTGAAGAAACTGCAAAAAGGTGGGAATTTAAGGAGATGGGACCTGGATAAACTGAAAGAACCAGAGGTTGTAGAGAGTTTCAGGGAGAGCATAAGGGAACAATTGACAGGAATGGGGGAAAGAAATACAGTAGAAGAAGAATGGGTAGCTTTGAGGGATGAAGTAGTGAAGGCAGCAGAGGATCAAGTAGGTAAAAAGACGAGGGCTAGTAGAAATCCTTGGGTAACAGAAGAAATATTGAATTTAATTGATGAAAGGAGAAAATATAAAAATGCAGTAAATGAAGCAGGCAAAAAGGAATACAAACGTCTCAAAAATGAGATCGACAGGAAGTGCAAAATGGCTAAGCAGGGATGGCTAGAGGACAAATGTAAGGATGTAGAGGCTTATCTCACTAGGGGTAAGATAGATACCGCCTACAGGAAAATTAAAGAGACCTTTGGAGATAAGAGAACCACTCGTATGAACATCAAGAGCTCAGATGGAAACCCAGTTCTAAGCAAAGAAGGGAAAGCAGAAAGATGGAAGGAGTATATAGAGGGTCTATACAAGGGCGATGTACTTGAGGACAATATTATGGAAATGGAAGAGGATGTAGATGAAGATGAAATGGGAGATACGATACTGCGTGAAGAGTTTGACAGAGCACTGAAAGACCTGAGTCGAAACAAGGCCCCCGGAGTAGACAACATTCCATTGGAACTACTGACGGCCTTGGGAGAGCCAGTCCTGACAAAACTCTACCATCTGGTGAGCAAGATGTATGAAACAGGCGAAATACCCTCAGACTTCAAGAAGAATATAATAATTCCAATCCCAAAGAAAGCAGGTGTTGACAGATGTGAGAATTACCGAACAATCAGTTTAATAAGCCACAGCTGCAAAATACTAACACGAATTCTTTACAGACGAATGGAAAAACTAGTAGAAGCCGACCTCGGGGAAGATCAGTTTGGATTCCGTAGAAATACTGGAACACGTGAGGCAATACTGACCTTACGACTTATCTTAGAAGAAAGATTAAGGAAAGGCAAACCTACGTTTCTAGCATTTGTAGACTTAGAGAAAGCTTTTGACAATGTTGACTGGAATACTCTCTTTCAAATTCTAAAGGTGGCAGGGGTAAAATACAGGGAGCGAAAGGCTATTTACAATTTGTACAGAAACCAGATGGCAGTTATAAGAGTCGAGGGATATGAAAGGGAAGCAGTGGTTGGGAAGGGAGTAAGACAGGGTTGTAGCCTCTCCCCGATGTTATTCAATCTGTATATTGAGCAAGCAGTAAAGGAAACAAAAGAAAAATTCGGAGTAGGTATTAAAATCCATGGAGAAGAAATAAAAACTTTGAGGTTCGCCGATGACATTGTAATTCTGTCAGAGACAGCAAAGGACTTGGAAGAGCAGTTGAATGGAATGGATGGTGTCTTGAAGGGAGGATATAAGATGAACATCAACAAAAGCAAAACAAGGATAACGGAATGTAGTCGAATTAAGTCGGGTGATGTTGAGGGTATTAGATTAGGAAATGAGACACTTAAAGTAGTAAAGGAGTTTTGCTATTTGGGGAGTAAAATAACTGATGATGGTCGAAGTAGAGAGGATATAAAATGTAGACTGGCAATGGCAAGGAAAGCGTTTCTGAAGAAGAGAAATTTGTTAACATCGAGTATAGATTTAAGTGTCAGGAAGTCGTTTCTGAAAGTATTTGTATGGAGTGTAGCCATGTATGGAAGTGAAACATGGACGATAAATAGTTTGGACAAGAAGAGAATAGAAGCTTTCGAAATGTGGTGCTACAGAAGGATGCTGAAGATTAGATGGGTAGATCACATAACTAATGAGGAGGTACTGAACAGGATTGGGGAGAAGAGGAGTTTGTGGCACAACTTGACCAGAAGAAGGGATCGGTTGGTAGGACATGTTCTGAGGCATCAAGGGATCACCAATTTAGTATTGGAGGGCAGCGTGGAGGGTAAAAATCGTAGGGGGAGACCAAGAGATGCATACACTAAGCAGATTCAGAAGGATGTAGGTTGCAGTAGGTACTGGGAGATGAAGAAGCTTGCACAGGATAGAGTAGCATGGAGAGCTGCATCAAACCAGTCTCAGGACTGAAGACCACAACAACAACAACAACAACAACAAGCTGTCCAAGTACAAAATTTTCGCAATATTAGTTCAAATTTAATATTCGCTTCTATAATGTAGGAAAGTATTTCACAGTCGCAAAACTCGCATCCGAAACGTTGACCTTACACTTAGTCGCTGACCATAAATTCTAGCTCAGAGTGACGCCAGTTTAAATAACCTAATGTAGCGAAGACTGTTTGCCAGTGCTCTTTCTCCCCGGAAAATACGCAATTCACTCATTTGGCTCCATAAGTACACTGTAACAGTAATTTCTGTGTGAAACTTTTCAGTATGCTTTCGCCTTCCAACCGGCAAAATACGGAAGAGTACGGCCGGTAAACAATTCACAAACCACGATTTAGTGCCGATAAGACGATTTCTTTAAACATTGTCGAAGCTGAGGGAATTTAGTTTCTGCTTAAATCGTCTTAAGCAACAACGTTCACAGATATCTCAAATAGGAAAAAGCTGAATATCCAGGTACGAAGGTTGTAAAACAAACGTCCCACAGTTTGTGTCAGGTTGATCTTTTCGTCTGATAAAACTGCTTAAGTATTTTGTCTAAGAGGTATCACAAGTAGTATCCCTGTAGCTGTGGGAATGATTATTTGAAAACGAGTTTAACACCAATGGGTACAGTGCTGCTAAATTTTCAAAATTATTATCAACCTAAGTCTGAGTTCATCCACAAACTGAGGTGTATTTGTAATATTGAAGCTAGACTGTGTATCCTTGTCTTCCTTGAGTGGTCATTGGAAGGCGTTTACACACACGTATACTATACTATGGATACTTCGAACGCTATGGTTAACGTTGCTCTCATAAACTACTTTTGTTTTTTTAATTCTTCTGGGTCTTCAGCGTGCAATATGTGTTGTAGATACAGTCTTAGACCAAAAAATTGACCGCCGAGTCGTTCACGTAAGGTGGACAATACAGTCGTGCTCCTCTCAGAAATCTATGTCCGGCAATATGCTCGATCTGGCAACATATAGACTGCGGCACTTCCCAGAGGAGGTCTTGACTCCGGTCTTAGTACATTACTCTTGACTACGACCGTAGTCTTGAGGTAAAACGCGAGACCAGCTAATATGATATTGTAGATTCGCTTGAATTACACTCATAGCTTCAGCACAGAGAGGAAAGAGGCGATAAAAATTTTGTCGATATGTGCTTTCGGTCGCCAGACGTAGTATTAGCTGGTCTCGCGTTTTACCTCAAGACTACGGTTGTGTTCCAGCGGCGGTATGAATAAAATGATATTAATAATAACAGTAATAATCGAATTATACGGCAACTTCACGCTTCACAGTGGATTTTCTCGAACTAAGAAATTTGTTGAATTTGTGAAAAATCAAAATGGCTTCACATCCAGCCTATGATGCCTAGAAGAGTCTTTACATCCTGCTGACATGACAATAGCGTCAGAAGCTTGCTTCTACTTGACCATTTAATAGACTCGCATTTTTTCCACCGTGACTAATTTTGTAAGCTAAGCACATCATCCGTTACAGCACACTCTTGGGGCTGGGTAATGTGGCCACAATGGTATGGTGGAACGAGCTATCACAGGTGCAATGCGTGGGTTCAGGCATTTACTTTTAAGAGGCACAAACAGATTTATTTTACCTCTGGTAACCTCAAGAGAAAGACGTTATAATCCAGAATCCGCATTAAACATCACGTTCCTTCATTACCAACTAGGCAGAGCCGGCTTACGTTGGGAAATGACACAGCGGAAGTCATGGTAACCAGAAATACAGTCGCCAGTAAGCTTACTTACATTAGAAAATTGTATTTTATTTGATGAACCATAACCATTTAAAGGGACAGGGCTGTTATTTTACTTGTACTTGATTGAACTAGAGACGTTTAAACATTTGGTGCTGGACTGTGATTCGAATTCGTATCTCCTCTTTCGAGGATCTGACTCTCTCGGAACAGTAGTTCAGTCATTTCGCTCCTTTTCCCAAGACTGCAATCTTCTCTAGGTCTCCTCCAAAGGTAAGTATGTGGGTCTGAAACCTGATCCAGTACAAAAATATTCATAATTTCATTTCTAGCTTTATCAAGTGCACACCCACCTGCTCGTGAAAATTAACGCGCAATTTCAATGTCTGTTCATGTGTTGCCAACAATCGCAACAGGTGTCGTTATTTCTGGTCAAACACGCACACATCTTACTGTTCATGAGTAGGCAACTGATACTTAAGCTATATTCGTGGATGCACGGTAGGTGTGCAGTTCGATTGTCGCTTAGGCACAAAAGTTTGTATCCTTATTTTAGATTCAGACATCTAGCGGCTCGTAAGAAAAACCGATACGTAACATTTGATTTTTCTTAGTTAACAATCGGATTACGTGTTGGGTTCGTATCTCCGTCACAGAACTTCACATCATGCACTTCATCTTTAAATGCATGCACACTTTGTTACTTCAGAATGGAGGTATATCAGACATCTTTCGTGGTTAGATAACAGGGACGAAAGGGTCTTGATAGGAGTCACGGTTTATTACAAAAATTGTCGTCTTTTATTGTCAAGTTTAGATTTGGTTACTGGTATTGGCAAAAATTTCGGTAATTCATGACTCTTCATGGCTAATCATCAATATGATGTGAGAAGATTACATTAGATTACATTAGATTAACTCTTGTTCCATAGATCATGAATACGACATTTCGTAATGATGTGGAACGTGTCATTTTAATGAAAGATTTCTTTAAATACCATAATTCAATTTCTTTACAACAATTTTTTACACTCTCTCTCATTGCTTTTTATTTCTCTCTCTCTCTTTCTCTCTCTCTCTCTCTCTCTCTCTCTCTCTCTCTCACTCTCTCTCTCACTCTCTCTCTCTCTCTCTCTCTCACACACACACACACACACACACACACACATTCTTTTTTATTTTTATTTGTATGTTGTGCTCGACTATCGGCGAGGCACGAAAACGCCTGTGAATGACTTTCTTAGTTTTGAGTACACTTACGAAAGAAATATAAAAACAACAATGAAAGTTGCTGATTTATGATGCTCAGTTTGCAGTCAGTTCTGAGTATTATTAGTAACTACGCTCCAGTCCCTAAACCTAGTTACAGAAAGCGAATCAGACGCATTACGTATTCCAGGCCGTAGCAGCCGCGACTTGGAGACACCAGCTATGGTCACTTCCCAGACCGCTGTAGGATCACATCGGTTCGTCTTCTTCCTGCTGGTACTGTAACTGAGATTTGGCAACAAGGCAACGTATGTTTGGCAACTCTGTGATCGACGAGTTACTTCCTGGTGTGCACGGAATTAAGCCTCAAAGTTCACTTGATTTTACCTGTCATTTCCATTGAATAATCTGAGTTATTATCGCTTGAAGGGTAACAAAAGATTGAAAATTTACGGTTTTCAGCGCAGGAAAGTCGTTGCAAGTGGAAATCGCAACTAATCTCGACCTTTAAATAGCGGTTTACGAGTTCTAGTTACTATTGCCCTCGTAATAGGAAGCTGAGACCCATACCTCCTCGCCAGCTCTGTGGTAACGTGCTGACCTGTGAAACAGCGTCTTTTACGGTTCGCAGTTCCAGTCTCACTGACTGGTAACGTTTTTATCCCTTCTGTGAAAGAGCTACAAGCAGTCAGATCAAACATCAATAAGGAAATCGCAAGAAAATGCTTTCAGCTCATAGTGCAATGTTGAAAAACTTACAATGCTGCACAACAGGTAACGCCTCTTTCCACTGCTGACAAGCGAATTTTGGGTTTCTAGGAATACGTAACTATATTTATGAAATGCCACACATTTACATCCCTCTTGAGTATGACACAGCATACCAATTAAACACAGACCCAATCAAAATCTAAGTGAGTAGTATTTTACTAATTCGTGTCGATAGAGGCATGCTTGTGTACAGATACTTTCGTCGTAAGGTTATCATGGTTAGTTTTATTTCATTTCTTATAATACAGTGCACAATTTTCGTAAGGTTTCCTTTAGTGTTGTTAAAACAATAGTAAACATGAGAGAGACATTAATCATCAACGATATATGCGAATTCTCTGATGTTACCTATGACAGTCTGACAATGCACATGCAGTTTATTGATTACATGCATGTAGAAAACTTGTTCTGAGTTAAAGCTGTCAAACAAAGTTTGAAGAAGACTAAAATATCACTACCACACGACGGCTAATGTAGAAAATACTTTTCTGACATATTATGGCACGATGCGCTCTCCCTGCACATCTTCGAGATGCATCTGCTGCCTGCTGTCTAACTACTGTGACATTTTGCTCTATTCAGGTTTAATAGTCCTTTTTCCACATGCGACTACTTTGGGTTGAGAAGTGAAGGGAATTATGTTCAAAGTTCCATTAGATTGATAACTTCAGCAGAGAGCAGAATTGCGTTTTAAAAAATGTAGCACTGAATGTATTCGAACTCGCGACATCTTATCTATGCTACAAGCTGACACGTAGCTACAACAGCTCCAGAGCTCGGCAACTATTCCTCCAGAACTTTTGGATTCCACAGCACTGTGAGATTATGCATATGGCCAGGTCTTTACTTCTGAGAGACAAACAGTTACAGCTTTTCTTTTGGACTGAACGACGTTTTCTAGTAACAGATAGCGCAATAGAATAGCTCAAGTGGAAAGGAACACTTCCTATTTAAACTTCTGCATCCTACACTGTTGGCAGTTGTGTGTAGGTGGCAGTTACGTGATTTTATTTCTGTGATTACAAAATAGTCGAATATATGCACTGGGTAGGCGAGGCAGCTAGTTCATGGTGATTCGGTCAACCAAGTAAATGAATTTACTGAACATGCTGCAAATTACTACAGGGAGCCTGTGTGTCAGAATTTTCATCCAGTGTGGCGCAACTGCGTTACGATAGAAAAATGACTCGCAGAGAAGAGGATTTCGTGGTCTGTTGGACGGATGGTAGGTTGTTATACCTATGGTCTGGGTTCGATTCCCACTTCTGTCAATGATTTTAGATAGGGAGAGACAGATTCCATTCTCTCCTGGCTACACCAAGTGAAGGAGATATAATGGCTGCGTGGTCTGGAAATTCACATTAAAGATGATATTCCTTCTTTACCAAGTAGACGGTAGGTTGAACCACAATAAAGTCTGGAGTGGCGACATGTAGAAACTCTATCACCAGTAACCTTTCTTATACTAGTTATTTATTTCAAGTGACGACACAAACGCTACGTATGGTCACAGGACACTTATTCCATCTTTTATTTGAGCTTCTATATGTCGATAAAATTGGTTCTGAACTGGGAATGCAACTCAGACCGCCCTTAACGCGGAATTTGGTCCCTTCGTGGCAATACAGCTCGGCTACAATTTGTTGTTTGTTCAAAACTGCAGATTCCTCAACACCTTCACATATTACGCGTGAATGGGATCGAATACTGGCCCGGCACTAAAGATTTAATTATGTATTATCAAGCTCTAGCATGAGAACACCTATCTGTTGATGGATAATAATTTCGATTTTTAATGTATTTTCATTCGCTGTCAACACTAACGATATCTGACGTTTTTAACTCCCAGTGAGACACAGAACTATTTGCGAGATGACTGTAAGTTCAAGATGCTATTCTGAGCAGCTGGTGGAGAAAAATTCGGTAGCTGACGTCTCTTTGTGTGTAGTCAACAACGATATGTGTGGGGCTCTATTCCCAGTGAGCGCTGAACTCTTCGTCATATTATTTCAGTTCAAACATGCTCACATGTCACTGCTGGTGCAACAAACCCATATTTAACGTTCGTTTTCTCTAGAATATAACAGCGATAGGTGCCGGGTTGGAGTCCTGGGAAGGAAAAAATTAATGTTTCGTCTCGTCATTTCAGTTAAAACATCTAGCTACTGCCGCGAAATTCCGATATGTCACATTTGACTGTGCTTCGATAGCAATCCGATTAGGTTCCGGGTTCGAATCCGTGTCCAACACACAGCTTTACCTCACGGCATTTCAAGTAAGTTACTTGTGAAGAAGCAATATTTAACATCTCTCGTAGTTCGTTAACAGGGACCATAGATGCTGGGTAGGAATCCGCGTCTGTTAAAAATGTTTGCGTTATGCAATTTAAAGTTGATATTTGCTAACTGATACTGTCTAAAATCGAGGTATATCACTCTCTGTATGCCTAATCAGGAATGACTGTTAGTTTCCGTCAGTCACGAAATCTTTGCTTAGTCTGCATGAGCTGGGTTTGAATCCATATGCAGAACAAGGCGGTTCGTCGTGTCATTTAATGTTCATACATATTCTCAACTAGCTGCTCGTGAATAACTTAAATTTTTAATGTCATTTTGTGTTAAATAGTTCAAATGGTTCATATGGCAAGCCGGCCGGAGTGGCCGTGCGGTTCTGGGCGCTACAGTCTGGAACCGCGCGACCGCTACGGTCGCAGGTTCGAGTCCTGTCTCGGACATGGTGTGTCTGAGGTCCTTAGGCTAGTTAGGTTTAAGTAGTTCTAAGCTCTAGCGGACTGATAACCTCAGAAGTTAAGTCCCATAGTGCTCAGAGCCATTAGAACCATTTCTGAAGTATACGAGTATTTACGAACAGTACAAGCAGGATTGCAGCGAACTGATCACTTAGTGCAACATGGAGTACCTGTGTAATTAGTCATTCCAGCTGCATATCTGAGGGTAAGATTTGTTAAGCATTTCATTGCAGAATTAATGTAATATCCGCACGATAATCTCTGCAGTCATACTTTATTAGGAGCCCGCGATTGGAGTACCATGTTCGTTAAATCGGATTACTCAAGCTGAGGCCAAATAAAGACAAGCGACGACGCCACAACACTATCTTAAGTAGGTAGTCAGCGCTAAAGAATGTGCGCCACCATTAACGTTACTGTAAGCAGTTTGACAACGTAACACCACCACAACTACTGACAACCTGAACCATTATCATCACGCAGTTGTGACAAATGGTTCAAATGGCTCTGAGCACTATGGGACTCAACATCTGTGGTCATAAGTCCCCTAGAACTTAGAACTACTTAAACCTAACTAACCTAAGGACATCACACACATCCATGCCCGAGGCAGGATTCGAACCTGCGACCGTAGCAGTCGCGCGGTTCCTGACTGAGCGCCTAGAACGCAGTTGTGACTCTCAGTGATTACAGGTTACTGATGTTTCTCAAGAATAGCGGAAAGCGCCTCTGAAGTTCCATTTGCATTACGACCAGCACGTGGCCGGCCGCGGTGGTCTAGCGGTTCTAGGCGCTCAGTCCGGAACCGCGCGACTGCTACGGTCGCAGGTTCGAATCCTGACTCGGGCATGGATGTGTGTGATGTCCTTAGGTTACTTAGGTTTAAGTAGTTCTAAGTTCTAGGGGACTGATGACCACAGATGTTAAGTCCAATAGTGCTCAGAACCATTTGAACCATTTGACTAGGACGGAGAGAATGCTAAATAACAGTAATAGGTCACCCAGCGAAGAGTGGAGTCCACGTATTGTCTGAAGTTCTTGCAGTTTGATATAATGCAGTTCCCGATAGTTTCACACTGACGGGTTCTTTTGGCTATCGAAATACTCATATGGGAATCATAAAAGTGGAATTGCTAGATCACCCAACTACCTTAATAACACCTCATTCTGGATTGAATACGACTCGGAAAGCGACGTCAATTTGACGTTTTCATCCATCTCCTGACGTCTCACTGAATGAAGTCTGAAGTGCACGCACAGTTGTGTTGCCTGCCGCAAGGATTCTGTGAAGTGTTGTGGCAGCTGGCAGTCATTGCTGAATACACACATGTGCAAATAACCTCACTGCTCTAGCGGAACTCGTCTTTGTTGCATTTTTTCAATACGGTAATTAGCACAATAACATAAGGCTTGTTCTGCTGAAGAACTTGATGCCCACAAGTCCTTAAATAATAATCTCCTAGCGGGAGGAATAAATACATGAAAGGAAACAGACTGTTGGACGAAAGAATGGACAGCTCCCTGCTTTTGGCGTTTCCGATAGCGCCTACGATAAGAATCTGGTGTCATATTATGCTTCAGAACTCTAAACTGTTTATTTTTTTACTTCATACTAAAACAAAAGTTGTGATATGAGACGAGGAAATGACTTATATGCTTCTCAGGAACTTTAGTTTTTCGTGTTTATTTTCTCACTTCATATTAAAACAAGGGCGTTAATATGAGAAGAGGAAATGAAATATACGCTTCCAAGACATAATATTTCCTTGTGTGCTATTACCGCAAACATGAAAGCCCTGCAGTTAATTTTTGTATGTTGGATAAGTTTTGATATCACCTCACATTCCTTTGTGACAAGGTTCCTATTGTCTTGGGATTCAAATAGAGTGGACGTTTCATCACTGGTTAATATTCTGATGACTAATGGCATGATACCCGTTGCAATTGCTCCATGGCACCTGTGAGTAGAGTCTCACGTTGGTTACTATAAGAACACGCAGGCAGTGATATCCGCTCACTGGAGTCAGAGCCAAGGTGATTTCTTTCTGTTTAGGGCGAAGCGTCTGCTGCAGTGTCCACGCTCAGCCAACATAAACAAATCGCGGCGGCATTGGGCACTGCTAATCGCTGCACTTGTCGCGAGCCTCGACAACAAGAGCGCACTGTCTCTGCTAACGATACTATGGAGTTAATAGATCTTACTTAACGGAATACGCAGGACGTGGGATGGGTAAAAATTCAGTTTGTAGCTTCCCATCGCATTAAAATACTTTACAGTCATATTTGATGCAATATTTATTGTTGGTTGTCTCTCTAATGTTAATAGTATTGATTCACATCGTGCGTTAACACGAAAACACACACACACACACACACACACACACACACACACACACACACACACACACACACAGTCATTGATTCCTGTGAGGGTGACAACTACTGTGTGTTGAACAACACATGCACCAGTCAGTTCCTCAGTTGGCGTCGAGTGGATGAGATTTTTCAATTACCTTGCACTGCAAGAATTGTAAGGAGGGGACTGAAAGTAAATGGACTTGATGTATGCTAAAGGGCTGCGACAAAGCAAAGCTTGACCGATTATCAGATAACTGTCCACATGGGTTTTGTGGACGAGTATACTTTTAGTAACCAACCCACCCACGATCATTACGTAAGATTTCTCGAGGGCGTAGGGAAATTGATTTCATTAAGTCGTCGACAGTGTAGCGTGATGGTTTACTTCCCACCATACGTTTTCTATATTCGTCCAAAGGTCGCTTGCATTTGTAGGGACACATGGCAATGACCTTGTTACCTCTGCCCACATATTCTCTATCTGGTTGATGTTCGGTGATCGTGGAACAAACGGCTACAGCTTCATCCTCTCTTGGCCCTGAAACCAATCTCGCACTGCTCTACTATGATGGATGGGTCTCTGCTCCTGTAAATACATTGTTATGTCGTTAGTTCATATATTTATATTTAAATAACGTATTTGTAATAAGCACAGTGTTTAAGAATTCATTCCCTGTCATAGATAAGTGATCTGGATTCAACAGTCCGATTAAGAATGTGGTTCACCCAGTCTATCATATGATGAGCGTCGTAGTCGGATAGCCACATTAAGACTGACTGGCTGAATCCGATTAGGACGATCTTGTATCGAAATGAAATTACAGAAATCGGATAATTTGAACGTCTGTATTGCAACAATGCTGCGCACATAAATTCCTATGATGGGGTAACAGCTAGCAACTGTCTAAGAAAAAGTGAGAAATATGTCTACTAGCAGCAATGTAACGTAATTATAAACCATGTTTATGTGATGGAAATACTGAATCGAACAACACACATCTATTTCAGTGGAGCGAAGATACACCATATCGGATTTGCTGATGACATAATGACAATAATAATAATAATAAAAATCCCGTGTGGCCGATAGGGGAAACCCTCCCCCATATGGATGGTACCGTGGAAATCAAATACTTGTGGTGAACCAAATACTAACACAATCCTGAACGGCTACTCAATCCGTTGAACCCAAAATCCAGACACATCTGAGTGAAAATCACCGCTACTCTGGCCACCGTCTGTTAGCTCAATGAGCTTGGCTGAAAATATTTGCTTCCAAAGGCTTCAACACCCTCTGGTCCTCTCCGGTCCTGGTATCACCCAGGCCAAACCAATGAAACACAAGAAAACATGAACTATGCAAGCAAAGGTAACTTTATCCCAGGTGGTACACAACCTGGCCACCGATAGGCGGCAGTTGGATTTTCGCACTCTGGGGAGTCCAGGTTAGCACGGCAGAGAATATCGAAGACCTCTGGTAAATTTCCCTACAAGCAGAAAACATTCATTTGAAAACTAAAGATCGATACATTGATCCAAACAAGAAACCTAAATAATCTCACAAAAGAAATCGTCCGCCAAAAAATTCTCATCCTTGCTCTTCAAGAACCACGATTAATTGACAATTAAAACTTGCATTACGGAAACCATGGCATCTTCAAAATACAACAAAAGGTAGCGAAACTCGCACCAATCCTCGGCATTGCATTTCTCGAACACAGATCTATCAACAACTCTGTCGAAGAAATTACACCCATCAACAATCGAGTTATGACTATGTTCATTCAGAGCCCCTATAAAAAATATACACTCATAAATGCACATGCCCCCACCAACATCGAAAATAAGGAAAACACCGAAAATGTCGAAAAATTGTGGAACACACTCGAAAATACTATGAGCAAAATTTACCAAGATGACGTGAAAATACTAATGGGAGGCTTCAACTCTCTATTTGGGACAGAAAAAACCTGTAGAAAAATCATTGGTACAAATTCAACACACCGAAACGCTTAGACCAACAGCACACGTCTGACTGACATTTGCCAACAATTCAACCACAAAAGAATGTCTTCCCACTTAGGAAGTAGCCTGTTCCCAAGAAACATGTTTGGCTACCAGGTGCAAGCTGCTTTCGTTCGCCTTTCGAGACTCGCTGAAAGCCAGATTTTTAATTCTTTTGTAGCAGAGCTACAAGCAGGCAGATACAAACGCAATAAGGGAATCTTAAGACAACGCGCCTTGCTACTTTCAGTAACCCTTAGTGTCAGAGCGAAAACCTTACGGTACTGCCAAATTCATAATGGCGACATATTTTTTGTTGTTGTGAATACATAATTATATCTATGAAATGCCACTTTTCATAATAATAGCGGATGATACAGGAAATGAAGTAAATACGGATCTTTTCGAAGTCAAAAGTCGGTAGTGTCCTACTAATTCGTGTTAAAATACGCTCAATCGTCTCACAGATACTTAATGCTTTATTAAGATAGTCTGCCGTCGTGATGTTTCTGTAGTAAGCTGAATTTATTTTGTATTAGTACAGTGAATATTTTAATTGGATTTTCCGATAGTTTACTAAACGCAACAGTAATCATCAATGAGAGATTAATCAGCAAAAGAATTTTCTTTCACGATATCTAAAACGATCTGACAATGCTAAAGTTGTTTACAAATTCTACGCCAGTAGAAACCTACTGGTTTCAACGATATAATTATACCAGAGTAGTTTTAAGAGTATTTTCGTCTAGAAATGAATTGCGTCGGCGGTTGATCGATCAAGAGCGGGAAAGGTAAAACTTGACGAATATATGACGAGAGGGACAAGTGCTTGAGAGAGGACTTCTCTATCAATACAAGTGCCTGAGAGACGACTTTAATTTCAATCTCCTGGATAGTTTTGTTTCTCAAATCAAGAAGTGCGTTATCATGCAGTAGAACATGTGATGTAGTTGTGTTGCTCGATTTTCTTACGCTGAGACCGAAAGGTGTCTCAGTTGTTGGCAACAAATTCCAGTTGTGTTTTGGTAGAATTCGGAGCCCAAAACTCACTTTTGGAGCTATCAGATGTAAAATATTATGTTCACACTACTCCTTGCTCGAGTTTATGTCTTTTGGAGGGGCTCAGCCTTTCATTTCTTCTTAGGAAGTTAATGATAAAGGCATCATAACACGTCACCAGTTACAGTACTGCATACGAATGCTCAATGAGCGACCTGATGACGTTCAATAATAGTCACTCCGTTGATTTTTGTTGTTTCGAATTACACCAGACTTCTGAACTTTGCCTGTTGAATGCAAATGTCGCATGATGGTAAAATGGTAATCTATCACATATATCAGTAGTCGAGACTTGCTTAATGTGGAAAATCATTGATGCCAGAACGATCTTTGTTGAAACAAGAATATCTTTTTCTGGCGTATTTTTCCCAAAAGCACTCGCTCCACACACAATTCAAATCTTTCTAGCTGCCTCCTCTGCATTCACCCCTCTGTTATACCAAAAGTAAACGTTGTGTTGCAGATGTTACACCTATTTCCACTTGCGACTCAATTTTACAATGCTTAACTGTAGTTCATGATTCTCAAGTATGCAAAATCCAATGCTTAACTGCAAGATGATAACTAGAACTTCAAATTCGAAAATGACAGTTGATACATACACTGACAGCGTCGCGCCGCGTTCACCTGAGCGGTGCCGGATTTCAGGCGGCGGGTGGCGCCTGGCCGGTGGCCGGTAGCCGCTGCAGCGCGAGGAAACGCTCGAGCGTAAGCTGTTATGATCGCGACGCAGCCACGAGCTGTCCTGCGGAATTGTTTCTGGAATACTTGTTATTGCTGGTGGGTAGAATGTTAAGCGAATTATCTTTGATGTTCAGTCAGACTCATAACTTTAGACCGACTGAGGAAAAAAAAAATAAAAATAAAAAAAACAGTTGGACGCGAACAGGCGACTATAAGCTTAGAACGCACGACGCTTGCCACTAGACCACGGGCTCACATAGTCCGACAACGTCTCGGAAGTAGACAATACTTCCTCCTAACACTTCCGCATCTTACAGTGTTGCCAGATTGTGCATATGGCCGGACTTAGAGTTGTCAGGGGCGGTCAGTTTTATTGGCCACCTTAAGTGAATGACTCGGACTTAGTCTCTGTGGCGGCCGGCCGGCGGTCAGTTTTATTGTCTAAGACTGTACATTAAAAGTGTTATAAAAGTTATTAGAAAGGTAAAATTAATCTGCACATTTGGGACATCCATCCCTGTCCAACATTTCACCCACCACCGAGATTCTGCATCATCAGGAGGTTCAAAGCACACAAGAAGAACTTACCCGATACCCGGAGGAGTGATCCTGCATGACACTGCCACAATCAAGACTGAACACAATGGAATTAATGTGAAGCTGTACATAATACAAATTATGTATTGATATTTAAGGGCTGTTCACATTGGTATCAGTTAAAGTTCACCCAGCACTGGGCACAGATTCATAAATTACCTTCAAATTTCTTTCAACAATTCTTTCCAATCAATATTTTCCAATTATTCATGCAATTATCAATGGTGACCATATAAAGGATGGTGCTGAGCAAAATATGAACAGACCTTTCATTTGTTGAGATAAAAAAGTTGTTTTTGAGATAAATGGTTCATATTATTCTTACAATAAACAAATGAAACTTTCATTGTATTTGTTACATGTCCGTGAGATTGGAAATAATAAAAAACAGTGAAGGAGCAAATTAAAATTAAATTCTGCCTACAAATGAGACATGTTGGGAATGTCGATCTCAGCGGTAACAGTAGGAAGCTGCTATACTGTATGCTTATATGGAAGGGCAGTGCATTTCTATAAAAAAAGACGAAAATTTGTACTAAGTCATCATTAAACTGCAAGATAACTCATTCAAAGTCTATAAGGCTGTGTCAGGTAATCAGGTTCATTGGTGAATATGCAGCTAAACCAACCTTAATTGAAAAGTACCAATACATACAAAGTTTCATTTTCGAACATTTTTATTCATAATTTTCTTAAAAAACTATTCACAACTGAGTAAAAGGAAATGGACATTGTTGAAAATTCAGTACAAAATGCAATATGCCAAGATGTCAGAAATCCTAACTTGGCAACAGTTAAAGATAATGCGTCAACTCATGAACTGGTCGATGGTATCCAAAACAATGAGGTTGGCATTCCACTATTAATAAATTGTGACACTGGTAACATAACTAATCATGATGTCACTTATGACCCACAATGGGACAATTTCTCAGTTCTCACTGTGGAAACATGTTTTCAAATAGTGAAACTGAAGCGTGCGACAGGGAAAATTCCTTCGATCGCTTGCTCGTGACATTGCAAGTGCAAGAACAGGAAACAGTTTGTAAAAACTATGTGAATACTAGTGACAATTTGACAGAACTCGTGCAACAAATAAAACAACAACTAAAGGATATGACACGGCAGTTCACAAAACATCAGAAAAATGTAGGATAACTGTTTCCACAGCAAAATCAGGCATTTAACAATTTCAAGAATTGTATTAGTCAACAGTTCAGTTAGGTGAGCAAAACTATACGCACTGAATTATTTGATGCACTATGCAGGAAATTGATAAAGCTAGGTAAACAAATAAAACATGAAATAATTACTGACTTATCCCACAATATAAGTACATCAACAGAAAAGTATCCCCATAGATTATAAACAGGAACAACTTGCCTGTGATTTACAAAACCTTAATGAAGCATAATATCAAACTCAAGAGACACAATCCCAAGTGGATGCATCAGTACAAAGTGTGACTAACGCAGTCAGAGAGCTGCAAGACGTATGCAAAAACTTACCTACAGAAGTACAAAAATTAAGTCTAAAATTGGACCAGTTAAGTTTAGAGTCAAAATCTGCAAAAAACTGACATAATAGATGTGCAGATGTAAACGAAATTTAGTTCCATGCACTCTAGAAACTCTATTCAGGTTTCTTCTGAACTATCTGCAATGAATTCATGGCACAGTGATAGAAGCCTAAAGAAGTGTTATACTACTGCAATGGGTAGCATCCCACATGACTGGGTATCTACAGGGTGTCTGATAAGTCACTCCCTATTTTTAAACAGTTATAATTTCCTTATTTATGAACCCATTTTCTTGTAACTACTTTTGCGAGAAACAGCACTCTTTATGGTTGTGTTTTTTTCCCTTTTGTTTCAATTGGAAAATGCCACCTGTGTTAACAGTGGAAGAATGGGTCAAAATAGCAACTTGTTATGAAGCCTGGGGATCTGTGGTGTGATTACAAAGGTTGGAGGGCTGAACGAGGGATCATGCAACAATGGATGCAAAAACAAACAACAACTGCCATTTCAAATTACTAATAGCAGGAGATTGCCGAACAAAGAAGATCAGGAAGACCATCAACTTTGAGAACACCCGAAAATGTTTACAGAGTTCATGAAATATTCATGAGGAGCCCCAAGGAATCACTGTGTCAAGGATCTTGTGAAAGTGGTCTTTCATTTACACAGTTGCAGTGATTTTTACAAAAGATCTCACTTTTATCCTATGGAAGCCAAATTACATGCAGGAACTGTTTCCTTGTGACAGTGACAGAAGATATTTTCTTGGGTTGGAATTATGGTTGGCCTGACCTTTTTGAGAACATTCTGTGGACTGATGAGGCAGTTTTCCACATTGGAGGATTTGTAAATGGGCATAACTGCCATTATTGGGCAGCCAGAAAACCACACGAATGTGTTGAAAAAGCAGAGGTGTCCGAAGGTGACAGCATGGTGCAGTATCACTCCATCCAAAATCACTGGTGCTTTCTTCCTGTGAAATACAATGAATGGCGAAAGATACTTGGAAATGCTGCAAGGTCACGTATCACCAGTAATTCAAACTGGAACAACCCACAGCTTCACTTCATGCAGGACAGAGCACCTGCACATTTTGCAAGTGTTGCTTGTGAATGACTGCATCATCATTTCCCAGGTAATTTGATTCGCGAACATGGTGAGCACGAAAGACCTGCCCACAGCCCTGATTTAACCCCGTGTGTGTGTGGTTTTTTTTTTTTTTTTTTTTTTTTTTTTTTGTCTAGGGGTGGGTTAAGGAGGTGGTTCACAGGAGAAAACCAAGGAACTTGGATGAATTTGAAGCAGTAATACTGTATATGATGATTTAGCCATCTTTCCACCTAATTTTGCACACATCAACGTATCTGCTTGTTTAAAATATGTGTAGAGAATGGTGGACCTTGTGTGGAGGTTTAAAATTATGTTAAACACAACCTCACAACCTCAAGGAGTTTCATTTCTAACAAAATTATTTCTAAGAAAACTGATTCATAAATACAGAAATTATAGTTTTTTAAAAATTGGGAGTGTCTTAGCAGATACCCTGTAATATTCCAAATGAAATTCTACAAAACAGAGTGCACGACAGGTGCCACTCCACAGCAGCAAGGAAAGACTTCTCAAAGTTGTCTTTGGATAAGTTAGATAACAGATTGGGGGAAGATTGTTCATGGGGAGGGAAGGTGACTGAATTGATGCACTTGAGGAGGTGGAAATAATTGCTGCCAAAAGGAGAATATCCTTGTTACTGATCCAATGAACTGGATGAGTACAAAAATCAGTGTTTTTTCCCACCATTCAGAGAATACTACACTGAAGAACAGTAAGTGAGCAAACGACTCACAAAAAAGAATGTCACACAAGCAACTCACAAAGTGAATGAATGCAGTACACCACCACGATACATGTAGGCACCTGTAAATGCCACAGTTGAGATGATGACAGCAGCAGCAGCAGCAACAACAGTAATAATAATGATGATGATGTGTGGTCCAGTGGCCTGGTAGAAGTCATACAATTGGATGTCACTTAGGCAACTTGCATGTCACTAACCTATCCCCAATGAGAGGCTGGTGGTTCTTACCCCTACAGTATCTCTTTCGAGACTAACTCATGTGTAGCAAATCAGACCTTTTTATTAGTGGCTTTGCTGCATATGCACATGTCAAGTATATTTCACACACATTTAACATATTTCACATACATCTGTACATATATTTCACTTGCATGTCTGGAGAATTTCACCATGCAGTTTCATTTTTATGCAGCTCAATGTTTGTGACATTGTATTTCTTGAACTATATGATGTTTAACATTGTAAATTTTCAGATACATCCAGTGGTATACATGCCTATTGTCTGCAGAATGTGTTGTGGATAGAGTAAGTAGTAAAGAAATAATAAATGAAAATGTCATCCACAATGTAGAAGTTGCTCGTGCATCTCAGTTTTTATATCATATCTCCTGCATTAGTTGTCTTACAAAGATATTCTTTTCCAGGCACATTCAGCAGCATATGTGGATAATGTTTGTGAAATATGTTCCAATTAGAGTTAGTAGCAAAGAAGTGATAAATTAAAAGTCATTCACAATGCAGCAGTTTTTCACGCATTTCGGTATTTGACATCATACCTCCTGAACTACATGCAGTGTGTATGTGGACAAGAAAAAAAATTCCCAGATTTTCTGGTTAAAAATACACTTTTCCCAAGGGAAAATACAAATTTTCCCTGATGACAACACACTTTCTCCATGTTAAGTGGCAGTATACTTTCTCTCAGAAGTGTAAAACATATTAATCCCTTGAATAGTAAAGGTTTTATACATTGGCATAGAACTTCCCATTGGTCTTTCTTTGCATGTGTTACCCTTTAAACTATATAAAACACATATGTGCCACTAAAATTTTAAATAATGACATAAGTATCTGATCTCCTGGGCCCAATTTATTTCTCAGTGGCTGGTCCTGAAAGTATTTTGAATGAGGGTCGAACACTACGATTTAACAAAGTCATCTCACTTTCTCAAAGTTAAGATAATTCATCTTACATAAAAGGAAATCTACTTTGAAAGTAATGTTTTTCAAACCACAATTCACAATTTTTTCTCACAACTTGAGCAGTTACTAGAGAGCACCAGAAGACAGCAATTACTGCACATGGGCAGCTATGATGACATAGAGAGCCCACGCTTTGTGTTTGCTCTGCTCATACACCTTTCATCACATTTCTGTTTGGAATTTCGTGCATAGCGGAACATCACGTGACCCTGTGTAGCAGTGACATTTTGTTTGAAAGAGGCATTCGGAGTTATTGTTCTGAGGACTAATTAGGACATATAAGGAATGCAAAATTAGAATGCACTCCTTGGCATGATATTTGTTTCAAAACTAGACTCTACAACTCAAATTATGCAAATATTTTGCTATTTGGTGACTTTAACATAATTTTTTTTTATTCGTACTCTACAATACTGTCATTTATCATTTCCAGTCAGGTTCACATCCACACAGAATTGCAGAAAGCCAGTAAGAAGAACTAAGAACTAAGAACAGCATGCTTTTCTAGATTTTCAAACTGTATAAAATTTAATAAGATTATTTGTGAAATCAAGAAACTGTATACTTATCTATTAGATTCTACTTCAGGAGTAAACAAACATGGTGTGCTATCAGTCTATAATTTGCTCGAGAATGGTGTTCTGTAAATTTAAGATGTGGGCAACACAAATTAGGAAATAATGTCAGGCCTAGAGGAGGAACCAGGCAAGCATTGAAACACGTTTTGCAACTGAAAAAAAGACTGTTTCACGGGAGGCAGATATGTAAAATTCCGCTAAAGCTTTTCAGTGTGGCATTCATGATGCCAATATTCTCGGGGTACTATTACTGCATTATCTCAAGTTCCATTATTTATTATGGCATAATGCCACACATGCCAGAAGATGAAAACGTGCACTTGAGATTCAGTGAATAGCAAACTAGATAATAGTGTGGAATGTGGCAACGGCCTTGCTGCAGTGGATACGCAAGTTCCCGTGGGATCACTGAAGTTAAGCGCTGTCGTGTGTGGTCAGCACTTGGATGGGTGACGATCCAGGCTGCCATGCACTGTTGCAATTTTTCGGGGTGCACTCAGCCTTGTTATGCCAGTTGAGGAGCTACTCGACTGAATAGTAGCAGCTTCGGTCAATAATACCATCGTAACAACTGGGAGAGCTGTGTGCTGACCCCACGCCCCTCCTATCCACATCCTCCACTGAGGATGACTCGGCAGTCAGATGGTCCCGGCAGGCCACTCGTGGCCTGAAGACAGAGTGCTTAATAGTGTGTAATGAAACACTTTGTTTCAAAGAAACAGAATGCCTGTGCAGAAACGACTAATAGAAGTGACGTTTCCTTAGTAAACCTACAAAAATAAATTTATTGTTATGCAAAGTGATTAAGCTTAATTGCAAATAACATGGAAATAAAATAAAATCAGAAAACAAATTAATGACATATTTCAGTCCTCCATAATTATGTGAATGTATTTTAATTCACTTGATAGCAGCAGTTATTCGTTTTCATCTGACGTGAGAGCTGTAAACAAAGAGAGAACAGCAAAATCACATAACAAATGGAGGTTATGTGGACAGTACTCCTCACTACAAATAAGATTGCTCTGCACACCTTTGGTGTGCCAGAAAATTTTTTCTGGGTAGCTCTGTGCATGTGCATGCGCATGAGGCCACTGGCATCTGCTCAAATGTACCTAACTTAAACAGTTGTGACGCCACATTCGTCAAAAACAGTTTTTGTTATGAAGCATTGCACTATCTCTATCCTAAAGCCTTTGACGCATTTTGATTTCAGCTAATGCTTGTGTGTACATTGTGTTTTCTTGTTACAAATGGAGCATTTTCTTTGTAACATTTATACTGGTGTTTTTCTATTGTTTATGTTTTATTGCTGCAGTATTATTCTGCAGCAGTAGGCTGAGCATCAGTACTCATCAAAATTGCAAAAATTTAACTCAAAACTGAAACAATGAAAGATTTCTAGAATTATAAAAAGTTCCCAGTTTTTTCCCAGTGAAGCAGGCAAAAAGGAATACAAACGTCTCAAAAATGAGATCAACAGGAAGTGCAAAATGGCTAAGCAGGGATGGCTAGAGGACAAATGTAAGGATGTAGAGGCTTATCTTGCTAGGGGGTAAGATAGGTACTGCATACAGGAAAATTAAAGAGAACTTTGGAGAAAAGAGAACCACTTGCATGAATATCAAGAGCTCCGATGGAAACCCAGTTCTAAGCAAAGAAGGGAAAGCAGAAAGGTGGAAGGAGTCTATTGAGGGTCTATACAGGGGCAATGTTCTTGTGGACAATATTATGGAAATGGAAGAGGATATAGATGATGATGAAATGGGAGATATGATACTGCGAGAAGAGTTTGATAGAGCACTGAAAGACCTGAGTCGAAACAAGGCCCCGGGAGTAGACAACATTCCATTAGAACTACTGACAGCCTTGGGAGAGACGGGCCTAACAAAACTCTACCATCTGGTGAGCAAGATGTACGAGACAGGCGAAATTCCCTCAGACTTCAAGAAGAAAATAGTAATTCCAATCCCAAAGAAAGCAGATATTGACAGATGTGAAAATTCCCGAACTATCAGTTTAATAAGTCACAGCTGCAAAATACTAACATGAATTCTTTACGGAGGAATGGAAAAACTGGTAGAAGCCGACCTTCGGGAAGATCAGTTTGGATTCCGTGGAAATGTTAGAACACATGAGGCAATACTGACCCTACGACTTAGCTTAGAAGAAAGATTAAGCAAATGCAAACCTATGTTTCTAGTATTTGTAGACCTAGAGAAAGCTTTTGGCAAAGTTGACTGGAATACTATTTTTCAAATTCTAAAGGAGGCAGGGGTAAAATACAGGGAGTGAAAGACTATTTACAATTTGTACAGAAAACAGATGGCAGATGGCAGTTACAAGAGTCGAGGGACATGTAAGGGAAGCAGTGGTTGGGAAGGGAATGAGACAGGGTTGTAGCCTCTCCCTGGTGTTATTCAATCTGTATATTGAGCAAGCAGTAAAGGAAATTAAAGAAAAATTCGGAGTAGGTATTAAAATCCATGGAGAAGAAATAAAACCTTTGAGGTTCACCAATGACATTTTAATTCTGCCAGAGACAGCAAAGGACTTGGAAGAGCAGTTGAACAGAATGGACAGTGTCTTGAAAGGAGGGTATAAGATGAACATCAACAAAAACAAAACAAGGATAATTGAATGTAGTCTAATTAAGTTGGTTGATGTAGCGGGAATTAGATTAGGAAGCGAGACACTTAAAGTAGTAAAGGAGTTTTGCTATTTGGGGAGCAAAATAACTGATGATGGTCGCAGTAGAGAGGATATAAAATGTAGACTGGCAATGTCAAGGAAAGCGTTTCTGAAGAAGAGAAATTTGTTAACATCGAGTATTGATTTAAGGAAGTCGTTTCTGAAAGTATTTGTATGGAGTGTAGCCATGTATGGAAGTGAAACATGGACGATAAATAGTTTAGACAAGAAGAGAATAGAAGCTTTCAAAATGTGGTGCTACAGAAGAATGCTGAAGATTAGATGGGTAGATCACATAACTGATGAGGAGGTATTGAATGGAATTGGGGAGAAGAAGAGTTTGTGGTACATCTTGACTAGAAGAAGGAACTGGTTGGTAGGACATGTTCTGAGGCATTGAGGGATCACCAATTTAGTACTGGAGGGCAGCGTGGAGGGTAAAAACCGTAGAGGGAGACCAAGAGATGAATACACTAAGCAGATTCAGAAGGATGTAGGTTGCAGTAGGTACTGGGAGATGATGAAGCTTGCACAAGTTAGATTAGCATGGAGAGCTGCATCAAACCAGTCTCAGGACTGAAGACCACAACAACAACAACAACAACAAAAACAACAACAATCAGGCATTTTAACATGGTAGTGAAGACGTAAGCTTTAACTTCCAAAGCATTAACAGCTGTCAAATACTATGCATATTGAGCACTTTACACATTTGCTAACCAAAAATCTTGTTTTATGGGAGTATTGTGAGCAAAAAAAAAAAAGTTTTATATTTAACAATTACATCCATAAGTAGTACCAAATTGAAAAAAATGGGGAAAAAGAATGAAAAAGCTGCATACTCATCCAAAAAAAATGGAAAAGTAATGAAAAGAATGCATACTCATCGTAGAAGCATACAGAAATGTATTTACAGCATATTAAATGTAAACTGTTAATCAAAAAAATTATAATTTTGCTGATTGTGCATGTGTGCCTACCTGAAAGTATGGGCTACAAGCAGAGAGAACTACTCTGTGAGCCTGGAGATGCTTGCCCTCAGCAGCTAGTGTTACATCCACCATAGATTCCGTGCGTAGTAGATGCGTGAAAACTGAGATAAAATTTGGCTGGTGATTATTACAGCGAAGGCAAAACTGTTCCTCAGCCATTGCCACTCTGACCTAGGGAAAAAAAAAATAGTTTTTATTTTCATAACTTTCAGACACACAAATAATGGTAACCCAATTATTCTACTTGAAGAAGTAAA
Organism: Schistocerca nitens; assembly: GCF_023898315.1. Lineage (NCBI taxonomy): Eukaryota > Metazoa > Arthropoda > Insecta > Orthoptera > Acrididae > Schistocerca > Schistocerca nitens. The sequence goes on along the minus strand of NC_064614.1, from coordinate 1,294,477,941 downwards.
ACACAAAACATAAAATATTTTATATTTGATAAAAGATACATAAGAGACAAGGAATACAGAATGAACATGGAAACTGGCTTCAATTTTCCATTTGTTTCTCAAAATGAAACATGTAAAAATGACACAGACCAGAAGCCATAACACAATTACACCCTCAACTGTGCTCTACAAGCTGAGCTCAGGATACACTGCACAGGTGGCAACATTCGGAAGGCTCTACAACACGTACTTAGAGACGTCACGTGGGTAAGGTGATACTCAAGTGCTGGCTGCTGACTGTAGTTCCATGAGAACATGGTCTGTTAACTATAGTGCAGGCAGGACTACATTTGCACTTACAGGGACAATGTATATAAAAATAGTTTTGCTTGTTTTCTGAATCCACATGATACTTTCACTTTAACGATAGGTTGTTAACAAAGATAAGTACTGAGATGAACAAGTATGCTGAACAATTTGTAAGTCCCCACAAGTACAGACTGAAACAATTGTGTGTCCATCAATCAGTACCAACAAACAGAGCAAAGTTGTATTCCTTGTTCAAAGTCAAAGTTCAGAAACCCTAATTTGAAATTTATTGTTTAAGCAAAGAAACTCTTTAAACACCACTTTTCTGGAAAGTAATGCAAGAAAGTAGATTTAGTCTTCTTCTGAAATTTATTCATTTTAATGACTATAGTTTCTGCTTGAAAGATTATAGTATTCCAGCTGAAGAATAAAAATTAAATACTTGTGGCTGACCATCTGCAGAAAAAATTTCATGCAGTGTACACTCCCGAATGAGAATTCTGGTGAGAAATCATGAATGGTTTTTTCCCAAGGCTCAATATTAGCTCTTCTTTTGTTCCTCATACAGGTAAACAATTTTCTATCTAATCTACAACAAGCAGAATTACTTATTTTTGTAGACGACATTAGTTTTGTCATCATTCCGAGCATATACACAGGAACAGAAGAAATGGTAAGCAAAGTTTTGGCTTTCTGTAAATGGTCCCCCACTATTTCAAAGAGACACTACATACTCAGTTCAATACACTCAGAGGTACTATAGCAATGTTAAGTATAATACTAGGTGAGAAGGAACAATTAGGGTGGAAAGGATCAATATTTTTAGGTGTCAATGTTGACTAGAATTTAAACTGGAAAAAATACATTTTTGAATACCCTATAAAACATAGATCAGCCACACTTGCACTTTGAATCATTAGAATCTTTGGGGTGAAACAAATCTGTAATCTGTGATATTTTGTGTGTTTTCAATCAATGATGCCTTACATAATAATATTCTGGGTTAATTCAACTTTAAGAAAGAAAGTTTTCATTGCCCAAAAATGTGCTGTAAGACACATAAGTGGTGCTCACAACCAATCATCTTATAGGTATCCATTTGAAGAGTTAAGCATTTTGACTATTGCTTCACAGTATATTTACTCCCTTGGTGCTTCACAGTATATTTACTCTCTCATGAAGTTTGTTGTAAATAGTCCACTGCAGTTCAATAACGTACATTATCACAATAGCAGAAGAAAAAGTGACATTCATTACTCAACAATATGGTTGTTTTCAGCATGAACAGGTGTGCACAATGCTGCAACCTACAATTTTGGATCACCAAATGACATAAAATGTCTGACACTGATGTAAATTTTGAAAACAAACCAAGAAAGCTTCTCCTTGACAAATATTTCTATTTCATAGAACAATTTGTACTATTGCAATGTTCAAAGATGGTAGGTAGGAATTACTAATTGTCATCTGTATATCACAAACAGAATGGTCATCATGAAGCCAGCCATACTTAAAAATTAATTTGTTGTTGTTGTTGTTGTTGTTGTTGTTGTTGTGGTGGTGGTGGTGGTCTTCAGGCCTGAGACTGGTTTGATGCAGCTCTCCATGCTACTTTATCCTGTGCAGGCTGCTTCATCTCCCAACCTACATCCTTCTGAATCTGCTTAGTGTATTGATCTCTTGGTCTCCCTCTACAATTTTTACCCTCCACGCTGCCCTCCAATACTAAATTGGTGATCCGTTGATGCCTCAGAACATGTCCTACCAACCGATCCCTTCTTCTTGTCAAGGTGTGCCACAAACTCTTCTCCCCAATTCTATTCAATTCCTCCTCATTAGTTATGTGATCTATCCATCTAATCTTCAGCATTCTTCTGTAGCACCACATTTTGCAAACTTCTATTCTCTTCTTGTCTAAACTATTTATCATCCATGTTTCATTTCCATACACGGCTACACTCCATACAAATACTTTCAGAAACGACTTCCTTAAATCTATACTCGATGTTAACAAATTTCTCTTCTTCAGAAATGCTTTCCTTGCCATTGCCAGTCTACATTTTATATCCTCTCTACTTTGACCATCATCAGTTATTTTGCTCCCAAAATAGCAAAACTCGTTTACTACTTTAAGTGTCTCATTTCCTAATCTAATTCCCTCAGCATCACCTGACTTAATTCGATTACATTCCATTATCCTCATTTTGCTTTTGTTGATGTTCATCTTATACCCACCTCTCAAGACACTATCCATTCCATTCAACTGCTCTTCCAAGTCCTTTGCTGTCTCTGACAGAATTACAATGTCATCGGCAAACCTCAAAGTTTTTATTTCTTCTCCAAGGATTATAATATCTACGCCGAATTTTTCTTACTGGGAACGCCTTACGTGTGGCCGCCTGGGAAGTCTTTCGCCACCTTCTTCACCCCGCGGAGACATCCCACTCGACCATCTAACACAGAACACCCAGACAGAGCCGGTTAATTTGCCTGCCACGTGCCGCTTGCTATTGGCTGCAGGCAGCAGAGGCACTGGGACAAGAACGAGGACAGTTCCTGCCTCGCCGCCCGCCCGCCCTCTCCGGTTCCCGTCTCTCTGTCCGCCCGCCCTCTCCGGTTCCCGTCTCTCTGCCCGCCTGCCCTCCCTCTCCGGTTCCCGTCTCTCTGCCCGCCTGCCCTCCCTCTCCGGTTCCCGTCTCTCTGCCCGCCTGCCCTCCCTCTCCGGTTCCCGTCTCTCTGCCCGCCTGCCCTCCCTCTCCGGTTCCCGTCTCTCTGCCCGCCTGCCCTCCCTCTCCGGTTCCCGTCTCTCTGCCCGCCTGCCCTCCCTCTCCGGTTCCCGTCTCTCTGCCCGCCTGCCCTCCCTCTCCGGTTCCCGTCTCTCTGCCCGCCCGCCCTCTCCGGTTCCTGTCTCTCTGCCCGCCCGCCCTCTCCGGTTCCTGTCTCTCTGCCCACCCGCCCTCTCCGGTTCCTGCCTCGCTGCCCACCCTTTGCACAAGTGCAGCCCCACTGGGCACCTGCCCCACCTCCTACAGAAGCCCACCGTGCTGCTAGCCCCGCCCTGCCTGCTGTAGAGTCCCACAAGGTTCCCCCACCCCTCTTGCCCACTAGACATTTATACCCGCCCTCCACAGTCCTCATTTATAGTTGCTGCCTGTTCTCGGTCCAGTCCCTCTGTCGCCTGCAGCCAATAGCGAGCGGCATGTGGCAGGCAAATTAACCGGTTCTGGCTGGGTGTTTTGTGTTTGTTCTCCAGACTGTATTTACTTATGCTGTCACGCTGTGATTTGATAAATAGCTGGTGGCTCACGACTGTTTTTTATTGTGTTCAGAGTTAGAACAGGACACAGTAAGCACTGGAAATTTGGTCTTTCTGTTCCCTGAGGAAAGAGTGTTGTATGTACATTGTGTATGACATTTGTAAAAATTCTTCAGGTAGGTTTTCATTGTAGGAAGTAATACATATAGCGCCACTTGACAGAAGAAAGTTTTTTATGTACGAAAGAGTGCACACATATTGAGTTGTGTGGGCAGGAGTCTTCATAAGTGACAGTTCTTTCTCAAACGTGCTTAACCCCTACATTAGGCCATTTCTTGCACCATGCAGCTGCCGTTATTGTGGAGTTACCTGCTGCTATTGTGTGGATTTGCAGGAGCTGCTATCCGTTCTGGCCTATGTAATTATTCCTGAGCCTCAAGGTGCTCTTTTGCAGCACATTCTATTTTGACACGTTTTGACATGCTTTTCTCAAATGAAGTGACTTGTGATTTTAATTTGCCAACAGTTTGAAGCTTTTGGCAGCAGTAATGTGTGTTACGAAAATAAACAAATTACTTTTGACTTATTTTGATAGACAGGGGGATGATTTTATCCAAGGAGCTAATGCATACTCAGTTTCCTTGTACAAAATTTATTTAGAAATTATTTTTTATCTGGTACTATTAGAAACAAGGTATTAAAAATAGACCAAAATAACATGCTTCACAATAAACATGTGTTTTTCTTATTTTATTTCCATTGATGTTTTTTCTACTGCAACACATTTGGCAATGTCTCATAGGTGCCTGTTTCTTCTCAATAGAGGGAACATCTTCCAGAAAGCACAGTTTGACAAACCCGTGTCGGAGCTGACACTTGGCAGAGGCAACCCACTTTTCTTTGTTGAGAGGAAGAATGTATAAAATGCTCCAAATTTTTCAATTAAAACTTTCAGTTGAATTTGACTGTCAAACCTCTCGAATTTTTCATTAAGTTTCTCATGCAAGAGATTAAAATTTAGAGCAGCAACAGTCAACATGGTGAAAGTGCTTTATGTAATGTTTTTAAGAGAAGTTTCCTTTCTCTCGAATAATTTGTCATGTACTAGTCAGAAGTCATTGCCACACATTGTGTCACTGTATTTGAGGATAGTTTCTGGCTTCACTTTCACTGTTTTCTTCCTCACAGCTTGTAGTAATTATTCACTGTACATACTAAGTACCATATAGACGTCTTTGTGTTACTGTCCCATTGCCATCCATTTCACTTTTCAAAAAGTCATACCTGTACCCTTCTTGAGTTTTGCCTCCCTCAAAGCAGCTGGTATTTCCATGGTGGTACTCATAACTGTGCCAGTGCCGTCAGTATTTTTAGAGACAAGGAAGTCAAATAACTGGAGACATGAATAAAATCTGTCGGTATGCCCTTTGTCAAAATATCCTTTGAGCAAAAGCAAAACTTACTTTTATATGTAAGAGGATTTTTAATATGTTGTGGCTCAAATACTATGAATCTCCCTGTGTGAACTGTAAGGCAAAATAAAAAGCCACTACTTGCTTCACACAAGCAAAATGTTTGAATATCAAATTGATCATATTTCATTGGTACTACTTTTTTTATAGCGGTGTCCCTTTCCACTATGAAAGTTACTTGTCAGTAGTAAGTTAGTTACGTGTTCAACAAATGATTGGCATGATAAATTGTAATGATGTGGAATGAGTCATTTTACATTAGAGTAACATATTAATACCTGCCTGCCCGATTAAGGGATCTGACATTCCACGCTCCAATCCATAGAACGCCAGTTTTCTTTCCCCTGATAACGACATCCTCTTGAGTAGTCCCTGCCAAGAGATCTGAATGGGGGACTATTTTACCTCCGGAATATTTTACCCAAGAGGACGCCATCATCATTTAACCATTCAGTAAAGCTGCATGCCCTCTGGAAAAATTACGGCCGTAGTTTCCCCTTGCTTTCAGCCGTTCGCAGTACCAGCACAGCAAGGCCATTTTGGTTAGTGTTACAAGGCCAGATCAGTCAATCATCCAGACTGTTGCCCTTCCAACTACTGAAAAAGCTGCTGCCCTCTTCAGGAACCACATGTTTTTCTGGCCTCTCAACAGATACCGCTCCGTTGTGGTTGCACCTACAGTACGGCTGGCAAGGTCCACGGTTCAGGGGGGGTGGGGGGGGGATGACCGATTGCGGACCTATGGTACAGAGCTGAGTGGAGGATCTGAATCAGAGGCTCAGACGGTTCTGCAACCATGTAGGCTGCAGATTCATCGACTTGCGCCAAAGGGTAGTTGGGTTTCTGGTTCCGCTGAATATGTCAGGTGGCCACTATACACAGGAGGCGGTTACACGGGTAGCAGGATCTGTGTGGTGTGGACTGGGCGGTTTTTTAGGTTAGAGAACTCGGGAAAACACAAGAAGGGCTTCAGTCACAAAGAGTGCAGGCTGAACACAGAAAGAACGTAGATACAGGAACCATCGGTATAACAGTTGTAAATTGTCGTAGCTGTGTTGGGAAAGTACCAGAGCTACAAGCGCTAATAGAAAGCACTGATGCTCAAATCGTTATAGACACTGAAAACTTGCTAAAGCCGGAGATAAGCTAGGCTGAAATTTTTGCAAAGAATCTAACGGTAATCCGAAAGGATAGGCTGAACACAGTTGGCGGAGGCATGTTTGTTTCTGTCAGAAGTAGTTTAACTTGTCGCGAAATTTAAGTACATACTTCCTCCATGGGAAGGGAATTATTAATATCTGTTTGCATTCATGGATAACACGATTTTGAGATGAATTGTGGACTGAGTAAAAAGTCTGCACTCCAGATTTTATTAGCTACTCAGGACTGTGACCTTTTCCTATCATTGGATAAGTCAATTTCCAGTCAATTTCCAGTCAATTTCCAGTCAATTTCCAGTCAATTTCCAGTCAATTTCCAGTCAATTTCCAGTCAATTTCCAGTCAATTTCCAGTCAATTTCCAGTCAATTTCCAGTCAATTTCCAGTCAATTTCCAGTCAATTTCCAGTCAATTTCCAGTCAATTTCCAGTCAATTTCCAGTCAATTTCCAGTCAATTTCCAGTCAATTTCCAGTCAATTTCCAGTCTGCGCATAATAAGATTATCATATTCCTGTACATAGCCATGAAGAGAAATGTATAGACACTTTGTCAAGTATCAGAGATATGTACGAAGACCAAAGGAACTTCTGATTGACAATTGTAAACAGCATCTAGAATCAAGTTACATAATATCTATGCTTTTTATTATTTTAATAAATGTGTGTGAAAATTAATAAATTTCTGTTTAAAGTTGGTCACCGTCAATCTGCTACTCTGAGTGTGCAAGTGGCATTTCTATCATCTGACCTAACGGCAGAAGATAAACATGCCACGATAAGACCACGAGACATATTGCTGACACTCGCCTACTTCGTTAGAGCGACAAGTCAAATAACCTGGTGGTGTGTACTGAAGGTCTTACAGTATGCACACCACACATAGTATTGTACAGTTGTACATGTGATATTGGACAGTTTCAGTTCCTCATTGTTTGTTCTTCTCTTTTCTTCCAGTATGGTTTCATCTGCTCACTGTGTTTCTTCAGTCAGCCTTCAGAACATTTTGATCCAGTCGTGTTAGCTACTTGGACTTGGGATCCTTCCATTTTTAACACTTCTTCCCGAGAGGTCTCCTTGGTGTTCATATCTTCTGTTTTTCGTCTTTTGTTTTCAAACTCCATTTTCTACTTTGTTGACACAACTTGTGCACTGCTTACCCAAAACTATTTGAAAATCTTATTTGTTAATCTTCTGTCTTGCACTCGAAATGTCCAGAAAACATGAGCCTTCTTTTTCTCATTAGATTTGCTGTATTTTGGTATCCTCTATTGCAGTTTTTTGCAACACATTTTCTTGGATTCTCCCCCTAGATACTTTAATGTATTTACCCTCTCTATTAGGCCAATACATTCTTAGGAATTTTGGAGCATCCTGAACTTTTGTTAAAAGTTTTTATTTTTATTTTTTGTAGGAATTCTTAAGCCAGTTCTGCTGGCTACTTTTTCCAAGAGATTTATTTGTGTTATCACTGATGTCATACTTTCAAAAGGCATAATGAAATCTCCTGCATATGTAACACAATTTGATTTCAATCTTTTTTCTTCCTCTTCCTAATATTATTGGCAAAATGTTGAGTTCCATATGTTATTCATTCCAAATTATAATTATTTTCTCTAACACAGTATTAAAAAGAATTGGGGATAGTCCATCACCTTCTGGTACATCTGTTATAATTCAGAAAATCTGCAAAATTTCTTTAATAAATTTTTCTTTACAGACTACATCAGTATGTGTTCCATGAATTACATTTGCCAGTTTAGGCCTTACACCAAATCCTCAAATTATTTTGTCTATAGTTTCTCTGTCAACCAAATTAGAAGCGTTTTTGTTATCCACAAACAAAACTACCATGTCCTTTGAATTAACCTGTGGTGACTTACTGGCTTGAGGTTAAATATTTGTTCTGATCATGACCTTCCCTTCCCACAACAACCTTAATATTCATCTTAACAGTTGTCTAGGTTATGTATGTATGTATGTATGTATGTATGTTGTAAACTGGAGACCTAGGAATGATGGAGAGGCTCCATCCTGCCATAGCCCTCAGTGGTTCATAACCCCACAACAGGCCACAATAATCCACACACCCCACACCGAACCCAGGGTTGTTTTGCAGTTCAGCCCCCCACCCCCCTACCCCTTCCTGCCACCGGAAGGTCTCATACCAGGTGAGTGGAACCCCAAATGTTAGTGGGGTAGAATGATCATGTTGTATGTGTACATGGAAACGGTGTTTGTGCAGCAATTGCTGACACAGTGTAACTGAGGAGGAAATAAGGGGACCCATCCCACATTTGCTGAGGTAAATAGAAAACCACCTTAAAACCACCCAGAAGCCGGTCGGCACTCCATACCTCAACAATATTCCACCGGGCAGATTTGTGCCACAGACCAGCATGCCTTCCTGCTTGGGAAGCAGTGCATCAGTGCCTGGCTAGCCAGGTGGGCTTGTCTAGGGTGGTTTATATTCTTCTTAATAAAATTTATGAAAATACTTAGATGCTACTGGCAGTAATGAGATTGCTCTGTAATTATTTACATCCTGTGTATTACCTGCTCTGTGCAGTTCATGTGTCAAGTCAACTCTCCATTCCTCAGAGTTTTCTGTTTTCCAGGTGTGTTCATAGAGTAAATTTAAGTAATTTGCTATATTTGCCAAGGACAACTTCAAAAGTTCAGCTGTAGTAGAATATTCTCCATTAGCTTTGTTATTTTTCATCATTTTAGTTACTTATTCTATTTCTTCTATAGTTGGTGGTATATCATCTTCCAAATGTTGTTTATTATTTGAGAATTCAAATTTGTGACTTGGCTGAGGACAGTTGAGAAGCTCATGAAATATACTGCTAGTATTTCATAATTCTCAGTATTGTTTAAACCAGTTCTGCAATTTTCATTTTTGAAACACATTTGGAATTTGTTACCCCTTTAATTAATTCTAAAAAGTTTTGTAAAAATCACAGGAATTATTTTTTACAAAGTTTTTGTCTATTTCCAAAAGTTTTTCTCAGGGGCCCATTTGAATTTGTGATTCATCTAAATGTTACCTTTGTGTGTTGTTGAAATTGACCACAATCTTCAATTTTCTTTGGGCATTTCCATTTTTCACATCCCTTAGCCCTCTCTGATAAGGTTTCTTGCCATATTTCATTACATCATATTTTCCTTTTACTTTTTATTGACTGATATATTTTCTGTGCAGAATTATTAATTGTTGTGGATATTTTCTTTTTGTCAGTTGCCATGTTTAGCCACTTAAATTTCATGTTGACATCTTTTAACTGAAACTTTTGTAATAGTAAGACTGTCTGTATTATTTGAGTAACCTTTTTACCTCTTCATTCTTTATAAGGTAAGAGTTTGGTTTTAATTTTAGAGAGGTAATGATCACAATGAAATTCACCATTCCTTACTACTCTTACATTCATATTTTTCATTGTACCTCTTTGCAAACTGGCTACATAATATAACTGAAATTCTCTTAACATTGCATTCAGAGATATCCACATTTTGGCTTCCATTGGGAGCTTCCTAAGGAAGATTGACATTAGTTTCAGGTTAGAGATTTGACAAAAAATGATTAGTGTCAATTGTGTTCGTTATTCTCTGAGGTGGGCATTGTCCTACTACATTTATAAAGTTCTTTATTTTCCTTTCTTGTACATTACTATCATGACATTTGCCCTGAGCCTTTACCAAGTACAACAGTAATTGCTATAGTTGGATGTCAAACGAAGTCATCAGCAACATTTTTTAAATAGTGTCCCAGCATGTAGAAAAGTACAAAATCACAAAAATATGTGGCAGACTGGTAACAAACCTATTTTCTAATAATAGAAGAATTGAGCCACAGGATATACAATACATTAATTACATGTGCAGTTTCTCCAAATATGTTAACAAATAACTGTGCAGTTTGAGGCTAGCTTGGTTACAGCATTGTACTAATTAAAATAAAAGTATCTTCCTTCATATTCTGGAAAACCCTCATTTGGCTGAGGTGGTCTGTTATCAGGTAGTCGTCTTATGTTACTTTCAGTTACATCAGCTGAAAATTCTAGAAGATCTTGAATTTGGTTTTGATGATTCACTATTTAGAGACCTGAATCAAGTTAGTCTGGCACACTATGTAGAATTGCCAAAGCTTAACCCCCTCTCCCACTTTCCCTCCTCTTGTCCACGCTGAGTACTTGAAGTGATGTTGCAATGAATGGCAGTATCTTAAAAATATCCTATAAACCATTTTGATTTTTGGATAAGCATCTCTTAGCCCATACTTGAAAATATGTAAAGGAGAAGCTTTGTCAGTGCTTAATTCTATGCTCCCAAGAGTCCTGAGTTTGTCATGTTTGATGCATAATATTTCAATGACAGACTGAGCAGGTTCTTTAAGGTGCTGCAAATTAGGAGTTACGTAAACTTGAAGCTAGGTCTCCAACCTGACAGTGAACCATTTATTCTTGGTCATGCACCACTATTTATAACAGATTTTGATTTCCCTTTCATATTGCTGTTCCATGCTCTTTTGTTGTTTGGATCCTTCACTGATACTCCATGACATGGAAATATTGTGTGTCTATCAGCAATGGTGAATGAGATGGGCAGTGATAGCTTAATAAATTCAGCACTGGACCACAAACCTTGATTAAATTGAAATGTCTGTTCCTGTTTATTAGATTTTCTGACATATTTATTTCAACACTTTGTAACTCTTGGCAGATGTACTGATTTTTGTAACCCATCAGGCACGTGGTGTACTTACACACATGTGAAGGATAGCTGTCTTTGTTACCAATTTAAATGTATGTGAGCAGACAGAATTTAATCTTAGTTTCATTAAGCAATGATAAAATATACTTCCACTATGTGAGCTGAATCACTTTTTAATCAAACAATAATGAAACAGGCTTCATTGTTCAACTCTGTTGCCCCCATACAAGTGTTAGCACACAGTTAAGACAAACTCTAAGTATCAAATAGCACAGTTCCATCGGATCCCTGATACATGTATTCAAGTACTAATTATCTCATAGGCAACTGCCTCATTCAGAGGCTGTGCTGGTAGCACAGAATCTGGACCTTTTTCTTCCACAGATCATAAAATTTTCTCACCTGGCTTGTGGTGTATTTTATGCTCTACTGCTCTCTTAGACATATAACACAGCTTACCACTGTTAGCAGAAGCAATGAATGAATAGAAGTAGCCTCAAAACGGTAAAATAGCAATGTAATGATACAAATTGATATTATTTATGGTTGGCACACTTCATACATACGCTCAAGGTTAATTACTCTGCCAAGCTATCTGAAGTTTCCAACATGATACTGGTGTTATCACATTTCAATTCACGATTGTATTTGAGGCAGAGCTCAGTGATAGCTGCTTGCTTTTTTGTTTTACTTGGATGTGTTGCTGGTGGTCTACCTAGTTAACCTTTGACATTACAGAGGAGACTTCTTATCCTAGCTGAAATGAGGAAAATGCACAGAATGTTGTGTACCCATAGGAGTTTACCAATATGTCCATATATTGGGCCAGCATTAGGTAACAAAGCGAATTTCTGGATTCTCTTACTCTCTCATTTTCAACCTCTTACTCGGCTTCTCTTGAATTTGACTGGAGCACCCACTCATTTTTCGTGATGCGAGTATCAATTCCTTTGTATACTATTTTTAGGTGATGTAATTCTTTGACAAAGCTCTTTGTCTGAAAGTGTTAGAGCTCTGTGGACTACTCCTTAACACTAAATTGGCTTGTCACAGTATTGTGAAAAGGATAGCTGCTACTCACCATATAGCAGAGATGCTGAGTCGCAGACAGACAAGACAAAAAGACTGTCAGAAATAGAGCTTTCAACAACTAGGCCTCCGTTGAAAGCAGCCATGGGGACCTGCAAGGCACCATCCTATGCTAACCTATTGATGCGCCATATAGAGGAATCTTTCCTAAAGACCCAGAATACCAAAACCATCACCTGCTTCAGATTCATTGATGACATCATTATGCTCTGGATTGAGTGTGAGGACACCCTATCCACATTTCTCCAGGACCCCAACACCTTCTCCCCCCATTTGCTTCACCTGTTTCTACTCTACCCAACAATCCTTGGTGTTGACCACCTCGAAGATTGTTTCATCAGTACCTCTGTCCATATCAAACATTCCAATCACCAGGAATAACTCAACTTAGACAGCTGCCACTCATTTCACCAGGAAGCCCCTTCCACAAAGCCTAACTACCCATGGCCCTTGCACCTGTGGAGACAAGCGGTCCCTCTTGAAATATACCAATGGTCTCACTGAGCTCATTGAGGCCTATTCAGACAGTAATTACCCCCCCCCCCCCCCCCAACCTTGTACAAAATCAAGTACCCCATGCCTTATCTTTCCAGTCATCCCACAGCCCCCTAAAGCTCCACTGTCCAACCACAGAGGAGCATTCACCTTGTGACTCAGTACTACCCAAGACTGGAGCTGTTGAATCCTGCCTAGTCATCAAACATGGGGTGTCTACTGATCGGAGAAAGCAGATTTTGTAAACAACCAATTCAAACAAATCAGTTCAATAGTTTTTGTTACAAAAAGTGAACGACAATACTTTCAGAAATACAGATGTGTTCTAAGGAAAGGGTGACATGCAAAACAAACAAGTAAAACTCGAAGATTGAGCCACATAGATAGTACAAGCAAGAAATGGGCTTCGATGCTTCAGTCCTAGTTACTAGCTTCAAGCTGCTGTAGATTTGCAGTGTGGCCAGGCAGGTGTGACGCTTATGTTATCTTCACACAGAGGCTGCTGCTGTCATGTTGCCATCTTGGAGAGGGGTTAGTCAGCATGCAATTGGCTGACATGTTCACAGCTCTGTCTGTGCTCTCATTCCCAATCGGCATGCTGGCACTTGGCTTTACATCACAACTGGGGCAACTGAACTACATTCTCTACTAGGGTTTGACTAGCTGTCATTGTACCCTGAAATGAGAAATTCCCTATCCAGTATCCTTCCCAGATGGCCACAGTGGTATTTCACTGCCCAACATCCCTCATCCATCCCTACACAACCTCTGCCCCCAACCCCTTGGCTCATATCCATGTAATGGACCTAAATGCAAGACCTGTCCCATACATCCTCCCACTGCCACCTACTCCACTCCCATCACAATCGTCACCTATCCAAACAAAGGAGGGGGTTCCTCGCAATGAGCCAATCGTCATCTTCAGTCAGCATCTACTAAATGTGAACTGAATGAGGCCAACAATTCCAAGAACCTCCCAGCTGCACCATGGTTCCTCATGGTTTCACATACTGAAGACAGTCAGTCCTTTGCTATGATATAACCATTTATTCAGAAAGGTGATGATGCCATTCCCAATGCTGGGCTTGTTTACACAATAGCTCTTTGCTTTTGGAGACTTCTGATTTTCATGCACAACAACAGCTTGCAGCTTTGGTCCTCCACAGCTATCCTGTTAATGTTGAGCCCCATGAAATGTTGAATTCTTCCTGTGCTGTTATTTACAATAGGCTACTTGATGGTCTGACTGAGGCAGAAATCCAAACACAGCTCTTTGATCAAGGTGTGACTGCATTCCATCAGATAATAACAAAGGCACACACATGCATAATGACACATGCACTCTTCTTAACACTTGATAGCATGGTGCTTCCATCAAAGATCAAAGCAGGATATGAAGTAAGCACAGTCAGACCATTCATTCCAAACCCAATCCAATGCTCCTAGTATAATCGTTACAGTCACACTCAATGTCCTGTCCATACCCAGCCAAATCTGTAAAAGGCTCCAAAAAGTAAAACAAGGGCAAACGGCCTAATCCTTCACTGGCTCAGAGATCCTCTTCAATGGTGTCACCTCACGATACAATCCCTGGCAGACCAACCAACTTGTCACCAGTGTACACCATAAACTGTTTTTCTGCTCTGGACTCCATTGACTGACAGAAGAAGAATGCTGATGCCCCTGTATATCTCACGGAGCAGGATCCTCCAGCCTCTGCACCCTGTAGCAGTGAGCATTTGAAGGCTGGCACTCAGTAGCCACTGAGATGACACCCCTTTAGTCTTTTCCTCCTCCCATTTCCTCATGAAGACACTCATTCAATGGAACATCTGCAGTCTTTGATTGAACAAACAGGACTTAGGGCTGCTCTTGGAATCACAGTGCTGGCTTGTCTTCTGCCTCCAGGAAACAAAACTCAGTCCTCTCAGCTGCTTTGAACTCTCACATTTCTTCCTTGCCTGCTTGAATCCTGCCCTGCCACCCCTTGGAAGATCGCATTCCATATCATTGGGCAGACTACCTTCAGCTTATTGGCCAGCTACCTGCCCCAATTTTAATAGTCAGTGACAGTGATGTGCATCATCCCCTTTGGGGTTCCTCCAGGACCTGCCAGAAAGACACTCATGGCCAATCTTCTTACCTAACGCAACCTCTTCTGCCGTAACACTGAAGTACCCACTTTCCATTCTGACTCCTTGCACAACTATTCCAATTTTGATCTATCCTTTTGCACTGTCCGGCTTACCCATCATCTTGAATGGTCTGTTCTTTCTCACACCTACTCACGTGACCATTCTCCCATGTGCTCTCCGTCTGCTGAACACTACCCCATCCACATGCATGCCCAAATGGCAGCTTACTAAGGCTGACTAGCAGCTTTACTCCTCCCTGGTGACCTTTGCAGAACAAGATTTCCTCAGCTGTGATGATCAGGTGGACCATTTCACCAACGTTATCCTTACTGTTGCAGAATGTTCGATTCCTTGCATTTCCTCTTTACCACTTCATGTCCCAGACCCTTGGTGGACTGAGGCATGCTGTGACACAATTTGCACATGGAGACATACTCTCCACATTTTTAACCACCACCCTATGCTGGAAAACTGCATTCATTACAAACAGATGTGTGCAAAGCATTGTAGAGTTCTTTGGGGTAGCAAAAGAGCTAGTTGGATTTCCTTCACTAGTTCTCTTAACAGGTGCACACCTTCCGCTGTCATGTGGGCCATCCTCCAACGGTTCTCTGGAACCAAGATCCGTTCCGCCATTTCCGGCCTGACAATAAGTGCCGATGACATAGTGGATCCTGTTCCTATCTCCAACACCTTGGGCCGCCATGTTTTGGGGGTTTTGAGCTCTTCCCACTATCACCCTGCCTGCATCGATCAGAAACAAGTGGAGTAGGTTTGGGCGATGCCCTTCTACTCCCAGAATCATGAGGGCTACAATACTGCCTTCACTATGAGGGAGCTAGATCATGCGCTTGGTTCATCCAGGTCCTCTGCCCCATCAACATTTAGATGTTGCAGTGCCTCTCCTGCAAGCAAGCACTTTCTGCTTAATACATACAACTGCATCTAGGCTGAGGGCACATTCCCTGGACGCTGGCGTCAAGCCACCATCATGCCCATACCTAAGCCCAGTAAGGACAAAAATCTTCTTTCTAGCTTCCACCCCATCTCTTAACAGCTGCATGTGCAAGGTGATGGAATCTATAATTCATGCCTGGCTAGTGTGGTGGCTCGAGTGTCACCATTTACTCACAAATCTGCAGGGGAGATTTAGAATGTGGCGTTCTGCAGTTAACCATCCCATTACTTTGTCCACCCAGGTTGTGAATGGTTTTCTGTGGAAATCCCATGACCATGTTTTTCATTTGGAGAAGGCGTAAGACACCTGCTGGAGAACTGGTATCCTCTGTACTCTTTACATGTGGGGCTTCCGTGGGTGCCTACTCTGTTTAGTTCAGGCATTTTTACAAGACTGAGTTTTCAAGGTGCATGAGGGTTCTTCTTCTTTGACACCTTTATTTAGGAAAATGGTGTGCCTCAGGGTTCCATCCTGAATGTCATCCTCTTTGCTATTGCCATTAAACCTATAATGGCCTGTCTCCTGCCAGGTGCCTCCAGCTCCCTTTTTTGGTGATGATTTTCCCATCTATTGCAGTTCTCCACAGACCTGTCTCACTGAGGGGTGTCTTCAGTGCAGTCTTGATCATCTTCACTTCTTGAGCATTGCCAATGGCTTTTGCTTTTCCACTGACAGAACAGTCTGTATGAATTTCTGGTGGCACAAGTGGTTTCTCCCACTCTCTCTACTTCTTGGGCCTGTTTCCCTTCCATTCATTGACACTACTAAATTCCTGGGGCTCATGCTGGATAGGATACTCTCTTGGGCCTACTACGTCTCTTACTTGGCAGCCGGCTGTACGCAGTCCCTCAATGTCATCCGTGTCCTCTATGGTATTTCTGGGGGGTGCCGATTGAAGCACCCTCCACCTTTTGTACCGCTCCCTTGTCCATTCGAAACTCAGCTATGGGTGCTTCGGTTATGCATCTGCACACCTTCCCTTTTACACCATCTCGACACTAGCCATCATCATGGCATCCATTTGGCCACAGGTGCCTTTTACACCAGCCCGGTTGAGAGAGTGTATGCTCTAGCTGCTGAACTACCGCTGTCCTACCTCTATGACTTTCTCCTCAGCAGGTATGCATGCTGTTAATCTGCCATGCATGGCCAACCCTCCTATACCTCCTCCTTTGATGGTTCCTTAGATCATCATTACAGGACTCATCCCTCTTGTTACCTTGTGGAGTCTGCTTTCGCCACTTGCTATGTCGGTTTAACTTCACGCTACCTGCAACTTTCCCAGTGGTTTTGAACCCTTCACCTTGGGTTTGTGTAGCAGCCCATAGTGACCATGGCCTTCATTCATCTCCTTTAGTTTCACAACATTTGCATGGAATGTAGCGATAGTACCTTTGTATACACTATGGCTCTCAGACTGACCATGGGGCTGCATGTGCCTTTGTCATTGGAAGCCCCCTTGTTTCAGTATCAGCTTCTGGCACACTCTTCAGTATTTACAACTGAGCTTTTTGCCTTGTATCGGGCACGCAGTACATCTGGCGACACAGCATTCCCAGTTGTGTCCTATGGTCAGACTCACTCAGCTCCCTCCAAAGTCTCTGTGTGCTGTACACTGCTTATCCATTAGTGCAGCGAGTCCAGGAAAACTGTAATTAGCTCACTCTTTGTGGGGCCAATGTCATGTTTCTGTGGGCCCATGGTCGTGTTGGTCTGCCAGCAAATGAGGCTGCTGACACCGCTGCCAACTCTGCAGTCCTCGTACCTCAACCTGCGAGTACCTCTATTCCCTCTGGTGATCTCTGCCTTGCCATCTGTCAGGATGTGGTGTCCCTTTGGCATCGCCAATGGTCCTCCCTTCATGGGAATAAGCTTCATCTAATTAAGCCTCTCCAGGCGCCGTGGATGACAACCTCTCGGCCTTCCCACTAGGAGGAGATTATTTTAACTTGCTGCATATTAGCCATTGTCATTATAGCCATTGTCATTATAGCCATTGTCATTTGCCCAGTGGCACTGCCTCACCACTTTGTATGCATTGTGCCCAGATTTTAACTGTCTGCCATTCCTGACGGACTGCCATTTTTTTACCGATTTATGTTCCAGCTTGGGTTTGCCATCTGATTCATTAGCTATTTTAGAGTAAGATGTGCAGGTTGTCAACAATGTTTTACTTTCTATCCATTGAAGCAATATGGTGAACGCCATTTAATTTTCAGTTTTGGACCTCCATTTTTGAATTGTGTATTTTTAATTCTTTTTCCATGTGCCATTTCTAGCTGTCTCCTATTCTGTCCATTGGGACTGACATATAATCATTTCCCTCATCTCTGTGTTTGCATTCTATAATTTTGCGTTGGGCACCAATGATCCCAGTTTTTTTTCACCGGTGGGAGTTGGAGGGGCGTGGGAGTTGGAGGGGCGTGGGAGAGAGAGAGAGAGAGAGAGAGAGAGAGAGAGAGAGGATGAGGGGAGAGGGAGAGAGAGAGAGAGAGAGAGAGAGAGAGAGAGAGAGAGAGAGGATGAGGGGAGAGGGAGAGAGAGAGAGAGGATGAGGGGAGAGGGAGAGAGAGGGAGAGGATGAGGGGAGAGGGAGAGAGAGGGAGAGGATGAGGGGAGAGAGAGAGGGGGGGAGAGAGAGAGAGAGAGGGGGAGAGAGAGAGATGAGGGGGAGAGAGAGAGATGAGGGGAGGGGGAGAGAGATGAGGGGAGGGGGAGAGAGATGAGGGGAGGGGGAGAGAGATGAGGGGAGGGGGAGTGAGATGAGGGGAGGGGGAGTGAGATGAGGGGAGGGGGAGTGAGATGAGGGGAGGGGGAGTGAGATGAGGGGAGGGGGAGTGAGATGAGGGGAGGGGGAGTGAGATGAGGGGAGGGGGAGTGAGATGAGGGGAGGGGGAGTGAGATGAGGGGAGGGGGAGTGAGATGAGGGGAGGGGGAGTGAGATGAGGGGAGGGGTAGTGAGATGAGGGGAGGGGTAGTGAGATGAGGGGAGGGGTAGTGAGATGAGGGGAGGGGTAGTGAGATGAGGGGAGGGGGAGTGAGATGAGGGGAGGGGGAGTGAGATGAGGGGAGGGGGAGTGAGATGAGGGGAGGGGGAGTGAGATGAGGGGAGGGGGAGTGAGATGAGGGGAGGGGGAGTGAGATGAGGGGAGGGGGAGTGAGATGAGGGGAGGGGGAGTGAGATGAGGGGAGGGGGAGTGAGATGAGGGGAGGGGGAGTGAGATGAGGGGAGGGGGAGTGAGATGAGGGGAGGGGGAGTGAGATGAGGGGAGGGGGAGTGAGATGAGGGGAGGGGGAGTGAGATGAGGGGAGGGGGAGTGAGATGAGGGGAGGGGGAGTGAGATGAGGGGAGGGGGAGTGAGATGAGGGGAGGGGGAGTGAGATGAGGGGAGGGGGAGTGAGATGAGGGGAGGGGGAGTGAGATGAGGGGAGGGGGAGTGAGATGAGGGGAGGGGGAGTGAGATGAGGGGAGGGGGAGTGAGATGAGGGGCGGGGGAGTGAGATGAGGGGAGGGGGAGTGAGATGAGGGGAGGGGGATTGAGATGAGGGGAGGGGGATTGAGATGAGGGGAGGGGGATTGAGATGAGGGGAGGGGGATTGAGATGAGGGGAGGGGGATTGAGATGAGGGGAGGGGGATTGAGATGAGGGGAGGGGGATTGAGATGAGGGGAGGGGGATTGAGAAGAGGGGAGGGGGATTGAGAAGAGGGAGGGGGATTGAGAAGAGGGGAGGGGATTGAGAAGAGGGGAGGGGGATTGAGAAGAGGGGAGGGGGATTGAGAAGAGGGGAGGCGGAGTGAGATGAGGGGAGGCGGAGTGAGATGAGGGGAGGCGGAGTGAGATGAGGGGAGGCGGAGTGAGATGAGGGGAGGCGGAAAGAGATGAGGGGAGGCGGAGTGAGATGAGGGGAGGCGGAGTGAGATGAGGGGAGGCGGAGTGAGATGAGGGGAGGCGGAGTGAGATGAGGGGAGGCGGAGTGAGATGAGGGGAGGCGGAGTGAGATGAGGGGAGGCGGAGTGAGATGAGGGGAGGCGGAGTGAGATGAGGGGAGGCGGAGTGAGATGAGGGGAGGCGGAGTGAGATGAGGGGAGGCGGAGTGAGATGAGGGGAGGCGGAGTGAGATGAGGGGAGGCGGAGTGAGATGAGGGGAGGCGGAGTGAGATGAGGGGAGGCGGAGTGAGATGAGGGGAGGCGGAGTGAGATGAGGGGAGGCGGAGTGAGATGAGGGGAGGCGGAGTGAGATGAGGGGAGGCGGAGTGAGATGAGGGGAGGCGGAGTGAGATGAGGGGAGGCGGAGTGAGATGAGGGGAGGCGGAGTGAGATGAGGGGAGGCGGAGTGAGATGAGGGGAGGCGGAGTGAGATGAGGGGAGGCGGAGTGAGATGAGGGGAGGCGGAGTGAGATGAGGGGAGGCGGAGTGAGATGAGGGGAGGCGGAGTGAGATGAGGGGAGGCGGAGTGAGATGAGGGGAGGCGGAGTGAGATGAGGGGAGGCGGAGTGAGATGAGGGGAGGCGGAGTGAGATGAGGGGAGGCGGAGTGAGATGAGGGGAGGCGGAGTGAGATGAGGGGAGGCGGAGTGAGATGAGGGGAGGCGGAGTGAGATGAGGGGAGGCGGAGTGAGATGAGGGGAGGCGGAGTGAGATGAGGGGAGGCGGAGTGAGATGAGGGGAGGCGGAGTGAGATGAGGGGAGGCGGAGTGAGATGAGGGGAGGCGGAGTGAGATGAGGGGAGGCGGAGTGAGATGAGGGGAGGCGGAGTGAGATGAGGGGAGGCGGAGTGAGATGAGGGGAGGCGGAGTGAGATGAGGGGAGGCGGAGTGAGATGAGGGGAGGCGGAGTGAGATGAGGGGAGGCGGAGTGAGATGAGGGGAGGCGGAGTGAGATGAGGGGAGGCGGAGTGAGATGAGGGGAGGCGGAGTGAGATGAGGGGAGGCGGAGTGAGATGAGGGGAGGCGGAGTGAGATGAGGGGAGGCGGAGTGAGATGAGGGGAGGCGGAGTGAGATGAGGGGAGGCGGAGTGAGATGAGGGGAGGCGGAGTGAGATGAGGGGAGGCGGAGTGAGATGAGGGGAGGCGGAGTGAGATGAGGGGAGGCGGAGTGAGATGAGGGGAGGCGGAGTGAGATGAGGGGAGGCGGAGTGAGATGAGGGGAGGCGGAGTGAGATGAGGGGAGGCGGAGTGAGATGAGGGGAGGCGGAGTGAGATGAGGGGAGGCGGAGTGAGATGAGGGGAGGCGGAGTGAGATGAGGGGAGGCGGAGTGAGATGAGGGGAGGCGGAGTGAGATGAGGGGAGGCGGAGTGAGATGAGGGGAGGCGGAGTGAGATGAGGGGAGGCGGAGTGAGATGAGGGGAGGCGGAGTGAGATGAGGGGAGGCGGAGTGAGATGAGGGGAGGCGGAGTGAGATGAGGGGAGGCGGAGTGAGATGAGGGGAGGCGGAGTGAGATGAGGGGAGGCGGAGTGAGATGAGGGGAGGCGGAGTGAGATGAGGGGAGGCGGAGTGAGATGAGGGGAGGCGGAGTGAGATGAGGGGAGGCGGAGTGAGATGAGGGGAGGCGGAGTGAGATGAGGGGAGGCGGAGTGAGATGAGGGGAGGCGGAGTGAGATGAGGGGAGGCGGAGTGAGATGAGGGGAGGCGGAGTGAGATGAGGGGAGGCGGAGTGAGATGAGGGGAGGCGGAGTGAGATGAGGGGAGGCGGAGTGAGATGAGGGGAGGCGGAGTGAGATGAGGGGAGGCGGAGTGAGATGAGGGGAGGCGGAGTGAGATGAGGGGAGGCGGAGTGAGATGAGGGGAGGCGGAGTGAGATGAGGGGAGGCGGAGTGAGATGAGGGGAGGCGGAGTGAGATGAGGGGAGGCGGAGTGAGATGAGGGGAGGCGGAGTGAGATGAGGGGAGGCGGAGTGAGATGAGGGGAGGCGGAGTGAGATGAGGGGAGGCGGAGTGAGATGAGGGGAGGCGGAGTGAGATGAGGGGAGGCGGAGTGAGATGAGGGGAGGCGGAGTGAGATGAGGGGAGGCGGAGTGAGATGAGGGGAGGCGGAGTGAGATGAGGGGAGGCGGAGTGAGATGAGGGGAGGCGGAGTGAGATGAGGGGAGGCGGAGTGAGATGAGGGGAGGCGGAGTGAGATTGGGGGAGGCGGAGTGAGATTGAGGGGAGGCGGAGTGAGATTGGGGGAGGCGGAGTGAGATGAGGGGAGGCGGAGTGAGATGAGGGGAGGCGGAGTGAGATGAGGGGAGGCGGAGTGAGATGAGGGGAGGCGGAGTGAGATGAGGGGAGGCGGAGTGAGATGAGGGGAGGCGGAGTGAGATGAGGGGAGGCGGAGTGAGATGAGGGGAGGCGGAGTGAGATGAGGGGAGGCGGAGTGAGATGAGGGGAGGCGGAGTGAGATGAGGGGAGGCGGAGTGAGATGAGGGGAGGCGGAGTGAGATGAGGGGAGGCGGAGTGAGATGAGGGGAGGCGGAGTGAGATGAGGGGAGGCGGAGTGAGATGAGGGGAGGCGGAGTGAGATGAGGGGAGGCGGAGTGAGATGAGGGGAGGCGGAGTGAGATGAGGGGAGGCGGAGTGAGATGAGGGGAGGCGGAGTGAGATGAGGGGAGGCGGAGTGAGATGAGGGGAGGCGGAGTGAGATGAGGGGAGGCGGAGTGAGATGAGGGGAGGCGGAGTGAGATGAGGGGAGGCGGAGTGAGATGAGGGGAGGCGGAGTGAGATGAGGGGAGGCGGAGTGAGATGAGGGGAGGGGGAGTGAGATGAGGGGCGGGGGAGTGAGATGAGGGGCGGGGGAGTGAGATGAGGGGAGGGGAGAGAGAGAGATGAGAGGAGAGGAGAGGAGAGGAGAGGAGAGGAGAGGAGAGGAGGGGCGGGGAGGGGAGGGGAGGGGAGGGCAGGGGCATGGGGAAGGAATTGAAGCCTGAGACTGAAAATGGGTCACAATGACTCGGGGCTCTGAGTGTGCCATATAGGAACTTGCCTAAGAATTGCGAGCCCCTGTGGGGTATCAGGAACATCAAACATGTTGCATGAATGTAAACTAAGTACACAGACAATGACATAAAATGTTTTAAGCTGAAAGTAGTTTTAAGTATGTTTTGTTTAGTATATAACAGACCATACACAAAAGAAACCAATACATCATTGAACCCCTATGTGTTCTGCTCATGGTTCAATGTAATTCAGGAAGAATGGAGGTGAAGTGACAATGTATGCTAAATTTACACTTCTGAACAATATGATGCAATCTTCTTACAACTATGAAAAAACCACAAAAGTACATTTCTGGACAAATTAAAGAGGCATATAAAACACTTATTAGAAACTTGAATATGAAGTATAGATGTTCCACAAAAGCAAGGAAAGATGCCAATTAGTACTTTGGGCATTGTAATGAAAGTTTCAGTTTCCAAAATTCTTGTAAATTCTTCACACTTAGGCAAGTGTAACTCATTTTCAAAGAAAAATTATATTTTTAAATAGTTTTATGGTGCAACATCAATGCTGCATATTTAAGTTTTTAATTAGTATCTGTCATTCACATTACTGACTGAATATCCCACAGAAACACTTACATCCTCTGATGAAGCTATAATATTCAGCTCCAGGCCTGTTCTGTGTTCCATGATGGGTCTGTAACAAATGAATCAACACGCATTGCACACTGGAATAATGTAATTCACTACTACTGTCAGAAATATAATTAAACATAAAATTAAGACAATATCCCTAGTACTGATGTGACATAGGATTTTATTTCCACTAGAGTTGAAAATTTTTCATACTGAGACAAATTTAATGAATTCTAATGAAAAACTAAATTATCAAATGTAGGTGAAAAAAAATTGTTATGAAAACACCACATTTTCATTACGATATAAAAAATGGCCACTGATGTCTGTGTTTCTTTGCAGTTTCATAGGTCAATTACCCTCTGAAACTGCTTTTCATTGTGTATAGATGACCAATATATTGTCCAGTATACTTCAACTAAAATATTTATATGCATTTCCTTTCACTGTATGTCTCGACACTGGAGGAAAATTCATTTCAAAACAAAAAGACACCATAAGGTGCGATACCTTCAGTGATGAAGAAAGGTGGGACATCTGTTGCAATTGTTGCACAATTTACTGATGAGTAGAAATTATGCTACACAGGAATCTGGTTCTTTGAGTCAACACCATAGTTACAGAAATGTTATGTACTTACTGTATGCACTAATGAGTCTGAAAATTCCATCCCCAAAAATACTCACACATAAGTGAAATGCACTTTGACTGTACATAGGACAGTAGTGTATGTTTTAGATTGAGAGGGGTAGGCACCTCCAGAGTGCAGGAGTTAACAGGACACAATTTAAAGGTGCAACACTACAGCAGTGTTTTTTTCAGGTGAAATAATCTTATCTCAAAGTCTAGGATACCATAAGGGGGTATCAAATTGCATATCCAGTGTCAGATTACCCACTTGGCCAATTTATATTCAAGGTCACCCCCAGTCCCCTTCTCCCGGGTAACCACTGAGAATTCATCAAGGTCAGATAAATTGATTTCTAAGTGAGTTAGAAGTCTTGTTAGATAAGGCTAACAGGGAATTCAATTATGTAATTGTAATTGGTGATCTAAACATTAGCACACTGAAATACAATTGTTATATGAGGAGTTTTTAAGATCTGATTAAAACTTATGAACTTAATTTAGCAGTAGGCAGTCCCATGAGGTGCTGTGAAAACACAAACATTACTAGATCATGTAATCACTAATACATAACAGAGCAGACAGACAGTACAGGTCATATATGTAACCATTGTAGACCTTTATGGGGTATTAGTTGAATTAGCAAACAGCATAGGAAGGCCAGAAAAATGTTTAAAGTCCTTAGACAAACATAGGTAGGCTGGAAAGGCTATTGGAAACTTAAGATTATAGTGAAGTATACTTAACAGAAAACCTAGATGAAGGATGGTAATCCCTCTGCAATACATTAGGCCATGACATAGATTTTGCATGACCATTAATATGCAGGAAAATAAATGAGAAGTATAATGAAAGTAGAGGTAAATAGAAAGAGGTGGAAATTGTGTATGAAAATTGTTGGCTAAGACCAACCCAAATGAATAGGGATACATATAGAGAAAAGAAGAAATCATACACCAAACTGATGAAATAAACTATTGACATATTATTCAAACAAGATAGTAACCTCAACAAAGTTCAGTAAAATCATACGGTCTCTCTCAAATGAGGAGAGGGAAGGTGTATGTGTGGAAATAATGGTAACTTAACACTTGAGGTAAATCTGAGGAAATTCAGGGATGCACAAAATGCCATCAGTACTTTAAACAAACATACTGAAGTTGAGGACACATTAGTAAATCAAAATTGTACTTCCAAAATAAAAACCATCATTCCATATGCTTATACCTGACCCCAACTAATAAATCAGAGGTCGTAAAAAGAATATATAGTCTAAAAACAAAACACACAGTGAGGCTTGATGGTATATTCACTGAAGTAATTAAATACTGTTTACAGTGGGTAGTAAAGCCATATGCCAGTCTGATAAACTTATCTACAAAAAAAGGTATATTTCAAATGTGCCTCAAAAAGAGTAAAGTAATCCCTATATATTAAGAAGGTTGCAAAAAAGACCCAGGAAATTACAGACCTGTAACTGTTACATCTCTCCTTTCTAAAATAATAGAAACCATAATAAAAGACAATATTAAATTTTATACAAACATGCAATACTCTCAACAATGAACAACATGGGTTCAGAAAGGACAAATCCACCAAAACAGCAATTGCTGAATTCATAACACTTAACTGAAGCACTTTGTGAACAGAACTTCTGCAATATGTTTCTGGATCTATCTAAAGCATTTGACAGTGTACACCATGATATTCTATTAGAAAATCTTCATTGTTATGGTGTAAGAGGGAAACCAGTAGACATCAATCAACTATTTTTGCAAACTACTAAGTGTTGTACTAAAATAAAGTGAAAGGTGGAAAGTGGAAAATAATACTGGAGGTGTGTCTCCAAATTTTGAAATTGTGAAGCACATGGTTCCTCCAGGATCTGTCCTTTGTCCACTACTTTTCATTCTGTATGTCAATGATTTGACAAAAACTGTATCTGATAGTGTAGTCATGAGAACTCATCATTTGTTGTTACCTGTTCAACAACAAATGACCTGTAAGAGAAGGCTTTGCTAAATATAAAAATTTTAAACAATTATTTCAAGGAAACAGTGTTCATAAATGGAAACAAAACAACATATATGCAGAAACATTAAACAAAAAAAAAAAAAAAAAAAAAAACACTGTTGACAATATTACTATCAGACCTGGAGACACACAACTGAAAGAGGTAGATAGCTATAAATTTCTAGGTTTAAGAATGGATGGGTATATGACATGGGAGAATCACATGTAACGTTTGTAACAAAACAGGTTCAAGCATATTTCTGAAGAGAGAAATATCGAAATCAGTAAAAACACACACACACACACACACACACACACACACACACACACACACACACACACACACACACACACACTCTATCAAGTTTACAAAAGAGAACTGCATAATGCACTGCAGAAGTATCCCCTAGAGAATCCTGCAGGAATAAGTTAAGGGAGCAAAAGTTTTAACTGTAGCATCAGTGTTTCTATACGTATATGAAACAATTATCTACTTAAAAACTAACTGCACTGCATTTCTGAACAAAGATTACCATGAACATAGTACAAGAAGAAAAAATTACTATCATGCAGAACGAAGTAGGCGAAATTTAACAAAGAACCTGTAAATGCTGGACACACATTTTACATCAGTTTACCACAGTGTATAAAGATGGTAGAAAATATACCTCTTCTTTAAAAGAAAATTAAAAAGCCATCTGATCAATATTTTCCCTTACAATGTTAAAGAATACTTTGAAATGAAAAATTAAATAGTGTGTCAGTATACATTGCAAAGAGAAACTGCAACAAATTTGAAACTATTTATAGAATCACTTCAACTATGCATGATGTACCTAAGAATATTTCATGTCAAAATGCTAATGCAACTATCCTCTACTTTTTCTCTGTTTTTCTTGAGAGTACTGAGAGAAGATCACAGAAATACATTTTGTAAGTAGCTAATATAAAGTCAGATTATGAACACGATATCTGCTATGTATAAGTAAGCTTTATATAAACATGGCATGTCTAACATCATAAGAAATTATCCATAGACACATACAGAACTGTTGTCCATAAAGAAGGAGTCATCCAGGGGAACTCCCACACAACCTAGGCAATTGTGAAAGCTATATTCAATGTCCTGACATAACTCAATAAAGGTCACACAATATACCCCTCCATATGCCTCAGCCAACTGAAGCACAATAGAATGGCAGAAATCCTGTTGAACAAATAAGATCAGAGCTCACCATCCTCCATTATTATAATTCTTCATAACTAGCTCAACTGTGTAAGCTTCTCCTTTTGAGGTCTGAGCATTAATGGGGAGATCTGAAGGCCTGCTATAACCAATAACTATCTAGTGGAAGGGTTTGTAACTTATTATTATGTAACAAATTCAGTAACAGGTTGTGAACAACTGTTTTCATAATACATGTTTTGTTATCTTTGTTGTTTATTAACATTTTTAATTTTATTTACAATGTTTCGCATTTGATGTACACTATCTTTTGTTATTGTTTATTAATAATTTTTCTCTGCAAAACTCTCACATGCAGTGGTTTCCTTACAAAGCTAATTTTTCTTACAAATAATATTCAAGTTTTCTTTTTGTTCTATTATTTGCACATATGTATGCACACTATATTCATTGACCAAGTACTTTTCCAGATGCCTTATTACTCTCCAATACATTAAAGCTAGGAAAACTACTTCAATACTACATTTTCCATTTTGTTTCTTTATACAATACCATATTAATTTTCTTTCTCATCAGTGTATATACAGTAGCTACATTTTAACAGTATCTTTCTGATGTATTTTTCTCATGTGTACAGGGTGGTCAGAAACAGTCCACCAGATCAGTGGCAGATACAGAAAAACCTCAAGGAGGGGGTGATAAAGATGTCTTTACCTACCTTTACTTTTACCATAATAAAAATAATCAAGTTGCATGCAAAGTTTTACTTCAAGTGATTATACACACATCAAAAAACGTTTTGCATCACTTCTGTTTCAATAGTTCCAGAACCTGTACAGAAAACTGGTAGAGAGATCAACATAAACATCATTTCTGCCACTTTTATTGCTCATGAAAACCATACATTGCATGCTGTACCACCACCCAGCAAGACCTTCAGAGATGGTGGTCCCAATTGCTGTACACACCAATTCCTCTAACACCCTGTAGCACATCCTCTTGCATTGATGCATGCCTGTATTTGTCGTCACATACTATCCACAAGTTCATCAAGGCACTGTTGGTCCAGATTGTCCCACTCCTCAATGGTGATTTGGCATAGATCCATCAGAATGGTTGGTGGGTCACTTCGTCCATAAACAGCATGATCGATAGTGTTCATGTCTGGAGAACATGTTGGTCACTCTAGTGGAGCAATGTCATTATGCTGCAGGAAGTCATTCACAAGATGTGCATGATGGGGGGCAGGAATGGTCATCAGTGAAGACAAAAGCTTCACCAATGCGCTGCCCATATGGTTGCACTGTCAGAGGATGGCATTCATATATCATACAGCATTTACGGCACCTTCCGTGACCACCAGCAGTGTACACCAGCCACACATAATGCCACCGTGAAACAGCAGGGAACCTCCGCCTTCCTGCAGTTGTGTCTAACACAGTCAGGCTAACCGGGTTGCCTCCAAACACGTCTCTGTCAGTTGTCTCGTTGAAGGCATATACGACACTCATCGGTGAATAGAACACGATGCCATTCCTGAACAGCCCCTTCGGTATGTTGGGCCCACCTGTACCATGCTGCATGCTGTCGTGGTTGCAAAGATGGACCTCACCATGGAAGTCTGGAGTGAAGTTGCACACTATGCAGCCTATTGCGCACAGTTTGAGTCATAGCAAGACCTCCTGTGACTGCATGAAAGGCATCATTCAACATGGTGGCATTGCTGTCAGGAGTCCTCAGAGCCATAATCCATAGGTAGCAGTCATCCATTGCAGTAGTAGCCCTTGGTTGGCTTGTGTGAGGCATGTCATCAACAGTTCCTCTCTCTCTCTCTCTCTCTCTCTCTCTCTCTCTCTCTCTCTCTCTCTCTCTCTCTCTCTCTCTCTCTCCCCCCTCCATGTCTGAACAGCATCATTTTGGTTCACTCCAAGACATCTGGACACTACCCTTGTTGAGAGCCCTTCCTGGCATAAACGATGCAGACATGATCGAACTAAAGTACTGACCATCTACACTTGGTTGAACTACGAACAACACTAGCCATGTACCTTTTTTCTGGTGGAATGACAAACTGATTGGCTGTTGGACCCCCTCCATCTAATAGGCACAGCTCATGCATGGTTGTGTACATCTTTGGGAGGGTTTTGTGACATCTCTGAACTGTCAAAGGGGCTGTCTGTGATACAACATCCACAGTCAATGTTTATCTTCATGAGTTCATGGAACCCTGGTGATGCGAAACCTTTTTTTTGTGTGTGTACACATATACAAGACAATGCCATCTTATGATATAAAATGTTACAATTGTAGTTCTCTTCCTTAAATGATAAAATCTATGCACCTACTCTTCCTGGGAATAGGACAACCACTGTCATGAGTGTTCAACAGAGCAAACCCATTAAGTTGCTCCGCCGCCATTATCAACCTCAGCCATATTTTTGAAATCCACAATGTCAAGAAACTTCTTTCTACTGTATCGAGATCACTAGAATGACCATGACTTTAAAATACAGGGTGATTCAAAAAGAATACCACAACTTTAGGAATTTAAAACTCTGCAATGACAAAAGGCAGAGCTAAGCACTATCTGTCGGCGAATTAAGGGAGCTATAAAGTTTCATTTAGTTGTACATTTGTTCGCTTGAGGCGCTGTTGACTAGGCGTCAGCGTCAGTTGATGCTAAGATGGCGACCGCTCAACAGAAAGCTTTTTGTGTTATCGAGTATGGCAGAAGTGAATCGACGACAGTTGTTCAGCGTGCATTTCGAATGAAGTATGGTGTTAAACCTCCTGATAGGTGGTGTATTAAACGTTGGTATAAACAGTTTACAGAGAATGGGTGTTTGTGCAAAGGGAAGTGTTCTGGACGTCCGAGAACGAGTGATGAAAATGTAGCACGCATCCAGCAAGCATTTGTTCGCAGCCCAGGAAAATCGAATCTCAGAGCTAGCAGAGAGCTGCAAATTCCACAATCAACTGTATGGAGAGTCCTACGAAAAAGGTTAGTTATGAAACCTTGTCGTCTGAAATTGGTTCAAGCACTGTCTGTAGATGAACGTCAACTACCCGAGGCGATGGATCGGCCGCCAGGCAGTCCGTGACAGAGCACTTCATCACTGGCCTCCAAGAAGCCCTGATCTTAGCCCCTGCGATTTTTTCTTATGGGGGTATGTTAAGGATATGGTGTTTCGGCCATCTCTCCCAGCCACCATTGATGATTTGAAACGAGAAATAACAGCAGCTATCCAATCTATTACGCCTGATATGCTACAGAGTGTGGAACGAGTTGGAGTATTGGGTTGATATTGCTCGAGTGTCTGGAGGGGGCCATATTGAACATCTCTGAACTTGTTTTTGAGTGAAAAAAAACCTTTGTAAATACTCTTTGTAATGATGTATAACAGAAGGTTATATTATGTTTCTTTCATTAAATGTTGTTGTTGTTGTGGTCTTCAGTCCTGAGACTGGTTTGATGCAGCTCTCCATGCTACTCTATCCTGTGCAAGCTTCTTCATCTACCAGTACCTACTGCAACCTACATCCTTCTGAATTTGCTTAGTGTATGCATCTCTTGGTCTCCCCCTACGATTTTTACCCTCCACGCTGCCCTCCAATACTAAATTGGTGATCCCTTGATGCCTCAGAACATGTCCTACCAAACGATCCCTTCTTCTGGTCAAGTTGTGCCACAAACTCCTCTTCTCCCCAATCCTGTTCAGTACCTCCTCATTAGTTATGTGACCTACCCATCTAATCTTCAGCATTCTTCTGTAGCACCACATTTCGAAAGCTTCTATTCTCTTCTTGTCCAAACTATTTATCGTCCATGTTTCACTTCCATACATGGCTACACTCCATACAAATACTTTCAGAAAAGACTTCCTGACACTTAAATCTATACTCGATGTTAACAAATTTCTCTTCTTCAGAAACGCTTTCCTTGCCATTGCCAGTCTACATTTTATATCTTCTCTACTTCAACCATCATCAGTTACTTTGCTCCCCAAATAACAAAATTCCTTTACTACTTTATGTGTCTCATTTCCTAATCTAATTCCCTCAGCGTCACCGGACTTAGTTCGACTACTGTGAATTATCCTCGTTTTGCTTTTGTTGATGTTCATCTTATATCCTCCCTTCAAGACACCATCCATTCCATTCAACTGCTCTTCCAAGTCCTTTGCTGTCTCTGACAGAATTACAATGTCATCGGCGAACCTCAAAGTTTTTATTTCTTCTCCATGGATTTTAATACCTACTCCGAATTTTTCTTTTGTTTCCTTTACTGCTTGCTCAATATACAGATCGAATAACATCGGGGAGAGGCTACAACCCTGTCTTACTCCCTTCCCAACCACTGCTTCCCTTTCATGTCCCTCAACTCTTATAACTGCCATCTGGTTTCTGTACAAATTGTAAATAGCCTTTCGCTCCCTGTATTTTACCCCTGCCACCTTTAGAATTTGAAAGAGAGTATTCCAGTCAACATTGTCAAAAGCTTTCTCTAAGTCTACAAATGCTAGAAACGTAGGTTTGCTTTTCCTTAATCTTTCTTCTAAGATAAGTCGTAAGGTCAGTATTGCCTCACGTGTCCCAGTGTTTCTACGGAATCCAAACTGATCTTCCCCGAGGTCGGCTTCTACTAGTTTTTCCATTCGTCTGTAAAGAATTCGTGTTAGTATTTTGCAGCTGTGGCTTATTAAACTGATTGTTCGGTAATTCTCACATCTGTCAACACCTGCTTTCTTTGGGATTGGAATTATTATATTCTTCTTGAAGTCTGAGGGTATTTCGCCTGTTTCATACATCTTGCTCACCAGATGGTAGAGTTTTGTCAGGACTGGCTCTCCCAAGGCCGTCAGTAGTTCCAATGGAATGTTGTCTACTCCGGGGGCCTTGTTTCGACTCAGGTCTTTCAGTGCTCTGTCAAACTCTTCACGCAGTATCGTATCTCCCATTTCATCTTCATCTACATCCTCTTCCATTTCCATAATATTGTCCTCAAGTACATCGCCCTTGTATAGACCCTCTATATACTCCTTCCACCTTTCTGCTTTCCCTTCTTTGCTTAGAACTGGGTTCCCATCTGAGCTCTTGATGTTCATACAAGTGGTTCTCTTATCTCCAAAGGTCTCTTTAATTTTCCTGTAGGCAGTATCTATCTTACCCCTAGTAAGATAAGCCTCTACATCCTTACATTTGTCCTCTAGCCATCCCTGCTTAGCCATTTTGCACTTCCTGTCGATCTCATTTTTGAGACGTTTGTATTCCTTTTTGCCTGCTTCATTTACTGAATTTCTATATTTTCTCCTTTCATCAATTAAATACAATATCTCTTCTGTTACCCAAGGATTTCTACTAGCCCTCGTCTTTTTACCTACTTGATCCTCTGCTGCCTTCACTACTTCATCCCTCAAAGCTACCCATTCTTCTTCTACTGTATTTCTTTCCCCCATTCCTGTCAATTGTTCCCTTATGCTCTCCCTGAAACTCTGTACAACCTCTGGTTCTTTCAGTTTATCCAGGTCCCATCTCCTTAAATTCCCACCTTTTTGCAGTTTCTTCAGTTTTAATCTACAGGTCATAACCAATAGATTGTGGTCAGAGTCCACATCTGCCCCTGGAAATGTCTTACAATTTAAAACCTGGTTCCTAAATCTCTGTCTTACCATTATATAATCTATCTGATACCTTTTAGTATCTCCAGGGTTCTTCCATGTATACAACCTTCTATCATGATTCTTAAACCAAGTGTTAGCTATGATTAAATTGTGCTCTGTGCAAAATTCTACCAGGCGGCTTCCTCTTTCATTTCTTAGCCCCAATCCATATTCACCTACTACGTTTCCTTCTCTCCCTTTTCCTACACTCGAATTCCAGTCACCCATAACTATTAAATTTTCGTCTCCCTTCACAATCTGAATAATTTCTTTTATTTCATCATACATTTCTTCAATTTCTTCGTCATCTGCAGAGCTAGTTGGCATATAAACTTGTACTACTGTAGTAGGTGTGGGCTTCGTTTCTATCTTGGCCACAATAATGCGTTCGCTAAGCTGTTTGTAGTAGCTTACCCGCGTTCCTATTTTCCTATTCATTATTAAACCTACTCCTGCATTACCCCTATTTGACTTTGTGTTTATAACCCTGTAGTCACCTGACCAGAAGTCTTGTTCCTCCTGCCACCGAACTTCACTAATTCCCACTATATCTAACTTTAACCTATCCATTTCCCTTTTCAAATTTTCTAGCCTACCTGCCCGATTAAGGGACCTGATATTCCATGCTCCGATCCGTAGAACGCCAGTTTTCTTTCTCCTGATAACGACATCCTCTTGAGTAGTCCCCGCCCGGAGATCCGAATGGGGGACTATTTTACCTCTGGAATATTTTACCCAAGAGGACGCCATCATCATTTAATCATACAGTAAAGCTGCATGCCCTCGGGAAAAATTACGGCCGTAGTTTCCCCTTGCTTTCAGCCGTTCGCAGTACCAGCACAGCAAGGCCGTTTTGGTTATTGTTACAAGGCCAGATCAGTCAATCATCCAGACTGTTGCCCTTGCAACTACTGAAAAGGCTGCTGCCCCTCTTCAGGAACCACACGTTTGTCTGGCCTCTCAACAGATACCCCTCCGTTGTGGTTGTACCTACGGTATGGTTATCTGTATCGCTGAGGCACGCAAGCCTCCCCACCAACGGCAAGGTCCATGATTCATTAAATACACATTTTTAAAGTTGTGGTATTCTTTTTGAATCACCCTGTACAATGATGTGGACATGCATGCTACATAGGGAAGTACAACTACTCGATAACTCGATTCAGTTGAGCTGACTGATGAAAGAAATGAATGAATTGCATGCGGACTGACTGGTGTGGATGGCATGGATGGCAATATGGGTGGCCCCACAATGGGGCAGGGAGGGGGAGGGGGGAGGCACGTGCCCCCATATGTATCCGCCACCTCACCAGATACAATTAGTGTCAGTTCTCATAGATGATGGTGCGTGAGATTTCTCAGCCTTCATCTCTACTTCGATCCTTAATACTGTCCAATATCCCAATTTCTGTTTTGCTCTTTTTAGGTTTTGCAAATCCAACAATGAACTAATTTGGGGACACTGCACACATGATTGAATATAATTCTGCATCGAAGACAGTAAAGCCTTGAGGCAGTCCGGACCTTGATGACATAATACAGCAAAACATAGCAACCAACTGAATCCCTGTTTCGACCCATCTGTAAAAACAGCTACATAATTTTATCACACCAAGTCTAAAATCACTCTGGGCCTCTCCAGTAACCAGGGAACCAGACTCGTTAGAACGCTGGATTTGGGGTCTCACATGCTCCACAACGATTAACTCCAGCACACATTGCATTGTTGCTTGTGGAACATTGGGAAAAAGGCATTCTAGAGATGGACGAGCCACAGTATGGTGTGTGGGCGAAGTCTGAGGAAGTTACATGGCGGCTGACACACCATGAGGAGCTGCTACTGCATGGTAAGTGGCAATTCCCCAGGCTCAGTATGGGACGGGTCCTATAAGCACCCATGGCCAGCCAAAGTTCTTTATGGTGGACAACGACAATGATCCTCAAATAACGCGACCTCACCAAACCATACACCATGCACCCATAATCCAGCCACAAACACATGAAAGCAGTATAAAATTGGGAGACATGCCCTCTCTGCTCCACAAGACCTGTGGCTAAAGCACTTTATGCCCAGTGTCTTCAGGGTTCTGGCTTCCAAGTCCTCAGGTGAGGCAAACACGACAATCTGGAGTCAAAGAGGCTCAGAAACCTCACTTAGTCTCAAATTCGGGATGGTGTCCCTCATATGCAATTCAGGTAAATTGAAAATACGATGAGAAGAATTAAAATCACGCACACGCACACATATGCAGAAAACTGTAAACACCGCTTTGCAGTCCATTCCTGTAATCTCCGCACTAAGTTGCAACTGATGGCTCACTGTAACACCAGACGAGGAACAGGAAACAGCAAAATCGACCAGAAATAAGGAACACTGTGCAGTACTCTGTACCATAGACATACGGTTTATGGCTATGGCAAAGACGGTAACACTTTGAACACTGCTCTGAGTGATGATTTCTCTGCTCGAAACTGACAGCGAGTCAACAACTCTGCTCATGAAAAACCTCAGACAGGAAAGACTGAAGACTGTTAGGTGGCCACGAAAGCCCATTGATGCAGTTGTGCAAGGATACAGTGGCTCCAAGTAATATCGTACACCTTACCTATATCTAAGAATGTGCCAATGCAGTGATGTTTATGAAGGAAACCCCTGCCTATAGCAGCATCACCCCGCCCCCAAGAGCAAGTTTTGGGCGAGCCCAACACAGGACATGATGGGTATTGAAGTCTCCCAGGAGGAGGAATGGTTGCTGGAGTTATGTGATAAGATCTGCGAGAGCCTCAGAGTCTAGTACATCTTGTGGAGGTAAATACAGTGAGCAAACAGTAATCATTAAACACAAACTAATTTGAACTGCAACTGCTTGCAGGTCAGCAGCGAAGGGGATAGCAGAGGTGTGGTGCACATTAGTGACAAACACTGCGACACCTCCCTTGGCGCCGGCCGTGGTGGTCTCGTGGTTAAGGCGCTCAGTCCGGAACCGCACGACTGCTACGGTCGCAGGTTCGAATCCTGCCTTGGGCATGGATGTGTGTGATGTCCTTAGGTTAGTTAGGTTTAAGTAGTTCTAAGTTCTAGGGGACTGATGACCACAGATGTTAAGTCCCATAGTGCTCAGAGCCATTTGTACCTCCCTTGGCCCTTTGCCCTAATAGGTCATCCTTGCAGTATAGCGTATATCCCTGTAGCACAGGGACATCGGTATCTTTAAAATGTGTGTCTTGTAAACAAAAAACGAGGGACGTGCTTGTGCTAGTAGTTTCAGTTCCTCCACGAGTCCTGAACCCATTCATGTTCCACTGTAGTATGGAAGCCATATCATCGGTGCGATTTTAATTTACCCCTATCTTTGTACTGGGGAGGTTAAGCACTTTAAGAGCGAGGGGGTGTGGAGGGGCTGCCTGGATAAAAGGCATGTAACTATGATATCCTCCTCATCAGCCAGATGGGAAAAAATGACGTCAGACAGGGCTCACGCCAGCTTTTGACCCAAATGTCATGAGCCTTTCCCTGCACCCTGTCCCTCTGAGGATGAGGGGAAAGGGGCCTTGAGAGGCACTCTGCTCTTGTTCCTTCTAGTTGCTCGCTGTGGAACCGTTGGTCTTTCCTGGTGCAGCTGCCTGGATTGTTTTTTCCTTACTCTTTTTTCCCTCGACATGTACACGTGCAACTACAGGTGCTTGTGGTGGATACAGGCACACTAGGTGTAGTCTGTGTCGATGTGTGCGCTTCAGAAATAGGTTTCTGTACCATGGAAGAATATGAAGAGGCATACACAGAGGGTTTCGTCGTCTCCTATTCTTTTTGGTTTCGGCATAGGGGATCCGCTTAGTCACATATCTCCTATGTTTTGCATTCTTCAGCGAAAGCAGGACAGCCTTGGCTTCAGATTGGGTGGTTCCTACAGCAGTTGGTGCAGACTGCCGGAGACGGGCAGTCGGTAGCCAGTACCAGCGTCACGAGTGGCTTTTCCGCAGATCCTGCAGATCACTTTACGTCCTCAACTCGTGATTAAGGCCGGAACGCTGGCATTTATAGCACTGCATAGTGTTTGGAATCTCAGGCCGAACGTAAGTCGAAGGAATCCCACCATACGATGTTCAGGCAGTGTCAGAGAATTGAATGTCACAATGTTTTCAGTTGTTCTGTTGTTCCTGCATGTCTGTGGCTCCACATCGACTATTCCCTGCTTCATTTCTGCTATGTTCATGTCGATGATACCTCGACATGTGACAATGCCCTTACTGGAGTTGAGAGAGGTGTGCATCTCAACAATATCATAGTTACCCAGTTTCTGCGATTTCTTAAGAATGTCTACCTGCTTTGACCTATTAGTTTCGACCAACAATGAGCCATTATGCAATTGGGTTATAGATTTTAATGTTCCAGAACGGCCTTCTAAAACCCTTGGATATAAAAGGGGACATTTTCAAACGCCCCCTCCTTTCTCTGTAAATAGAAACGCGTCATTATTCACGACTCCACGAGACCTGTTACTGCAGTTCTAAGTATTATTAGGAGGACTACCCTCTCTCCCCTTATTTTGGATGAATGGGTGTGAATACTCCCAGGCGGTACACCCTTCTTGTTGAGAGGAGGAGATGATTCCAAGGATTCCATCTCGGTCCCACGAGCAACTAGGGAAATAAGGGTCCACTCAGACAGAGCCCCGCATACCTGAGTAAGCCTTATACAACTGAGGTGCGGCAGGTTACCCAGAGACTCCCCACTACCGACTGTTCCATCTCAACAACAACGCATCCCATCAGCACACCGCACATCTTGAGACAGAGGTTTTTTGTACAGGTTTATCCTGTCATAATACGGGCGATCAAGCCAAGATCATCATTCCCTGAGACACACAATGTTCCATTGCTGAACCGCACAGTGGCCACTGAAGTGTGACCAGAGCTTATGGTGACAGGGGACTGGTGATTCTTACCAGTCCCCAGCTCAAGAACCCCAGGTTCGCCAAGCCCATACCCAGCAAATCAATACTGAGCCCCTGAGGGCGGCTCAGTCGTGGACTAGATGACTGCCCCAGTCCAACGTCAATAAGCTCTATTAGCTCTACCAAAGAGTCAAGAGACGACAGACAGTAGGATGTCGACATTTTTACTTCGACTCTGTCGATGGTGGACGCTTAGATTTTATTTTTGCCCTAGGTAGCCTTTGGATCGAAGGCCACAGCCGCTGTAGTGGCACTGCTGGATGGTGGACCAGACAACCTTTAGAGGAGGGAGCTCTACACGTTAGCAACAACAGACTTGCCATGTTTTGGGAGTAGGCTTCCAAGGAACTGCAGCAGAAGTGCACTGGCAAACGCAGATGCTAGTGCTGATAATAGCAAGCTCCATTTGGGTAGCAGCACCAGTCTTCTGAACTGGTTGTTTAAGAGTGGAAGCAAAGGGGGGTAGTAATCTTCAGGGTTCCATGGCCTTACCGATATTTTTGGTCTCCATATGAGATACATTTCATTGCTTTGATTTACAGTACCATCCTTTCTTCAAGAGACACTCTGCAGTCTGTGCTGCAGACTGGGTGATCGCCAGAGCAGTGTACCTGATGTGGAGAATTTGCACAACTTACACCTTCATGGACAGGCTTACCAAATTTGCTCCATTACAACCTGAGGTGGTGTGTCCAAATCGCTGCCATGTAAAATAGGGCATCAGGTTAGGAAAATAAGAACGCACACTGAGGTGGAGGAAACCAGCCTTAATGTGCCCTGGAAGTTCTGTGCAACCGAAAGTCAGTATAAATGAGTCTCACTTAACAAGTTCGCCATTCATCAATTTCATTATGTTCTTTACCTTCCTGGGACCACGCAACTTTCAGCTCTCCTCAGGGAATGTCAACTAGATCCCTTTAAGTCATAACAACTCTGCTAAGATTTAAGGTGTTGTGCAACTCAGTTTCAGCTTTCTGTATGTCCTTGATTTGATGGCAGTTGGATGTTTCTACCAACATGGATCCGTTTCACAAGCGCTTCACATATTTTAAGTTTCCAGCGATTCCCTCTAACCCTTTCTGTATGTAAAAAGGTGGAACTTTCTAAAAGGTCCCTTCTTTCTGTTTAATTATAAGAAAGACATTCTGGCCTCCAGCACGAGTTCTATTACTCATTACCAAGCCCAGGTCTGGAGGACTGGTACCTACCAGTGGCCCACCCTTTCCACTGGAAGGTGAAAGAAGATTTCGAAGGATCCATGCTGGTCCCACAAAACAACAGAGCCCCACATGTCTTCACAAGTCTTATGCACCTGAGGTGTGGCATATTCCCAGAGATTACCCACTAACAACTGTTCCACCTCAACAGCAATGCATCTTATCAGCATGCAGCACACCTCGAGACAGGAATTTTTTTATACCGGTTATTACCATTCTCGTGATCCAGGCAATCAAGTTGAGATCCTCGTTCACTGTGAGATACAACGTTCTGCCGCCAAGCTGAACACTGCTCGCTGAAGCATGCCCAGAGCTTATGGCGATAGACAACTGGCAGTGCTCACCAGCCACAGCTCAGGAACTCCAGGGGTCACCGAGCCCCTACTCGGCAAACGAATGTTGATCCCCTGGCGGCGACACCTGCTCGCAGCTGTGTTTAGCCCCCCAATATCTTTTATCACTTCTGGCAGTGTTTTTGAATGTCTGCTTGGACCAATGTGTGCACCTGCACTGAAATCTAAGGATCAGGAGTAGCTCAGCCCACTTCCACAGTAATAATAAAAATTGAAGGTAGTGATATTAATTATTTTATTTCATCAGCATTGGCTCATGATATCCTTGGGGACCATCCAAACACATCCAGCAGTTGCTATCCCATAGAGGCCATCAACGAGCTGGTTGTCATTAGCTGGAGGTAATGGAGCATGTCTGTATCCAGACGTAATTAAACTCTGGCGTGTGTTTTAGAAACAAAGATGAAAACCCGAATGTTTTTATCAGTAGCATCCTGCGACGAGTGTTATAAATCTTTGTGTGGTGTTTTATATGACCACGAGTTTTGTTAATCTATTTCTACCCTAAATAACCAAATTTGTAGACAGATGTATAATACAGGGTGCCCACTCGAATAGGCCCCACAAACTTTTAGTAATTCCGCTAAAATTTCACCATGTAATTTATAGTATCTGACGTGGTAATACTGCACTCTGCAACATCGTTTGACACAGAAGTTTGTTTCCGTACACTGCTGTGGCTGGAACTCAACATTCAGTTTTTAGCGACAATGTAAAATGCTTTCTGTTTTAGAGCACGCTTTTCTTGTGAAATAATATTGGATTACTGGTTCCATTAAGACATGTCAGAAAATGTTTGTTGAATGGTTTGATAAGCAGCATACACCGCCTAAATTTTTCGCACATAATTTAGTGTAAAGGCTGCCGCCATTTTCGAAAGAGAAAGTGAAGTGAAACAACGATAGTTGGTCTCTCCTGCAAACTCTGTTCGACGTTTATCTCTGGAGTGCGGAATGTCACATAGCTGTGAAGAAACCCTGCATGTATCCATACAGATTTATGCTTGTGGAGGTATGAATCATCGACGCAATTAGACGAAAGCTGTTTGTTGCCATACGTGTTTAGCTTCTTCTATCATTGGAAGCACCATCAGTGGTCTGAAATACAAGTTTCTTTTTATACATACTATAAATGTATTATTTGATTTAGTAAGCTGCTATATTACATTTTGTCGTGATTTCTCTTGCTTTTTAGATTATATGCTACATTTGTAGCCCAAGTTCCACATTGTGAATATATCGTTTGGTGTTACAATTTAACATGTGTGTGGATCTTTTTTTTGTTTTGGTTTTTTTTAGGGCGCAAAACTTCTATGGTCATTAGCGCCCAGCCCGTGACTTGGGAAACAGTAAAAAACCTAAATTGAAAACCAGCAGCAATGGGAACAAAGTCACAAAATTGGAGAAACTAAAAGCAGAGGGAATGCTTAAAAATCCACTACAGAAAGGGGTGGTTGTCCCCAATAAAAGCTTCAAATGACTGACGTCATTTCACTGTCACTAATAAACTGGAGAACGCGGTCGACTGAGCGCGTGGCATCTGCTAAAATCGATGATAGATCAGGCGATAGCTGTAGACGGGAGCGTAACGGATTAAAATAGGGGCATTCAATTAAAAGGTGTCTTACCGTCCACAGCTGAGAGCAGTGGGGACAGAGTGGGGGAGGATCACCGCTTAAAAGATGTCGATGGCTAAAAAGACAGTGCCCTATCCGGAGTCTAGCTAAAATTACCTCCTCCCGACGACGCGTTCGGGAGGAAGAGGTCCAAGCGCAAGGAAGGGCTTTCACTTCCCGCAATTTATTACGGGGAAGTGTTGACCAATGCGCATGCCATAAATGAGCAACTTTGCGACATAAACCGCTCCGTAGATCGGTGAAGGGAAGCGATGAATAGCTGGCCGAGGAAAAAAGACTGCAGCCTTGGCCGCTATATCGGCTGCCTCATTCCCACAGATACCAGCGTGTCCCGGGAGCCAGAGGAACGCCACCGAGACGCCCCCCATGTGGAGCAAGCGCAGACAGTCCTGAATCCGGTGGACCAGAGGGTGCACAGGGTAAAGAGCTTGGAGACTGAGGAGAGAGCTGAGGGAATCTGAGCAGATTACGTACTTTATCCGCTGATGGCGGCGGATGTAGTGGACAGCCTGGAGAACAGCATAAAGCTCCGCAGTATAAACCGAACACTGGTCGGGAAGCCGAAAGTGATTTGGGGTGTCGCCAACAATATAGGCACTCCCTACACCTATCGATGTTTTCGAGCCGTCAGTGTAAATAAATGTGGCGTCCGTCATTTGTGCACATAGAGCAGCAAATGCCCGACGATAAACAAGTGGAGGGGTACCATCCTTGGGGAATTGACAAAGGTCACGGAGCAGGAAGATCCGGGGACGGAGCCAAGGCGGTGCTGTACCCCAAGTTGTCAAGAAAGTTTTTGGAAAGCGGAAGGAGAGAGAATGGAGCAGTTGACGGAAGCGGACTCCCGGGGGTAGTAGGGAGGAGGAGCGGCCTGCATACCCTACATCAAAGGAGGCGTCGAAAAAAAGGTCATGGGCTGGATTAGCAGGCATGGAAGACAGATGGCTAGCATAACGACTTAGAAGGACTGCTCGCCGATGCGACAGCGGAGGTTCAGCAGTCTCAGCATAAAGGCTTTCCACAGGGCTAGTGTAAAAAGCTCCAGACACTAAACGTAATCCACGGTGGTGGATAGAGTCGAGACGCCGAAGAATAGACGGCCGAGCAGAGGAGTAGACTATGCTTCCATAATCCAATTTCGAGCGCACTAAGGCGCGATAGAGGCGGAGAAGGACCACTCGGTCCGGTCCCCAGGAGGTACCATTCAGGACACGGAGGGTGTAAAGGGATCGCAGACAGCGAGCCAAAAGATAAGAAATGTGGGAGGACCAGCACAGTTTTCTGTCAAAGATAAGACCCAAGAATTTAGCGACGTCTGAAAACGGAAGGTTGACAGGACCTAAATGTAAGGAGGGCGGAAGAAACTCCTTACGTCGCCAAAAATTAACACAAACGGTCTTACTGGGTGAGAAACGGAAGCCGGTTTCGATGCTCCACGAGTGGAGGAGATCGAGACATCCTTGAAGACGTCGTTCAAGAAGGCTGGTCCGTTGAGAGCTGTAGTAGATCGCAAAATCATCCA
The DNA here is from genome assembly GCF_023898315.1 of Schistocerca nitens. NCBI lineage: Eukaryota > Metazoa > Arthropoda > Insecta > Orthoptera > Acrididae > Schistocerca > Schistocerca nitens. The sequence continues at coordinate 1,294,435,655 of NC_064614.1, read as the reverse complement.
CAAAGAGGGAGCCCGAGACATCAGGAAGGAGACAATCCATAATTGGATTTATGGCGATGGCAAACAGTACAACACTCAGCACGGAGCCCTGGGGTACCCCGTTTTCTTGGGAGAAAGTACGGGAGAGAGTAGTGTTCACCCGCACCCTAAAAGTGCGCTGTGCCATAAATTCGCGAAGAAAAAGGGGCAGGCGGCCTCGAAAGCCCCAAGAGAACAGTGTGCGGAGGATGCCTGTCCTCCAACAGGTATCGTATGCTCTCTCCAGATCAAAAAATATTGCTACCGTTTGGCGTTTCCGCAGAAAATTGTTCATGATATAAGTGGAGAGAGCAACAAGATGGTCAACTGCAGAACGATGCTTTCGGAATCCGCATTGGGCAGGTGTTAAAAGACTGCGGGATTCCAGCCACCAAGCTAAACGGTAATTCACCGTACGTTCCAAAACCTTACAGACACTACTCGTGAGAGAAATGTGGCGATAGCTAGAGGGGAGATGTTTGTCCTTTCCAGGTTTCGGAACGGGAACGACAACAGCTTCCGCCATCGTCTGGGAAAGGTACTGTCGGTCCAAATTCGATTATAGAGGCGAAGGAGGTAACGCAGACTACGGGTTGATAAATGCAGCAACATTTGGACATGGATACCATCCGGTCCTGGGGCGTAGGCGCGAGAAGAAGAGAGGGCATGTTGGAGTTCCCGCATGGAGAAAACAGTATTGTAGCTTTCGTGATTTTGAGAGGAGAAAGCAAGATGTCGCACTTCCGCTGCACGTTTCTTCGGGAGAAACGCTGGCGGGTAATTGGAAGAGCTCGAAATCGCAGCAAAGTGCTGACCCAATGAGTTAGAAATTTCGACGGGGTCCACTAAGGTATCATGCGCGACAGTGAGCCCAGAGACTGGGGAGAAACTAGGCGCGCCTGAGAACCGACGAAGCCGACTCCAAACTTCCGAGGAGGGAGTGAAGGTGTTAAATGAGCTAATAGAGAATTTCCAGCTTGCCTTTTTGCTATCGCGGATGACGCGACGGCATCGCGCACGGAGCTGCTTATATCGGATACAGTTGGCCAAAGTAGGATGGTGACGGAAAATGCGAAGAGCACGTCGCCGCTCACGTATTGCGTCACGGCATGCCTCGTTCCACCAAGGAACTGGGGGGCGCCGGGGCAATTCGGAGGTGCGTGATATTGAACGTTCCGCAGCCGTAAGAATAACGTCGGTAATATGTGTGACCTCATCGTCGACGCTGGGAAAGCGACGGTCATCGAATGTCGCGAGAGACGAAAAAAGCGTCCAATCGGCTTGGGCAAACTTCCAGCGTCGCGAGCGCATATATGGCAGTTGAGGCTGCAGTCTAAGGACACATGGAAAATGGTCACTCGAGTGTGTATCGTCAAGGGCGAACCATTCGAAGCGCCGAGCTAGCGGAACAGTACCGACCGCAAGGTTCAAATGAGATAAAGTGGTCGTGGAGGCAGACAAAAATGTGGGGACCCCAGTGTTGAGGCAAACAAGATCCGCTTGGTGGAAGACGTCTAGCAATAGGGAGCCACGTGGACAAGGATGTGGAGATCCCCAAAGCGGGTGGTGGGCATTGAAGTCCCCAACCAGCAAATAGGGGGGTGGAAGCTGACCAAGAAGATGAAGGAGATCAGCTCGTGCCATTGGTGTGGACGATGGAATGTATACCGTACAAAGAGAGAACGCGTATCCAGAAAGGGAAAGACGGACGGTGACAGCTTGGAAGGTACTGTTTAAGGGGATTGGGTGATAATGGAGAGTATCATGGAGAAGAATCGTGAGTCCTCCATGGGCTGGAGTGCCTTCAACAGAGGGGAGGTCATATCGGACGGACTGAAAATGAGGGAGAACAAAGCGGTCATGGGGACGCAGCTTTGTTTCCTGAAGACAGAAGATGACCGGCGAGTAGGATCGTAAGAGGATCGACAATTCATCCCGATTGGCTCGAATGCCGCGGATATTCCAGTGGATAATGGACATAGGGTGAACAGAAAATGGAGAAATGTGACCAAGGGTGCTGTCAACTCAACGACTGCTCAGAGCTTGCGACCGATAGCAGGGAATGGCATTCAGCCGAAGGCAGAAGATCCTGATCCATAGGTTGGTCAGGAGCAGCTCCTGCCACCAGCAATCAGCCGGTTGATCGGCCACCAGCAGTACGTCTCGGCGACACAGAAGACGGCCGAGGGCGATTTCCGCCAGGTGGTGCTGTAGATGGGACACGCCTTGGTGGAGAAGGAGAGGAACTGTGTTTCTTTGGAGCCTTCTTGGAAGTATGTTTAGATGAAGGAGGAACTGATGGTTGTGAAGTTGCGGTACGTAAAACTTCACGAGTATGCTCTTTTTTCGAAGTCTTTGTGTCTGACTTTTGAGCTCGAGATTTAGCAGAACCCGACGAAGGGTGAGCCATAGAGTGGGCAGGCGAAAGTGGTGAGGTTGAACGGGCGATCTTTGCGCTGGCCGATCTGACGACCGTGGCACTAAAGTTGAGGTCGCAAGTCTGCGTGGCCGCCTCCTTTGTTGGCCGAGGAGAAGCAAGGACAGTGCTGTATTTTCCTGTCTGAGGCACGGTGGGCTGTCGACTGGCGAATAATTTTCGAGCAGCAAAGGTCGACACCTTTTCCTTCACTCTTATTTCCTGGATGAGCTTTTCGTCTTTAAAAACGGGGCAATCTCGAGAGGAAGCAGCGTGGTCACCCATACAGTTGATGCAGCGAGGGGATGGAGGTGGACAAGCACTCTCATGGGCATCCTTGCCACACGTAACACATTTGGCCGGATTGGAACAGGACTGGCTGGTGTGATTGAACCGCTGACATCGATAGCAACGCGTAGGGTTTGGGACGTAAGGGCGAACGGAAATTATCTCATAGCCTGCTTTGATTTTCGATGGGAGTTGATCTTTGTCAAAAGTCAGGAAGACAGTGCGGTTTGGAATGATGTTCGTGTCAACCCTATTCGTAACTATGAACAGCCGTTACGCCCTGGTCAGACAGGTAGTGCTGAATTTCTTCGTCAGACAATCCATCGAGGGAGCATGTATAAACGACTCCACGCGAGGAATTTAAGGTACGGTGCGGTTCCACCCGGACAGGGAAGGTGTGGAGCAGAGAAGTACGCAGCAATTTTTGTGCCTAGGGGGCACTGTGTGTTTCTAACAACAGGGTGCCATTCCGTAATCTGGAACAAGACTTTACAGGACCTGCAATTGCGTCGACACCTCTCTGAATAATGAAAGGGTTGACCGTGGAGAAGTTGTGACCTTCGTCAGACCGAGAAACAACAAGGAACTGTGGCAACGATGGAAGAACCGTCTGTGGCTGAGACTCAGTGAACTTACGTTTGTGAGCAGACATAGTGGAAGGTGAGGAAACCATTGCGGAAGAATCCCCCATGATTACCGGCGTCTCCGATGGCGCGCTCCTCCCTTGTGGGGGCCCTCACTGAGGGCACTCCCGCCTTAGGTGATTGTTCACACCTCAGGTCACACCTCCCGACAAACGGACAGAGGGACCAATCGGCACTTTCGGAAAGTATCAGCTCGGGTAATCACCCCACCCTGGGCCTGGCCGTTACCAAGGGGTACGTACGTGTCCTACCTGTCTACCCGGGGCGGGGAATTACGCGTTACCCCGTCACCGGCTACGCATGGAAGTGCGTGGGTCGGCCTTCAGACACGCATAGGGAGGGAAAAAGAGAAAGGAAAGGAAAGAAGAGGGGGTCTCAAACGCCGCAGCGGAGAAAAGGGCAAAGAGAAGAGGGAAGGAAAAGAGAAGGACAGAGGAAGGACGAGGACTTGCAAGCGTAGAAAGCAAGGAATTTGGAACAGTTTCGAGCGTCCGTCTCCAGACGTAGGCACAAACTATACTCCCAGAGGGGGAGAAAGGGAAGGAAAGCGCCAGAGGTGAGGGGGGGGGGTGAAGATGGGGGACGGGGAAGGATGCGGAAAGGGAAGGTATGCAGCCCGGAAAGGAAGGAGGGCCACATTAGCTCGGGGTCCCGTGCTCGCTACGCACGTGTCCACAAAAGAGTTGTGGACCCCCTGGGGGGGGGGGGGATCTGGAGATGTATTTGTTAGTCTTCGTACTCCAGCTGGCCGATTTTGGCATTCTTTCATGCACATTTGTCACATTGCATGTTTCACTTACGCTTTCCATTTGGTGAATAATATATATGTTTCTGGTGTGTAGTGTTGCCAACTACTGTATGTTTTTCTTTTGTTTGTGTTGTGTTGGGTTTGATTTTTTATTTGTTGTGTGTGTGTGTTTTTTTTTAGGGCGCAAGAAACAACTGACGTCATACCCACCCAAGTCTAAACTAAAGAACGCAAACACAGAGGAGTTAAACGACGATATATTAGTCCCAATGGAAATAGGAGACAGCTGAACTAGGCAGGTAAAAAAAGGGCCAAAAAACACCATCCAAAAATGGAGATCCAAAACTAAAAATCAAATGGCTTTCACCATATTGCTTTGGCGGATTGAAAGTAGATAAGACGTGGGCGACAGCCTGCAACATTTGCGAAAACAGCTGATAAATCAGATTGCAAACCCAAGATGGTAAGGAAATTAGTAAAAAAATCATTCCATCAGGTAGTGGCAGACAGTTAAAATTTGGCCGTAATGCATACAAACTGGTGGGGCAGCGAAACAGAGCAAATGACAATGCCTAAAAAGGCAGTGCCAAATATGCAGCTGAGTTAAAATAATCTCCTCCGGGAAGGAGAGCTGAAAGGTGGTCGTCCAAGGTTCCAGAAGAGGCTTAATAAGCAGAAGCTTATTCCCGTGAAAGGAGGACCATTGGCGATGTCAAAGGGACACAACCTCCTGACAGACGGCAACACAGAGTTTGTTGGAGGGAATAGAGGTACTCGCGTGGTGAGGTAAGAGAACTGCAGTCTTGGCAGCAGCGCCAGCAGCCTCGTTTCCTGGCAGACGGATATGATCAGGGACCCACAGAAACATGACATTGGCTCCACCAAGAGTGAGCAAGTGACAGTTTTCCTGTACCCACTGCAGTAAGGGATAAGCAGGGTACAGCACACAAAGACTAGAGGGCGCTGAGTGAATGTGAGCAGAGGACAGAATTCGGAAGGCTGTGTCGCAAGATGTACTCCACGGCCTGATACAAGGTGAAAAGATCAGCTGTAAATACTGAGGAGCGGGCCAGAAGCAAATATCTAAAGACAGAGGTGCCAATGATGAATGCACACCCGACCCCATTGTCAGCCCGAGAGCCATCAGTGTATACAAAGTTACTATTTCTAAGTTCCACACGAAGGTCGTGAAACTGAAGGTGATAGAGCGAGGATGTAGTAGTGTACTTAGGAAGCGAATGAAGACCAAGGTTAAGATGGGCCGCTTCTTGAAGGCAAGGTGGTGAAGGGTTCACATCCACCAGGAAAGTTGCAGGTAGTGTTGAGTTAAACCACTGGAGTAACTGCAGAAAGCAGATTACAGGAGGTAACAGAAGAGGGAGACTCCCATCTGGTGATCGAAGTAGTCATGGAAGGAGGCATACGATGTGTGGCCACACATGTCAGACAAAAACGGCATGCATGCCAACTGAGGAGAAAGTGATGGTGGTAGGACAGCGGTAGGTCAGCAGCTTCAGCATACAGACACTCAACCAGGCTAGCATAAAAGGTGCCCATGCCCAAACAGATGCCATGACTGTGGCTAGTGTTGAGACAGTGTAAGAGGGATAGATGTGCACACATATAAACAAAGCACCCACAGTAGAGTTTCGAATGGACAAGGTACAAATGGAGAATGGTGGTTCGGTCGGCACCCCAGGAAGTACTGTCAAGGGACCGCATGTAGTGGGCTGCCAGGCAAGAGACACAGGAGGACCAGAAGTTTCCTATCGAGCATGAGCCCTAGGAATTTAGTAGTTTCAACCAATGGAATAGCAGCAGCCCAAGGTGTAAAGATGGTGGGAGAAGTCAGTTGCACCACCATAAATTCAAGCAGACTGTTTCGTCAGTGGAAAAACTAAAACCACTGTCAAGGCTCCAGGAGTAAAGACGATTAAGACATCAGTGAAGACACCTCTCTGCGACGTCCATGGAGAACTGCAATAGATAGCAAAATCATCAACAGAAAGGGAGCCAAAAATGCCTGATGGGAGACAGGCCATTATACGGTCAATAGCGATATCAAAGAGGACGACACTAGACAGAACCTGAGGCTCACCAGTTACCTGGATAAAGGTTTCCAAGGCAAAATCTCCAGGCACTTGGAAAAGTCTGTCTTCTAAAAATTCGTGAGGAAATAGGGCAGGTGGCTACAGAAGCCCCACCTGTGAAGAATTTGGAAGATACCAGTTCTCCAGCAGGTGTCTTAGACCTCCAAATTTGAAGAACACGGCCACAGTCTGGGATTTCAGCAGAAAATCATCCATGACATGAGTGGACAAAGTAACGAGATAGTCAACTGCAAAACGGTGTGCTCGAAATCCACACTGTGCACTGGTTAGTATATTATGAGACTCGAGCCACCATATCAGCCGGGCAAGGATAGTTTGTTCCACCATCTTGGAAATACAGCTGGTGAGAGGGATGTGGCGGTAGCTAGAAGCAAGGTTTTTGTCCTCACTACGCTGAGGTATGGGTATGACAGTGGCTTCACGCCAACATCCAGGAGATGTGCTCTCTGCCCAGATGCAGTTGTACCTATTGAGCACAAAGTGCTTGCCTACAAGAGAAAGGTGCTGCAACATCTGAATGTTGACAGCGTCTGGCCATGGAATGGAGGATCAGGATGAACTGATGATGATCCAGCTCCCTCATAGTAAAGGCGGTATTGTATCATTCGCAATTCTGATAAGTTAACAGTAGCAACTAAGCCTCCTCCAATCGTTTCCATTACAGGAATGCAGGGTGACAGAGGTAAGAGCTTGAAATTTCCGTAAAATGGCGACCCAAGGTGTTGGACATAGCAATAGCATCCACAATGACATCTGCTTCTGTAAGGCCGGAAATTGGCGAATGGATCTTAGTCCCAGAGAGCCATCGGAAGTTGGCTCACACGACATAGGGAGGGGTGGAACTTAAAAGAACTAGTGAACAAAACCCAGCCAGCTTTTTTGCTATCCTGAATAACGTAACGACCCTGTGCACACTGCTGTTTATAATTAAATCTGTTTGCAAGCATAGGATGACTGTTACAAACACGGGAGTACGTCTCCGCATACATATTGAGCTGCAGCATGCCTCAGTCCACCAAGAGACTGGGACACAACATGGTAAATAGGAAGTGCAAGGAACAGAACATTCTGCAGCAGTAAGGATACAGTTTCTGAGATAGTCCATCTGGTCATCATAACTGCGGAAATCGTGTTCTTTGAAGGTCGCCAGGTGGGAGTAAAGCCCCAGTCAGCATTAGTAAGCTGCCATCTGGGTGTGCATGCAGCAAACGGATAGCACATGGGAAGTGGGTGAGGTAGCTGCCCAAGAAGCTGAAGGAGGTCTGCCCTGGTGACATCGAATGATGGAAGGACATAAAGGCTACAGAGGGAAAAAGTCAGGTGAGAAAGGAAAGGGCGAACTGCAACACTTCTGAGATGGGTAGTCAGGGAGAGAGTTCGACTATGAACATCATTCCATATGAGCAGCATGATGCCCCCATTAGATGGACTGCCGAACTTGGGGGAAGGTCGAAACGAACTGGGAAGAAATGAGAGAGCTTAAAGCATCCCGAGTACACAATTTTGTTTCCCGAAGGCACAGTACAAGGGGACACTACGATTCGAAAAGCAGCTGTAAATCCTCTTTGTGGAACCCAAGGCCACGAATGTTCCGTTGGAGACGAGTCATTATGATTAACAAATAAATGGGTGTCACCTCAGCAGCTGCCGCATGACAGCTGGTGAAGACTCACTGCTACAGGGCATAAAAGCAAGATGATCCTGTTCCATGAGGTCCACTGAACGATCAGCTTGCTTGTGATGTTGGTCTGTTGAGTCTAACACAGAAAAATGGTTGGCAGTGCATGCCAGCGACACACAGGCTTGTTGGACTAAGATATCATGTTATCATGTGGCAACACCATGTAAGAGAATCTTCCAGTCGGCGATGGAGAATTTGTTGGAATTCTTCCCACCTTTGCGGTTAGCAGAGGAAGACTCAGGTATTGTTTGGCTGGAAGGACATAGGAAGTCTTCATGGGAGTACTACTCGGTCCTTTCTGGCCTACCAGTTGTTTAGCTTGTGGTGTTGCCCCTTGAGGCGACAGTTTCACGGCTTGTTGCACAGCAGGACAGTGATGGCGATGCTACCTTGACATTTGGCGATTTCAAAACCTCAGGGGTGAATTGAAGGTCGCATGTCGGTGTGGCCGTGTCTTTTATGGATTGAGGGGGTAATACGAACAGAATCAAATATCAGATTGGAGAATGCAGTGTTTGCAACTAGCCAGTAACTTGTGTCCAACTCGTTAAGGCACTTTTTCCTTGACCCAGATCTCCTGGACAGCCCACTCATCAAGATAAATGGGGCAATCCAGAGAGGAGGCGGCATGGCCGCCATTGCAGTTGACACAGCAGGGAGGATTTTTTTTGTGGGGTTTAAGGGCGCTCAACTACTGAGGTCATTAGCGCCCAGTCACAGTTGTTAGAGCACATGGAATCTAGTAAAACTCAAGGGGAGGGGAGACACCAGAAAGTACTGACAAAGATGCAGATAAAAGACGTAAAAAAGTTAGATGTCTTTGGACAAGCCAGTCAAAGTTATAAAACGCAGAACACGAGCAGCTGCTCGAGCGTCTTCAGCTAAAATATCCGGTAAAGTAGATGGCAGGGACAGGACAACACGAAATTGACTAAAACGGGGACACGACAACAAAACATGGCGCACTGTTAATGCCTGTCCACAAGGGCACTGCGGGGCTGGGTCACCGGAGAGCAGGTAGCGGTGGCTAAACCGGCAATGCCCAATCCGCAACCTGGTCATAAGGACCTCCTCGCGCCGAGATGGTCGGGAGGATGTTGTCCAAACCGTTGGGAGCGGTTTTACTGCCCGGAGCTTGTTTCCTTGGAGGGATGACCAAGCATCCCACCACAACGACACAAGCCTCTTACATACATCCCCACGAACGTCAGATGACGGGACACAATGGGAGGCTGGCCGAGGCAGGAGAACTGCAGCCTTGGCTGCAGCATCCGCAGCCTCATTCCCAGGCACTCCTACATGTCCGGGAACCCACAGAAAGGGGAGGAGAGGGTCTAGGACTGGGGTAAGGAAGGGGGAGCAAGGGGGTGAAGATGTAACAAGCATAGCTAGACGTCATGGACACAGGGTGAATATGTGTATACTTCTTACGAGCCTCTGTATAGATTAAATGAGCAAGGGACTTCTGTATCTTCTTTTCCTTCTTGTATACTTGGCAATCTAGTGAACATGGAGAATGATTGCCATGACAATTAACACACACAGGTTGGGGGAACACAGGGACTCCCCTCATGGAGTGGACGTCCACAGTCACCACAGAGAGGGGCCTGTGAACAGCGGGAAGACGTGTGTGCAAAACGCAAGCACTTAGAACACCACATAGGATGTAGGATGTATGGCTTCACATCACATCGATAAACCATAGTCTTTACTTTCTTAGGGAGGGTATCCCCTTCAAAGACCAGGATAAAGGCACCAGTATCAATCTGATTGTCCTTAGGGCCCTTCTGAACACGCCGAACAAAGTGAACAATCCGCCGTCCGAGATTGTCCCGAAGTTCCTCATCAGTTTGAAGGATGAGGCCCCTGTAAAAAATCACACATTGAACCATATTTCGAGACTGGTGGGGGGTAATGGACACAGGAATTGTGGCAAGATGGGTACAGCACGAAGGGCCGCAGACTGGGCAGCTGAAGCAGTTTTGATCAGCAACAAACCCGACCGCATCTTGCTCAGGGAGTCCACTTCGCCAAACTTGTCTTCAATGTGTTCCACAAAGAATAGTGGTTTGGTATTGGTGAAAGTATCCCAATCAGTCGTGGTGCAAACCACATAACGAGGGAAAGGCTTTGCCCCCAGCCAATGGGCCAGACCCTCTTCCCACGGGGTAGCCATGGAAGGGAAGGCCAAACGGGAAAGGGAAGCAGCACTAGAAGAATCAGTTCCACGCAGAGAGATAGCTGCAGAATAACGGGCAGAGTTCTGGACCGGTATGCGTTTCATTTGCGCAGTGTCCGCCCTAATACCACCCACTCCAATCAGGAGCTCTCCTCATGGGCGCCACCCAGCCACAGCAAGGGCCATCTGGCACAGCGGCCATTGCCGGGAGTTCCGATGGTCCAGGGTGACGAGCAACCACTCCAAGGCTTGCGTGAGGTGGTCACAGAAGTGTGATCCCTGTGTGTTCAGGGAGCTCAACCAAAAGGGTACATAGCGACCTCACCACACGGGCTGGCTACCGTGCTGGCTATGCTCCCTGCCGCCGTTGGATAAGCAGCTGCAGAAGCAAGTCGTATACTCCTAGCTCACTCATTTGTTACATAGTTTAATTCTTAATTTCTTTGCGTGTTTTTGGTACTAGCATAGTTTAATTCATAAATTTCGGGCGTATTATAGTATTTGCGAGTTGTAGCATCGCGTTTTAGTACCTGAATAGTGTAAAATCGCGTAGTGTCCTTCCGCCGCCGAGCAGTGTGTCAGCAGTGCGCAAGTAGCAGCATTACTGCATTTACTAGGCTATCTTGTATTTTAATAACCGTTTAAATTTTGTGTCGATTTGTTTGCGCTCTGTTGATTAGTTCAGACGTTCTTTGCACAACAGTTTTTAGCATGGATAGGGACTGCAACTGCTGTGTTCGGATGCAGGCTGAGTTGGCATCCCCTCGCTCCCAGCTTCAGGCAGTGTTGGCTTCGGTCACACAGCTTGAGGCTGTTGCCAATGGGCATCACTGTGGGGGTCCGGATGGGGGTTTATCGGGGACGGCCAGCTCGTCCCATGCATCCCCCGATCGGACTACGACTGTGGTTGCCTGGGATACTGCCCGCACTGAGGCTGATCCCTCACCTGTGGTAGAGTGGGAGGTCGTCTCAAGGTGTGGCAGAGGGCGAAAGACATTCCAGAGGGCTGAACGGAAGGCCTCTCCAGTTTGTCTGCGAACTGGTTTCGGGCTCTGATTCAGGCTGATACTGATCTTTGGCCTGACATGGCTGCTTGTCTTGTTCCAGAGGTTACCCCTCAGCCTGCAAGATCCGGGCGGTCGCAGAGGGTGGGCTTACTGGTAGTTGGGAGCTCCAACGTCAGGCGCGTAATGGGGCCCCTTAGGGAAATGGCAGCAAGAGAAGGGAAGAAAACCAATGTGCACTCCGTGTGCATACCGGGGGGGAGTCATTCCAGATGTGGAAAGGGTCCTTCCGGATGCCATGAAGGGTACAGGGTGCACCCATCTGCAGGTGGTCGCTCATGTCAGCACCAATGATGTGTGTCTCTATGGATCGGAGGAAATCCTCTCTGGCTTCCGGCGGCTATCTGATTTGCCGAAGACTGCCAGTCTCGCTAGCGGGATGAAAGCAGAGCTCACCATCTGCAGCATCGTCGACAGGACTAACTGCGGACCTTTGGTACAGAGCCGAGTGGAGGGTCTGAATCAGAGGTTGAGACGGTTCTGCGACCGTGTGGGCTGCAGATTCCTCGACTTGCGCCATAGGGTGGTGGGGTTTCGGGTTCCGCTGGATAGGTCAGGAGTCCACTACACGCAACAAGTGGCTACACGGGTAGCAGGGGTTGTGTGGCGTGGGCTGGACGGTTTTTTAGGTTAGATGGCCTTGGGCAAGTACAGAGAGAGCAACAGCCTCAACGGGTGCGGGGCAAAGTCAGGACAGGCGGGGACCAAGCAGCAATCAGTATTGTAATTGTCAACTTTCGAAGCTGCGTTGGTAAAGTACCGGAACTTCAAGCGCTGATAGAAAGCACCGAAGCAGAAATCGTTATAGGTACAGAAAGCTGGCTTAAGCCAGAGATAAATTCTGCCGAAATTTTTACAAAGGTACAGACGGTATTTAGGAAGGATAGATTGCATGCAACCGGTGGAGTGTTCGTCGCTGTTAGTAGTAGTTTATCCTGTAGTGAAGTAGAAGTGGATAGTTCCTGTGAATTATTATGGGTGGAGGTTACACTCAACAACCGAGCTGGGTTAATAATTGGCTCCTTTTACCGACCTCCTGACTCAACAGCGTTAGTGGCAGAACAGAGAAAATTTGGAATACATTTCACATAAATTCTCTCAGCATGTTATAGTCTTAGGTGGAGCTTTCAATTCACCAGATATGGACTGGGACACTCAGATGTTTAGGACGGGTGGTAGGGATAGAGCATAGAGTAACATTATACTGAGTTCACGATCCGAAAACTACCTCTAGCAATTAAACAGAGAACCGACTCGTGGAGGTAACATCTTGGACCTACTGATAATAAACAGACCCGAACTTTTCGACTCTGTATGTGCAGAACTGGGAATCAGTGATCATAAGGCCGTTGCAGCATCCCTGAATATGGAAGTTAATAGGAATATAAAAAAAGGGAGGAAGGTTTATCTGTTTAGCAAGAGTAATAGAAGGCAGATTTCAGACTACCTAACAGATCAAAACGAAAATTTCTGTTCAGACACTGACAATGTTGAGTGTTTATGGAAAAAGTTCAAGGCAATCATAAAATGCGTTTTAGACAGGTACATGCCGAGTAAAACTGTGAGGGACGGGAAAAACCCACCGTGATACAACAACAAAGTTAGGAAACTACTGCGAAAGCAAAGAGCTTCACTCCAAGTTTAAACGCAGCCAAAACCTCTCAGACAAACAGAAGCTAAACGATGTCAAAGTTAGCGTAAGGAGGGCTATGCGTGGAGCGTTCAGTGAATTCGGAAGTAAAATTCTATGTACCGACTTGACAGAAAATCCTAGGAAGTTCTGGTCTTACGTTAAATCAGTAAGTGGCTCGAAACAGCATATCCAGACACTCCGGGATGACGATGGCATTGAAACAGAGGATGACACGCGTAAAGCTGAAATACTAAACCCCTTTTCCAAAGCTGTTTCACAGAGGAAGACCGCACTGCAGTTCCTTCTCTAAATCCTCGCACAAACTAAAAAATGGCTGACATCGAAATAAGTGTCCAAGGAATAGAAAAGCAACTGGAATCACTCAACAGAGGAAAGTCCACTGGACCTGACGGGATACCAATTCGATTCTACACAGAGTACGCGAAAGAACTTGCCCCCCTTCTAACAGCCGTGTACCGCAAGTCTCTAGAGGAACGGAGGGTTCCAAATGATTGGAAAAGAGCACAGGTAGTCCCAGTCTTCAAGAAGGGTCGTCGAGCAGATGCGCAAAACTATAGACCTATATCTCTGACGTCGATCTGGTGTAGAATTTTAGAACATGTTTTTTGCTCGAGAAACCCAGAATCTACTATGTAGGAATCAACATGGATTCCGGAAACAGCGATCGTGTGAGACCCAACTCGCTTTATTTGTTCATGAGACCCGGAAAATATTAGATACAGGCTCCCAGGTAGATGCTATTTTTCTTGACTTCCGGAAGGCGTTCGATACAGTTCCGCACTGTCGCCTTACAAACAAAGTAAGAGCCTACGGAATATCAGACCAGCTGTGTGGCTGGATTGAAGAATTTTTAGCAAACAGAACACAGCATGTTATCAATGGAGAGACGTCTACAGACGTTAAGGTCTGTGGAGGTTCTTAAGTCACAAACAAAGATTGTCTTGACACATCTGCGTCAAGAAACTTCATGTGAATGGAGCTTTCTGACTGGTTCTGAAGTGGTATACAGATCACGAAATACAGAAACTACCGTCATAGATACTTCTTTAATTATACTGCTCTGCTTGAAACCAGTCTCCAGCCAGGCTATTTCACCACCATACCATATCGATACTTGAAAATTCGTATTCTGTACCATACAAAATCATCACTTCTGCATCCTGTGTGTACCTATCGACCACTTGGCACCCGTATACTGAGAAGACAGACTGCAAAAAAACAGAAGCACATGCACCGTATACTGTCGCAGCACTAGATGTTTCCCGAGAGGTCGGTCGGCCATCCACCACAGCCAACAGTTACGAGTCAACTCCCCCCTGCACCAGGGTGCGATTTGTGCTTTTACCAGTGGGGGGGGGGGGGTATGTCTTAGGGGGGGTCACTAGAATTATATATGTTACTAGCTTTGACCGTGGCGTTACGCATGGTTAAACAGCTATTTATAAATAGATGTTAATGCCGAAACTCACCATTGACGCGTATGCACTATCAGATAAGATATCCCTTGTTATATCTTTAAAAATACATTATAGGTAAAGCTTATTTACAAAATCGTCTACATACGGGTACAGTTATACGAGGAGAATTCAAAAAGTAGAGGCACATTTGTGAAAAGTTGTACTTATTCTGATGATAGAAAACTGAAACATTAATAGTAACACTTATTAAAAACTTTCAGTGTTCGGCTCCACTAATTTAAATTATATGTAAAGTTTTACTCCAGTGCGTGGGAAAAACATCCGAGGTTGGGATGCATAAACTAAAACCAGAGGAGGGGATGGTCTGATGCAGACGGGGGGGGGGGGAGGGATCCCCCCCCCATCCCCCCTGCAAATCGCTCACTGCCCTGCACGCGCTAGCCTGGTGTGTGATCAGAGTGCCCTCTGCTGACAGACGTCACACTCTGAACTGCTGTACAAAGTTTAGAACGGCAGGGCTGGCTCCTCTAGCACAAAGGTGTCCGCTAATGGTGCTTTTTCCGATCTGGCCTGCTTGCTGCCGTGGTTTCTTCAACCAACTGCGATCATCTCCAGACTATGGAATTTTAAGAACATTAACTTTCTGAACACAGACGATGAGAAATAGTGAATTAATTTACCAATTTCGAAACCGATATCAGCTGCAATATGCAATTTTTCATGTCCCCCCCCCCCAAAAAAAGGACGTATTTAGGAAACTTTTATGCTGAAGTCATCGAGTAGCGTAAGAAAATTTCATTAATTTTCACGTAGTTTGCCGGAATATCATACCATATACGCGACTGTTCTTGGTGTCAACCATATGTCAGTACAATTCTAAAGGTAAAGAGCGGAAATTATATCTGTAGAAAGCCGAAGCTGAAGCGAAGCCATGTGAGACATGCTGCAGTCCACTGAGTAACTAGAAAGTCATCTCGTCTGTGAAGATCTTTACATGAATACTTGATAATAGGGGAAGGTTGTTCCACTCATATTTTTAACGGATACCAATGTCAGTGATACGCCAGATTACATATAATCCTTGCACTTTGTGAATTCAACTAAAGTTTTATACTTATAATCGTAAGTGCTTCTAATAAATAGAGAACCAGCAAACCTCACTTCCAGCTGTTTTTCACCATTACATGCACACCCAACAACCGATGTTCCCTCAACCAAATAAAGATGGGAAATACGTAGAATGGCGGTACAAGCAGTCAACAGCTCAATTTACATGGGGAGGAGTAACTGCCCAGCGCACACACTCGCCCATACTGAATCTTTTCAGATTTACACAGAGCACACACCGAACACACGCGACCATGAAGGTTATCCAGTAGGAGCTGAATGGTAGTTCGCTATTCATCCACCTAGAGGGCAACACGGTTATGTCAGCTGCATGTTGGCACCCAAGCCTGTCCAGTTGGGATGGTTAAGTGATGGCTTCTGGTGTAAGCCGTAAATTTCAATTCGTTGCAGTCACTGGCTATCTCTGTCACGCACCTGCACGTCAGGCAGAATCGTCCTAGAAAACCATCCATATACTTATCAGGGTAATTACAATTAAATATTACGATCGTATCGCCAATATGACATCCGACAATAAGCAAAGTATTAGAAATACCTCATCCTGACCACTGTGGCTTTAGAAATATCAGTATCTGCACCATTATCATGACTGCCATAATTTTCTCCGTAAAATCCATCGCCCATATGGTTGTCGATTTGCTGAAACTGCAAGTCTACACGTCGTATCTATACCTACCTCAGTACCAAGCAACGCCTTTTTCTTTGCACACATCGTAACAAAAACTAGGTCACTTCACATTCCAAGTCGTACTTCATAAGCCTGGTGACCACACCCAATCTTACACACATCACCTACTAAGTATAATAGTTCTTGTTGTGTCGATTCCCTAAGGTCTCGACACAATGAGTGGCTAGGTGCACGCGAAACTAACGCAGACGGGCGTAAATTCTGAAACAGGAGACTGGATGAAAACTATAAAGAAAAGAAGAGAGATTTTAATATACTTAACTTTAATGTAGTCTTGTTCTTGTTGAAATACATCTCTTGCATAGTAGTAAGCAATTAGCAATGATACACATGGCGCCTTGCTAGGTAGTAGCGATGGACTAGCTGAAGGCTATTTAATCTGTCTCTCGGCAAATGAGAGGAAGACGTGATACGTCTTGTCGCAAGCTATGTCGTCCGTACAACTGGGGCGAGGTCAAGTCCGTGTCTTGTGACCTGCCATGTGGTGGCGCTAGGTTTGCGAATACACAGTGGCGACACGCGGGTCCGACATGTACTACAGGACCGCGGCCGATTTAAGTTACCACCTAGCAAGTGTGGTGTCTAGCGGTGACACCACAGTTCTCAACTAACCAAATGCTGGTGACATAATATTGAGTGAAAATCTGAAATGGGCAGATATATATCATTTGCTTTTCTTGGGAATGGTGCCAGTGTGTCTTAGGAAGAGATACATAATCGGTTGGTTGGTTGGTTGAAAAAAAGAGGAAAGAGACCAAACAGCGTGGTCATTGGACCCTTGTTCCTAATAAAACGATACCACAAGCGTGAGAATAGAATAGATGAGACATATAACATAAAACGGAAAGAAAGTAAAGACCACAAGAACGAAGGAAACGCAACAAACACTAAAAAGAACAAAAGAACAAGGAACAAAGATTCAAGAAGAGAGAGTGAAAGCAGATTACAGCGGCTGGCCAACCACGAAAATAAAAAGGAGAAGCCAGGCACCCTAAAAGCACTAGGGTGGGGGACACAGAGGGACAAAGGACAGGCGCTGAAACTCAGATCGAATGATGAAACCCACCCTCACGGCTGAAACTAAAGCCATATCAGCCAATGAGGCGTTGTCTGCTAAGATCAATGATAACGAGTCCAGCAACCGAAGATGAAGTAGCACAGCAGCCAAAGAAGGACAGATAGGAAGAATATGGGTCACTGTCAACCGGGCGCCGCACCGACACTGAGATGGATCATCACGGCAAAGGAGGCAGCCGTGGGTAGCCCAGGCATGGCCAATGCGGAGCCGGCAGAGAACCATGGAGTCCCTGCGAGAGGCCCTCATTGCGGACTTCCATTCTTTCCTGGTCCCCTTAATGGCTCTCACAAGGGAACCTCCCCATCGCATCCCCCTCAGATTTAGTTATAAGTTGGCCCAGTGGATAGGCCTTGAAAAACTGAACACATGTCAATCGAGAAAACAGGAAGAAGTTCTGTGGAACAATGAAAAAAATTAGTAAAATACACAAACTGAGTAGTCCATGCACAAAATAGGCAACATCAAGGAAAATGTGAGCTCAGGGGCGTCGTGGTCCCGTGGTTAGCGTGAGTAGCTGCAGAACGAGAGGTCCTTGGTTCAAGTCTTCCCTCGACTGAAAATATTACTTTCTTTATTTTCCCAATGTTATGGTCTGTCCGTTCGTTCACTGACGTTTCTGTTCACTGCAATAAGTTTAGTGTCTGTGTTTTGCGACCGCACCGCAAAACCGTGCGATTAGTAGACGAAAGTACGTGCCTCTCCAATGGGAACCGAAAACATTTGATCGCAAGGTCATAGGTCAACCGATTCCTCCACAGCAAAACACGTCTGATATATTCTATACGACACTGGTGACGGCATGTGCGTCACATGACAGGAATATGTTGTCGACCCACCTAACTTGTACACTTGGCGAATGGGTAAAAAGATTCTTCTACCTTGCCCGATTTAGGTTTTCTTGTGGATGTGACAATAACTCCCAAAAAAGTGATGAAAACATAAGAGTTTGTCACATACACTGCAACAAATGAATGCAACAGTTTCACAGTCACACAGTTTTCCCTGTGCTCCGTCAAAACATATGTTTTTAACGTTTTCCAATTTTTTCCGTGTGTAGACCGTCAAATCCTGCATATGTCCAAGCAAATCTGAACATGTCCTGGAATTTTCGAGAGCGAAGTTGATTGTGTGAGTGCCTGAACTTTGATAATTGACACACGTCAATTGCTAGGAAATAAAAAAAGTTAAAATTTTTCTCGAGGGAAGACTTGAACCAAGGTCCGCTCGTCCAGCAGTTGCTTACGCTAACCACAAGACCACGGCGCTCCTCAGATCATCGTGTCCATGATGTTGCTTATGTTACACATCGACTACTCAATTGGTACATTTTGCTTATTTTTTTCATAGTTCGACAAAACTTCTTCCTGTTTTCTGGATTGATTTGTGTTCAGTTTTTCAAGGCCTATCCACTGTGCCAACTTATAACTAAATCTGAGGGGGGTGCGATGGGGAGGTTCCCTTGTCAGTTTATTGTGCATACCGAGATTTTGCCATTCCGTCTCCCAAATGTGAAAAACCTTGTGGCGAAGTAACCAACACAGGTGAGTTGCGGGGATGCCCATCTCCAGAAGTGGTTTCCATGTAGCCTGTTTGGCCAGCCTGTCGAAGTTCATTTCCTGGGATTACGATGTGACCAGGGGTCCAGACGAATGCAGCTGAACGACTGGACCATTCCAGGGCGTAGATGGACTCCTGGATGAACGCTACCAAAGAATGACGGGGGTAGCTCTGGTTGATAGCTTGTAGGCTGTTCAAGAAGTCAGTACATGAGAAGACTCCCCAGGACATGAACAGAGATGCTGAAGTGTACGAGAAATGGCCACCAGCTCTGCAGTAAATACACTACAGCCGTCGGGTAAGAAATGCTGTTCAATATGGCCGCCGTGAACGTAGGCAAAGCCAACACGACCATCAGCCACGGAGTCATCAATGTATAACACTTCAGAGCCCCAGAACACATCAAGAATCGAGAGGAGGTGACAGTGGAGAGCCACAGGGTTAATTAAGTCCTCAGGGCCATGTGAAAGGTCCATACAAAGCTGCAGACCAGGTGTACACCACGGAGGTGTGCATGAGCAGACCACAAGTAGAGATGGTAAAGGGAAGAAAAGGGACTGCACGCAAACCGCAATCGTTCGCCATGACCTGGACCACCGATGTGGGAGATGGACTGCCGTGGGTGGGAAAAGGAGACAGTAATTCGGATGCTCAGGGGAACTACAAATGTCTGCTGCGTAACTGGCGAGCAGTTGCGCACATCTGATCTGCAGTGGAGGGACACGAGCCTCCACTAGTATGCTGGTCACTGGACTCTTCCTAAAAGCTCCTGTCGCTAATCGAACCCCACAGTGCTGCACAGGTTGAGTAAATGCAATGCTGAAGGCGCTGCCGAACCATAAACCACACTTCCATAGCCAATTCGGGACTGGACAAGGGCTCCATAGAGCCGCAGCAGCATAGAGCTATCTGCACCCCAGTTGGTGTTGCTCAGGCAATGGAGCACATTGAGGTGCTGCCAGCACTTCTGCTTCAGCTGACTAACAGGAGGAAGCAAAGTCAATCGAGCGTCTGAAGCCAGACCTAAGAATCGCCTGCCTTGTGGATGGCTCCCTTTAGGCACCGCTCAGCACCAACAGTACTGGAGCAGCAGTACGAAATGCAGAAGTCTTCTGCCTACAGAGGTGAAACGGACGGCCTGACAGCTGCTGCTAGACCGTTAATGGCCACTAAAAATAGACGCTCAATACAGAGATCAATACAGACCGTTAATGGCCACTAAATATAGACGCTCAATACAGAGCCCTGCGGATATGGATGGAACTATGGGAGGCGCCAACTTTTACACAGAAAGTACGGAGCGACAGGAAGTTTGGTAAATTCGGGAGCAGGCCCTCGATACCCCACACATAGAATGTGGCAAGGGTATGATGTCGCCGTGTTGTGTCTTATGCTTTACGTAAGTCAAAAGAGATTGAAACCAGGTGCTGGAGTCTGGAAAAGGCTGTTCAGATGGACGAGAGTATCAGTGGTAGAGCGACCCTGGCAGAAGCCGCCCTGACATGGAGCCAGCAGACCATGTGACTCCAGGACCCAACGCAACCACCGACATACCATATGTTGCAGCAGCTTACAAAGAACTTTGACGAGGCTGATGGGGCGATAGCGGGTTTTTACCGGGTTTGAGCACTGGAATGATTGTGCTCTCCCATCATTGCGATGGAAAGACGCCATCGTACCAAATCCGGTAGATGAGTAGGAGATGTCGCTTGTAGTCAGATGAGATGTTTTATCATCTGGCTGTGGATTGTATCTGGCTGGGGCAATGTGCTAGCGCACTGAGGAGCTCCCACTCTGTAAATTGGGCGTTATAGGATTCACTATGGCGTGTAGTAAATGAGAGGACGTTCCCTTCTAGTTGCGGTTTTAGAGTTCGGCCGGCCGGGGTGGCCGAGCGGTTCTAGTCGCTACAGTCTGGAACCGCGCAACCACTACGGTCGCAGGTTCGAATCCTGCCACGGGCATGGGTGTGTGTGATGTCCTTAGGTTAGTTAGGTTAAGTAGTTCTACGTTCTAGGGGACTGATGACCTCAGAAGTTAAGTCCTATAGTGCTCAGAGCAATTTTTTAGAGTTTGAAACGCTGGGGGGGGGGGGGGGGGGGTGGTGTACTTTTCCGACACAGAGGCTTGAGCAAAGTGCCCGGCAATTGCATTTTGGTCGGTACATAACACGCTATTTATGGTAACACCAGGGACACCTGCTGGGGCCTGCTACCCAAAAGACGTTTGATCTTTGCCTAGGCTTGGGAAGGTGACGTATGGCATCCAACGGTCGAGACTTCTCTCCCTCAATAATCCTGTTTCCATCATTTGTTAAGTTGGGGAAGGTGGGCACGGAGGCGTTTAAAGGCAGTGAGGTGCTCCAAGGAAAGGTGCCACTTATGCCGTTGTGGAGCTCGCCGACGCTTCTTAATTGCTTCAGCGACTTCCGGCGACCAAGGGACTGCGTTACGACTCTGGCAACCTAAAGAGCGAGGGATCGTGTTTTCTGCTGCAGAAACAATTGTTGTTGTTATTGCTGTTGCTGTTACCTGCTCAACCGTCACATTAATGTTACCGTGTGGGAGGATTCAATGGTGACAGAGGTCAAATTTTCCCAGTCTGCCTTGTTTAAAGCCCATCTGGGCAGGCATGCATGGGTCTGACGCGGGGGCAGTGACAGGAAGATGGGGGGTCACTATGACACAGGTCGTCATATTCTCTCCAGTGGATAGATGGGTGAAGTCCTGGGTTCCAAACTCATAAATCAAGGACCGTGTAACTACCACGAGCCTCACTGATGTGGCGGCCCCAGTATTTATGAGGCAGAGGTCGAATTGAGACAGTAAAGTTTCGACGTCTCTGCCTCAGCCAGTAAGTATGGTGCCATTAAAATCTCCCGAAAGTAGGAAAGGTAAAGGGAGTTAATCAGTGCAGCTAATACATCCAGGGGTACAGCACCATCTGGAGGAAGATATACATTGCAGACTTATTTCCTGCTTCTTCATTGTGACAGCCACAGCTTCAAGAGGGGTTTGAAGGGGCACAGTGTCACTACAGATTAAGTTCAGGACAGACTCAAACTCCACCTGACATTATTATAGTCGTTATGGTTCTTGTAATATCCCTTACAGCCATGGTGGGCAGGAGTCCGCATTGCTGGGAACCAGCTTTCCTGGAGGGCAATGCAGACTGCAGGTGTAAAGCTCAACAGTTGCCATAGCTCAGCCAGGTGGTGGAAAAAAGCGCAGCCATTCCACTGGAGGATGACATCGTGAGAGTGGGAAGGCATGGAACATTCAATGAGGCAGTTCACACCTCAAGTTACATGCTGCCACCAATTTATTTGCCCGAGCAGTATATATCCATTGTGTCTGAGGGTCTGGCGAGATCTAGGTCCTCAGCGGACGAAAAAATCTCCACCCCACCCTCAGACGCAGAGTTTGTGGGTAGCGGTGGTGTGAGTGCCACCGCAATTTCCTTTGTCATAGGGGTTTTCTTTTTGGATTTCTCTCCCTGCTCCTTGGGTTTCTCTGGCTGGGTGGACTTCACTGGCTGAGTCTCAGGGACTGGGGATGATCGTGAAGCCCTACGACCAGCTGCTTTTGAGCTCTTCAGCCTCTGGTGGCTGTCATCTTTCCCACTAGCAGAAACAAGGGAAGGGAGTGGCCCAAGGAACCCCTTCCTGGCGAGAGAAGCCGAAGAAGACTACTTACACTTCGCTGGCATGACAGTGGGGACATGTCCCCCCTGATAGTAGGGGGGGGGGGTGCTCCTGAAGTAGGTGGTGCAGGAGAAACAGGGAGGAAAATGCCCCGACCATCAAACGAGCAGGTGTAGTTTCAAGATCTGAGGTGACTGGGGTTGGCAGAGCTGATGGTGCCAGAACTGTAGTAGTGGCGGCGTAAGACCATGTCATACGTACATGATGCAGGTGTTCTAATTTTCTCTTAGCCTCAGTGTTGGTCAGTTGGTCCATGGTTCTGGAGACTCCTGAGGTCTGGCGAGCAAGGCTCTCCACAGTTGACACATATGGGAGCCAGGGCACATTTAGTATTGGAAGGTGATGGGCATCCACAATCTCGACACGCGACGCTGGAAGTACAGCAGAAAGTCGCATGGCCGAACTTCCAGCACAAAGTACAGCATCGGGGGAGGGATATAGGGATTTACATCACAGCGGTAGACCATCACCTTGTCCTTCTCGGGCTATTTATCACCCTCGAAGGCCAAGATGACGGCACTGGTGGCTACCTGATTATCCCTCTGACCGCGGTGGATATGCCGGACGAAATGAACACCTCTACACTAAATTATCGTGCAACTGATCGTCAGGCTGCAAAAGACAGTCCCTGTGAAATATGATACCCTGGTCCATATTTAAGCTCTTATGGGGCGTGATGGTTACAGAAACGTCTCCCAGCTTGTCACAAGCAAGTAACGTCCGTGACTAAGCAGAGGATTCTGTTTTGATCAAGACTGACCCAGATCTCATTTTGGACAAGCCTTTACCTCCCCGAACTTGTCCTTAACGCTCAACAAAAAACTGAGGATTCATTGTTGTGAAAGATTCCCCATC
The DNA here is from genome assembly GCF_023898315.1 of Schistocerca nitens. Taxonomy (NCBI): domain Eukaryota; kingdom Metazoa; phylum Arthropoda; class Insecta; order Orthoptera; family Acrididae; genus Schistocerca; species Schistocerca nitens. The sequence goes on along the minus strand of NC_064614.1, from coordinate 1,294,412,425 downwards.
AGCTTTTGAACATACAAGGTATTGGGGCAAATAAGATCCACTGCCATCCTTAGCCTGATATTACTTGCATGGTGTGGCCAGGTTAGGGAACGATTTTGGTTTACACTGCCGTGCACTGAATTGAGCTCACAAAACCAGGGGCCCTTCCATGGACGCCACCTAGTCACAGCAAAGGCCACCTGGCAGGATGACCATTGAAGGGTGTCCCGATGTCCCAGGGGGTGGGCATCTACCTCTTGGCATATGCGGGGTGTTTACGGCACAGGCATCAACAGAGCAATCCCTGTGTGGTCAGGGGGCTACAACCAGTAAGGTACATGGCGGCCCCACCACAACGGACTGGCTACTGTACGAAGAAGTCCATTTTCATAGTCGACACAGAAAGCGACACTGCATAGTGCATGGTGGAAAACGCACCCAGGAAGGTGCAAATGATTAGCTTTTCAGAGCATTCACACAAGGTTGGCGCCTGTGGCGACACCTACAACGTGCTGACATGAGGGAAGTTTCCAACCGATTTCTCGTACACAAACAGCAATTGAGCGGCGTTGCCTGGTGAAACGTCGTTGTGATGCCTCGTGTAAGGCGGAGAAATGCGTACCATCACGTTTCCGACTTTGATAAAAGTCGGATTGTAGTCTATCGCGATTGCGGTTTATCGTAACGCGACATTGCTGCTCGCGTTGGTCGAGATCCATTGACTGTTAGCAGAATATGGAATCGGTGGGTTCATGAGGGTAATACGGAACGCCGTGCTGGATCTCAATGGCCTCGTATCACTAGCAGTCGAGATGACAGGCACCTTATACGCATGGCTGTAAAGGATGGTGCAGCCACGTCTCGATCCCTGAGTCAACAGATGGGGACGTTTGCAAGACAAGAACCATCTGCACGAACAGTTCGACTACGTTTGCAGCAGCATGGACTATCAGCTCGGAGACCATGCCTGCTGTTACCCTTGAGGCTGCATCACAGACAGGAGCGCCTGCGATGGTGTATTCGACGAGCCTAGGTACACGAATGGCAAAACGTCATTTTTTCGGATGAATCCAGGTTCTGTTTACAGTATCGTGATAGTCGCATCCGTGTTTGGCGACATGGCGGTGAACGCACATTGGAAGCGTGTATTCGCCATCGCCATACTGGCATATCACCCGGCGTGATGGTATGGGGTGCCATTGGTTACACGTCTCTGTCACCTCTTGTTCGCATTGACGGCACTTTGAACCGTTGACGTTACATTTCAGATGTGTTACGACCCGTGGCTCTACCCTTCATTCGATCCCTGCGAAACCCTACATTTCAGTAGGATAATGCACGACCGCATGTTGCAGGTCCTATACGGGCCTTTCTGGATACAGAAAATGTTCGACTGCTGCTCTGGCCAGCACATTCTCCAAATCTCTCACCAAGCTCTGTTTGACTAAATGCCCAGGCGTATCAAGGTCGTTATTACGGCCAAAGGTGGTTGTTCTGGGCACTGATTTCTCAGGATCTATGCACCCAAAATGCGTGAAAATGTAATCTCATGTCCGTTCTAGTATAATATATTTGTCCAATGAATACCGATTTATCACCTGCACTACTTCTTGCTGTAGCAATTTTAATGGACAGTAGTGTACTTTGCGGACCAATAATTCGCTTTTTTTTGGAAAGGATTGCTAGTAGTGAAGATATTACCATACGCCCACAGCGCAACGAGGTGTAGGACGATGAGGTTCTACGGAGGGATATAAAGCGTGTACAGCATGAAGGTGACAAAGTAACGGCTGCAACGTTTGTGAGGGTACACTAACGTTAGCGTCTGAAGCGGGCTTACTACTTCTTTATGTAAAATGACGAAACTGCGCAAGTTTGAACAATCAGGATCCTAACTGGACAGTACGAAAATAAAAACGGTTTCTAGTAAAGTAAAATGTGTGTGGTCCCATTCACTAGAAAAAATCTATTTTAGCGTAACGTGTGAACAGCGCTTGCAAATGTAAGCGCATCTGAATAGTAACAAAAAAAATTTCTGTTTGTGATCACTATGGGGATGTTTTGTAGTTGTGATTTTGTTTCCGTATGAGAGCCGAATTTTCTTACGAATTAAAATGTTCGTTCAGGCTAGATTTGAACCACCTTATAAAATTCGACGGTCTACCGCCCTAGCAAGTAAGATACCGAATACTCGAGATATAGGTGGGTAAAACGATAATTTTCGCTAGAAGATTAATTTCGTTGAATGTCGCCATCCTTCGTTCTAACAGAGGAAGAGCATATCTCCAAGGCAAGTTAATGCTGACTTCACGCTTCTACACATTTTAAGTGAGTTAGTAAACCCTCAGAAACATTTCAGGAGATTCCATAAATATATTTGTAGAGTATCGTACTATACTCCATTTGAAATCTATTTTCCAAATCAAAACCTCTCTCTGAATTAACATGACGGCCGCCGGTGGATCGAGCTAGCCAGTGACTTCAGGGGCGTCACGTGACTCGAATGGAGCGTTTTAGGATGTTTTCAAAATATTTCAATTCCACTTCCGTTATTATACACTCCTGGAAATGGAAAAAAGAACACATTGACACCGGTGTGTCAGACCCACCATACTTGCTCCGGACACTCCGAGAGGGCTGTACAAGCAATGATCACACGCACGGCACAGCGGACACACCAGGAACCGCGGTGTTGGCCGTCGAATGGCGCTAGCTGCGCAGCATTTGTGCACCGCCGCCGTCAGTGTCAGCCAGTTTGCCGTGGCATACGGATCTCCATCGCAGTCTTTAACACTGGTAGCATGCCACGACAGCGTGGACGTGAACCGTATGTGCAGTTGACGGACTTTGAGCGAGGGCGTATAGTGGGCATGCGGGAGGCCGGGTGGACGTACCGCCGAATTGCTCAACACGTGGGGCGTGAGGTCTCCACAGTACATCGATGTTGTCGCCAGTGGTCGGCGGAAGGTGTACGTGCCCGTCGACCTGGGACCGGACCGCAGCTACGCACGGATGCACGCCAAGACCGTAGGATCCTACGCAGTGCCGTAGGGGACCGCACCGCCACTTCCCAGCAAATTAGGGACACTGTTGCTCCTGGGGTATCGGCGAGGACCATTCGCAACCGTCTCCATGAAGCTGGGCTACGATCCCGCGCACCGTTAGGCCGTCTTCCGCTCACGCCCCAACATCGTGCAGCCCGCCTCCAGTGGTGTCGCGACAGGCGTGAATGGAGGGACGAATGGAGACGTGTCGTCTTCAGCGATGAGAGTCGCTTCTGCCTTGGTGCCAATGATGGTCGTATGCGTGTTTGGCGCCGTGCAGGTGAGCGCCACAATCAGGACTGCATACGACCGAGGCACACAGGGCCAACACCCGGCATCATGGTGTGGGGAGCGATCTCCTACACTGGCCGTACACCACTGGTGATCGTCGAGGGGACACTGAATAGTGCACGGTACATCCAAACCGTCATCGAACCCATCGTTCTACCATTCCTAGACCGGCAAGGGAACTTGCTGTTCCAACAGGACAATGCACGTCCGCATGTATCCCGTGCCACCCAACGTGCTCTAGAAGGTGTAAGTCAACTACCCTGGCCAGCAAGATCTCCGGATCTGTCCCCCATTGAGCATGTTTGGGACTCGATGAAGCGTCGTCTCACGCGGTCTGCACGTCCAGCACGAACGCTGGTCCAACTGAGGCGCCAGGTGGAAATGGCATGGCAAGCCGTTCCACAGGACTACATCCAGCATCTCTACGATCGTCTCCATGGGAGAATAGCAGCCTGCATTGCTGCGAAAGGTGGATATACACTGTACTAGTGCCGACATTGTGCATGCTCTGTTGCCTGTGTCTATGTGCCTGTGGTTCTGTCAGTGTGATCATGTGATGTATCTGACCCCAGGAATGTGTCAATAAAGTTTCCCCTTCCTGGGACAATGAATTCACGGTGTTCTTATTTCAATTTCCAGGAGTGTAAATACTGAAATTCGGGAGGAAAGTAAGCATGGTAGGATCGTAAAAAGACAAGCATTTAACGCAGTTTCCAGGAAAAGGTCAAATATCGTATTCCTATGACATTCACTAACAACGACACTACCAGCAATCTTACAAACACATCGACACTGAAGCGCGTGCCCGCCTTTGCAAATACTGGCAACCTGACTAGTTTCGTATACCAGTCGACACGGGTTGCCGACTTCCAAGGTTTCTGGTATTTTATTTACAGTTGTTTTGACATCCAACAAAAATTAAGAGGGTACGTGTTAAAAACATATAATTTCTTGGGACAGTGACAGCAAAGTCTACAACAGTCTGCCCATCTACGCCGTCGCGTTACAATTCGCCAATTGTCACATGAATACTACAGTACCACGAGGCCGTCGCTCAGACGACTGCATGAATTAATAACGCATTGCGCAAATGCTACATAGCATCTCGGCACCAAGCTCAGCTGTGTGAACCAGTTATTTCGAGTTCTCTCTGTGTTAAGCGTACTTCACGTTGAAAAGCTCTTCAAAACAGGCGCTTTTCGCTTTTGACAGAGCATAAAAAATGCTAATATTATATTTGTGGGTATGTGTTTTCGTTCTTTCAGTATTTCTAGACGGAATGACTGTTTTGCTTCATAACGACGTATTCCAGACGTTTGTCAATGTTGCGTTCCTTGTTCTACGTACTGGTGACAACTGCTTCTCTTGTCACTTTAGCCGATTCATTTTTCTCCACTCATTTTGGAGGTAGTTTTTGGGACACGGCGCCTGGTTTCATGCACCGCGTTCCTCTGTTTTGGAGACAGCGCCAATGACAGAGTTCTAAGAAAATATTTGAACGTGTGCAATGATCAAGACGTGTTGCTTATTCATAAAATTTACAGAAAAGCCACTGGAACGCCCCCAAAACGTTATCTCGTTGGTGAATGATCTTTCAGTGCTCTTATGACATAAAACATGAAATAATTGTTACAGTTTTTTGCTCATTGCATTTAATTTGCAGGTGGTGCATCTAACAAGGGAACCTCCCCATCGCACCCCCCCCCCCCCCCCTCAGATTTAGTTATAAGTTGGCACAGTGGATATGCCTTGAAAAACTGAACACACATCAATCGAGAAAATAGGAAGAAGTTGTGTGGAACAATGAAAAAAATTAGTAAAATACACAAACTGAGTAGTCCATGCACAAAATAGGCAACATCAAGGAAAATGTGAGCTCAGGGGCGTCGTGGTCCCGTGGTTAGCGTGAGTAGCTGCAGAACGAGAGGTCCTTGGTTCAAGTCTTCCCTCGACTGAAAATATTACTTTCTTTATTTTCCCAATGTTATGGTCTGTCCGTTCGTTCACTGACGTTTCTGTTCACTGCAATAAGTTTAGTGTCTGTTTTGCGACCGCACCGCAAAACCGTGGGATTAGTAGACGAAAGGACGTGCCTCTCCAATGGGAACCGAAAACATTTGATCGCAAGGTCATAGGTCAACCGATTCCTCCACGGGAAAACACGTCTGATATATTCTATACGACACTGGTGACGGCATGTGCGTCACATGACAGGAATATGTTGTCGACCCACCTAACTTGTACACTTGGCGAATGGGTAAAAAGATGCTTCTACCTTGCCCGATTTAGGTTTTCTTGTGGATGTGATAATCACTCCCAAAAAAGTGATGGAAACGTAAGAGTGTCACATAAACTGAAAATAAAAAATTAAACTTTTCACTCGATGGAACACTTGAACCTGGGACACCTCGTTCCGTAGCTACTCTCGCTAACCACGGGACCACGGCGCTCCTACGCTCACTTTGTCCAATATGTTGCTTATGTGACCCATGGACTACTCAGTTTGTATATTTTGCTTATTTTTTCACACTTCCACACAACTTCTGTTTTCTCAGTTGATCTATGTTCAGTTTATCAAGGCCTATCCACTGTGGCAACTTATAACTAAATCTGAGGGGGTGCGATGGGGAGGTTCCCTTGTCAGTCTGTATATTTTACTAATTTTTTTTCATAGTCCCACACAACTTCTGTTTTGTAGATTGATCTGTGTTCAGTTTTTCAAGGCCTATCCACTGTGCCAACTTATAACTAAATCTGAGGGGTTGCGATAGGGAGGTTCCCTTGGAAGTATTGTAAGTAAATACGTTCCGGTTACTAAAGCAACTTACAGAAGTGGCATTTAAACCTCAGGGATACATACTTTCAGTATTCCGACTCTCAGCAACATCTTTGAGACTGAGGCTGTTACCACTTCTGAGGCACACATCGGCTGGTGTAATTCCTGCTGGAAGTATAATTGAATCTTGGCAACAACATATAATACGTTTAGCAACTGTGACCGACAAGTTACTTTCTGGTTATCGCACAACTATACTGGTAAATTCACTTTAACTCATGTGTCTTACCACTTAATAATCTTTGTGATTTTTCGCTTAAAGTGAGGTTATCAAGACGTGGGTTTGAATCCAGGAAGGGTATTCCACGTGGAAATTTCAACTAATCTCATCTTTCACATCGCAATTTACCTGTCCTAGCCATCACTGGGACAATAAGAGACTAACAATACAGCTTTTCAGTAGCTCAGGAATGACGTCATCGCCTGACAAGTGAAGGTCGTGTCGACTCGCGGTTCCATTCTTGCTGAAGACCATATTTCTAGCTGTTATGCTACACAGCAACAAGGAGCCAGATCGAAAAGCAGTATGGATATCTTAAGAAAACTTTAAATATTTTCGCCCTACTTCCAGTATCTCACAGCTTGGGGGCAACTGATAATGCCTCAATCTGGTTTGTCGACTTCACTTTGGTTTTTGTGAATACACAGTTTTATTTACAAAATTCCACATTTCCATGCCACAGAGGGTGACACACAACAGTACGTAAACAGACAGTTTCGAAGTCCAAAGTGAATAATATCTCACTAATTCATGTTGATATAGTTATCGATGTGTTACAGATACTTCATATTTCATTAAAACAGACTTTCGTGATAGTGTTATTGCAGCAAGTGTTATTTCATTTGTACTAGGGCAATGCCTATTTTAACAGCAGTTCCCATTAATTTACTAAACACAACAAACATCACTCACCAAAAATATATTCTCATTATCTCAAACAGTCGGACAATGCTCAAGTAGTTTATTGACTCCATACCTGTAGAAACCTACTGGCTCTACGTTAAAGATGTCAAACCACGTCTGAAGTGCATTTTAGCCTGGAAACGAATTTTCTTAACGGTTGTTTGGAAAGGAGTGGGGAAGGTAATCATCTGAGAGCATAAAACCAGAATTTGGTGAGGTATGATTTCCCAAACAACCTGCCGGATAGTTTTGGTTTTGAAATTAGTGTGTCTTAGTGTAGCAACAAGTGATGCAATTCTGTCTGCTTTTGTCTTACACTCATACCAAAAGGTGTCTCAGTTGTTGGCATACACACTGCAATGGACACGCCTCTGGGAAAGGAGCTCCTAGTGCAGAGCACTGACGCTAAGTGTGTTACCACTTAGCTTTGTTCCAGCATTTCGACCCTAACATTAATTTCTTCTTAAGGAGTTGACGCAACGGAATCATACCTTGCGTAGAAGTATTAACGCCATAGTGATCACAGTTTAATTTTTGTTGCTTTGAATTTGAGCATGGAGTAATCCTATTCCCGACTCGAATCTGTGGAAAATCATGCCAATACGATCGCTCTTAAGAAAGAAAACGTTTTCTGGAATGTTTTGCCCAAAGGCACTCGTCCCACACACGACATATTCAGAGCTGTCTCTGCTGCCTTCATCCCCCCCTCTATTAAACCCAAAGCGAATAGTGTCGCAAATGTTAGCCCTTTTTCCACTTGCTAATATTTTACAGTTATAACCACGTTAATCCACTATTTATCATTGTCCCTTTTTTAGGACGCAAATATTGTCTATTTCTACATTATATATATATATATATATATATATATATATATATATATATATATATATATATATATATATATATATATATATATATATATATATATATATATAAATAATCGTTTTATTACAGATCAATGTCAAGCATTAAACGAAATGGGAGTATATATAAAAAAAACTTGTGACAAGCCGTAATACTTACGGATAATAAACAGTGTTAGAAAGAATATACATTGCTAATCAGACACATGTAGGGTAAGATTCATTATTAAACAGTAGTAAAGGGAGGGAAAGGTAGAAATAGTGTTATGTTTGCATAATACTGCATTGTCATCACACTGAAGTGACAGGGAACCAAGTTACTTAAACAACGTCAATCATAGCGTCGCAAAACGAATAATAAGAAACCGCAAAACTAGTATGGAACCTAGTTAATAAAACTTAGTCTGGTGTAAAATATATACTAATCAATCTAAAACCTACTCATTCAAATCAAAAATTTAAGTTAACATGCCGCTGAAAAACCCTATTTCAACATCTTTGTCTCATCGACGGCAGTAATCTTGGTCACAAGTAGTGTAATTCTATTATGCTTACATGACCAATAGAACGATCAAGTTGATAGCAATACTCCAAAAGTAGTAACTAGGTATTGACAGTTAACAATTCGTCACACTTGCAAAATATACAACGTATAACACTCTTATTGTAAATGTGATCTAGTGAAAGGTTGATTAGGTTGATTACACTCAATGACATGCTTAATCACTACTTATTAGGACGGAGGAAACTAACAACCAATATCACCATCACACCATGGGTACTCATTCGTTTCGCTTATCCATATACAGCAGTTCTTGTATAAAATTACTACTTAAAATATAAGCTATACACTGATTACGGGAACAAGCATGAGAGTGGAAAGAAGGATTATTCTGGACGCAAGGCCTCGTAAGTGATTTGGATGAAACTGACTTCACAGCGAAAGGCGATAATGTGTCAAGTATGGAGTGTGACAAGGGAAAGAGAATTCTCTATCGAATTGACCACATAGTGAAGTCCATAGTAGATATAACCTAACACAAATGCATGAACTACTTACCTTATGATCAACGGACAAATCTCCATATATAGGCGTGTCAATCCAAGTACATGAATTCACATAACGTAGAGGCCAATCGTCAACCACCATATGGAAAACCACGAGAATCTGTACGGATGATATCTTTTCGAAGTCGCTATACGAGATACAAATTTCTGTATTGGATGTGGTTTATTCGCCAACTGCATTTCTAAGCCATTCTTCACGTTGTTTAGGCCTTCATAGAGATTTAAAATAGTAAAAAAATCATAACCCCGATATGTTCTGGAGGCACATTCGTTTTTCGGTGTATAGAAAAATCTTTTAATGACGATGATTAACAACTTATTAGAGCAAATCCAACAAACTACATGACAATCAACTCAATCAAGAGGCCAATCGTCGATCGCAATATGGAAAACCATGAGAATCCGTATGGATGATTGGCATCCGATAATCGTTAACAGGCCGATGTCTCTCGCGATAACGCGTCATGTCATCAATGGAATAATATCTGTCCTGCTTACACCACAACTTTTGCAAATATTTATCACTGTTTATCTGCACTTCCGAAAAATACTATTAATTTAAAAGTGAGTGGTTACTTCCTGTTCATACAGAAGTTAGCACTGCTCTATACTGGATGTCAAACGAAACCGAAAGTAGTATTTATAGAACTGTATCGATGTCTAGTAATCAAAATATAAATCTCAGAACCACCACCCACCCCCCTTAAATCCTACCACAAAAATCTGTAAAACCGAAGTTGGAATCTAACACTTCCCTTGACCTATATAGGTCAACAACAACTAACGATACCAAACCAGCCATAGCCACAACCACAGCTTGCTATCAAACACTTCGCCGAAGTCATGTAAGTCAGCAGCAAAGTAAAATACCAAATCAATACAAACCAACAAAACAACCACAACCAAATAAAACTCCCATACCACCCACAACCCAACCCACCCTCCCCCAAAAAATAAAAGACGCATAAACCAAGAAAAACAAAAAAAAAGCACTATCACCACCGTAACAAAAAAAATCCTCTACATAAAATAAAAAACCACCACCCCAAAATCCCTCTACAAACTTCAACAACTAACGACATCCCCCTCCCCCAAGCCGCAGCCACCAACGCCCCACCCAACACCTAACTAACCCTATACATCCCACTAACGCCCTTAAAAAACCCTAAGCATACAGTAGCCCTCATGGATGCTCTTCCACCAACAGTACTCATCCAGATGAGACTGAAGGTTAGAAGAGCGCCTCTTCCCCTCCTCATTACTGACTTAACTGCCACCCAAAACCCCTCTATAGCACTGGTACAGGCCCCCATCTCATCATTCTTAAACTCAACAATGTGGTTCAGTACTAAGTGATTGTACCCTTGCTGACCCAACCACCTACAAGGAAATGGGTCAAACTATAGTGGTACCCTCTTCAATAACATCCTCAATCAATCCCACTAATTCGCTTTTTGTCTGGCCCTCCAGAACCCTAAATACATATTCTGAAACCCCCTGATACCACACCTCCTGCTGCTCCTCCTCCTCCTCCTCCTCCTCCTCCTCCCTCCCCCCCCCCCCACAACCATATACCAACCAAAGACTTACCCCTCCCATACTTTCTCTTCCCAATCTGCCCTCCCATACTTTCTCTTCCCAATCTGCGACTCATCAATCTCCACAACACAACACCCAGTCCACCCAACCTACCCCCATACTTAATACATTCAGAACATACCTCACAACAATAATACCAATTGAGCACCGTTATCTCACACTCACCTCATGCGCACAGAAACTGTGAGAGGATTTATAAAAAAAATGATACGACATAAACACTATTTCTCGCATGGCCAACCTAGACTTCTCGAACCAGGAACCTCGTCTAATGGAGCGCCATAGGTTATCCTTACGACATCTCTGCATATAGCCATCCCTGGTCCGAGACGCCGGAAGTTTAGTAAGCCTCATTTCTTCACGACACACTGAACACTTCACGACTTCAGCCAACAAGCGGAATGGCTATAGAAATTTTAGGAAATACGGAAGCGTCCGATCCCGCCCGTCTGCTTTGACCCATGGCGTCACAAATATGGCGGAAACAAAAAAAAAAAACACACACACTTTCCACAAGAAGCCTAATGACACTAACGGGACAAGCGCGGGAAATGGGGTGTTTTGGGTGGGGGGCAAACTAAATATAAACAAATTTAGACGCCCTGCGTAGCTACAACGTGTAAGTGAAGACAGCCATGCATGAATACCCACCTACCTCCCCAGGGGTCGTAACCCCTGCAACCCATAGAAGATAAAGATCCTTCAGTAGCTGATTAGTGTTTTTTGTCTTTTTTAAAAAATCTCACGGGATAGAACGAACAGACCAGAAAGATAAATATAATAAACTAAAACAGAAATTGGAGGAAACGGATAATTAACATAAGTAATAACTGTTTAAATTTTAAAAAAATCTCACGAGATAGAATGAACAGATCAGAAAAGTAAATAAAATAAGATAAAACAGAACTGGAGACAGCCACCCTCAAACCAAACTCCGCGCCGTCATGACGTCACACACGACAACACCCTTACGTCACGGGTCAAAGCCGACGCGTGGGATCGGACGCTTCTGTCGACCACGACAGACAACGCACTGTCCCCCATTATATCCATAACTACCAAAGACATGAACAAAGCACTTTACCAAAATTCACACACGACGAACAGAAAAAATACAATGACGTAGACATAACAAAACCAAAATCGTTAACTCACTAAAAATATTACACTGAAAGCAGTCACCAACGATACCACACACGTGCAATGCTACCACGGAAATTAACCTCATACGCCATGTAACACGCTACCCATAAACACACCACCAGAGAGCCACCGACCGCAACAATACGCCACATATAAACACGCCACACATGCAAACTAAACCAAAAACATTCCCTAAAACACAACACAAACACACTATCAGCACTCACATTCTTACTATCTTTAAAAAATCGTCTGCTATCGGTAGAAACAATTGTTGGAAGCTTATCGTAGAAAATGTCTTCGCCCACTGCAACAAACAATGACCTGGTCGTGAATTTCCTTAACTAAATTTACGACCGTTCTCTGTGCTCATCCCGAAAATGCTGAGAACATATGTTACTTTGGTCGGTTTCAAAACTTTCCTTCAGTCTTCACCACACGCGCTTTCCGAGTTAGATGGGTAAAACACCTTCAGTCGAATAACGGAAATAAAACCTCTGATGCAAAAATAAACAGCACAGCCACTTCTGATTAAAATGAAATAAATCAACCATCAATCGAATGTAAATAGGCAAATACCGTAAAATGTAGCTCGCTTTAGATTTACTGTCAAAATAGTCGCAATGAGCGTGCTATTATGCACATTGTCTCAGAGGAAAGTTTTAATCAGTAAGCATCACATGTTTAAAAGAACTAATACGTGGAACTGCTGTTTTCAGTGAAGCTAAGAAGTTGCCTTATTTGATGGACTTAACAGTACTGCAAAATACAATATGCAGGAAATATAAACGACTTCACTTACTGTGGTAGTTGACCGGAAAAACTTGGAAAACTTTGGAAACAGGAAAACGTTTGGAAAACCTTGGATAAACTACTGAACTGGGAAACTTTAAAAACTACTGAAACGGGAAACTTCAAAAATTACTGGAATAATAGAAAAACTTCAAAAACTACTGGAATAATGGAAAACCTTCAAAAACTACTGGAATAATAGAAAAACTTCAAAAACTACTGGAATAATAGAAAAACTTCAAAAACTACTAGAATAATAGAAAAACTTAAAAAACTATTGGAATAATAGGAAAATTTCAAAAACTACTGGAACAGGAAACTTCAAAAACTAGTGGAACAACAGGAAACCAAAAACTACTGAAATAACAGGAAAACTACAGGAACAACAAATGGAAAAACTTGAAACGCAGAAAGAAACTCGAGCAAATAGTATAGCACTCCAACAGCAAGCGTAGCAGGCAGCGGAATAACGTACAGCTGTTCGTTTCGTCCGTCGCAGCAGTCAGCAAGATCACGTGACTCGAGAGTACCGCCTCTCGTGGTGCCTCGCTTGCAACAGCCGACTGATTGACCAACCGAGAAATTGGACGTGTGTCCGTGCTTTGACCGACCGACCGACTAACTTTCACTGTTGGGAAGTCGGGCGCGTCGGACCACACATACATTAATTTATTAAGTTTACATGAACATAATTTATTTTATTTGTTTTGCCTTTGCTTTATCATGACATATTTCCTCAGGAAGCTATGAATCACTTTGCAGGTTTCAAGAAACATTTTAGATAATAATTGTGGGGATCCATTTCGCCGAATTTGATGTCTTCACAAATTATGCCAATGCCTAGAAATCGTGATGTAACTAACAGTCTCTCTCGCAGTTTACAGCTAACAGTTTCATGGAAAAGAGTAGCAATGATCCAGAATTCTTAATTTTCTATCATAGATACAAAGACATCTATAGGAGGGTGCTGATTACTGCAAAAAGTCATATAATGACAAAATAATATATAATGTAGAGAATAAAAGAAAAGCAGTCTCGGATGTTATAAAAAAGAAAACGGGAAGAGGCAAACAAACACAGAATAACATATTGCTAATGGAGGGGGATAAGGTAATAAACGATCCACAACACTTAGCAAAATATGTAAACGGGCATTTTTCAAGTGTTGTAGAGAAGTTACAGCAAATATGCCCCTAAACAAATATAACTCCTATAACAATGTACAATGATGTTAATTCCAACCTCAGAGAATGCAGTCAATAAAAATGATCAAAAACTAAAAAGTTAGTAGGTTTAGATGAAGTACCAATGTGTGTACTGAAACAATGCATAGGTATTATACAAGGCCCCGTAACAAATATAAAAAATGAAACCTTCACAAATGGCTCTGGTTCAAATGGCTCTGAGCACTATGGGATTTAACATCTGAGGTCACCAGTCCCCTAGACCTTAGAACTACTTAAACGTAACTAACCTAACGACATCACACACATCCATGCCCGGGGCAGGATTCGATCCTGCGACCGTAACGGTCGCGCGGTTCCACACTGAAGCGCCTAGAACCGCTCTGCCACACCGGCCGGCTGATCCTTCACATCAGGGACATTTCCAGAGCAGTTAAAACGGGCAAGAGTTGTACGTTTGCTTAAGAAAGGTAACGCAGAAGACATAGAAAACTACCATCCCATTTCCCTGCTGCCAGCATTCTCAAAAATAATAGAAACAATTATGAAAGGCAGATTAATGAATTACCTCAATAAATACAATCTTTTAAGCGAATCATTTTGGTTTCCAAAGTGGCAAAAATACAGAGTCAGTCATAGTAGAATTCACAAACGATGTACTTGATGCTCTCGATAAGGATGAGAGTGTCACAGGCATACTTTTGGATCTTTCTAAGGCCATAGGATTCGCTTAAATAAATTAGAAGTATAGTAATAAGAAGGGTAGCTAATGACTGATTTCGATCGTATCTAGCACACAGGGTACGGAGAGTAGAGATAACACATACTTCAGATAGATCTAAACATTTAGTAAAACACCTATCAGAACCAAAATACATCAATATAGGTGTTCTGCAAGATAGTATATTAGGACCAATACTATTCCTGATATACATCAATGAGTTTCCCAGTAGTGAAAAAATTCTATTTCCTGATGACAGCAATATTTTAGCCACTGAGATGACAAGAGAACTCCTTGCAGAGAAAGCGAATGAAACTCTCAAGGAAGTTTATGATTGGTCAATAAGTAATAAAGTGACATTGAACGAAAAGAAAATTAATGCTATGAAATTCAGTTTGAAGAGGGAAAAGACAATGTCAAATTAAATGTAGCTGGTACCTCTATAGACTGTGTAACAAATGTAAAATTTCTAGGAATGAATATTGATTCTCAGTAGAAGTGGTGTGAACACACAAAGGTACTTGCAAACAGAATGCCATCAGCATGTTACGCACTCAGAATCCTATCATCAGTGTGTAACGTGCGAGGTGTTTTAGTTACACATTATTCGTATGTGCACTCAATTCTTCGCTACTGAGCCGTGGCTGGCTCGTGTTATGCTTTCCATTAAACCTCGGTTGCTATTCTGTGATTAGTCTCCCGCAGTTATCGCGATTATGCTGTTATCCTCTCCCTCCGCGAGTCGCAGCAGCATCGTGTATCGATATTCGCACCCTTGTACTATGTTTGGCTCGTGCTTATCGTTTCTGGCTGTGCTGTGTGCGGGCTGTTGCTCGTTTCGCATGGAGCAGCGAGGAAGTCTCCGTGTCGCATGTCTGGCCAGGCCTGCTGGCGGCGTCCACGCGCGGTCGCAGTGTGAGGGGCTGTTCCCATTGCTACGAGGTCCGTGGCTCACCGATCCCGGACACGAAAGTTTAGTCTTTACTTAATCTACCAGCCAGCCCCAACTGTTCACAATGTGTCCTTTGAACTTCGTTGTGGGCTGTTGGGACATTCCTGTGAGCAACAACGTGTGTTTTCAAGTTGACGAAATTCTAGCCGCCCTCATGTGGAGTTTAAATTAATTTGATTATTTCGGAATTGAAGTGCACCAGCAAGATCTTGTGCCTTGTGGCCGTGAGCGTTCCGGTTACCTGCCCTGGCAGGCAGAATATTTTTCTCGTCGTGTTGTGGCTGTCCAGCATGGTATGTAGTTTGACAGCTGAATGTGTAATTCGTTGTGAGTGCCGGTACCTTCTGCGTTGTTCCATTGAGCTCCCTATAGCGTGCTGGTCGGGTGGAGCGGAAGTTATCCTGTCGCTTGGACCGTTGACTGTCTGTCAATTGGGTTGCCATCAGACTGAGATGGGCCGACTGGCTGTCTCACCTAAGCGAGCGTTAGTGTTTGAATTCCAGGCTGACCTTTGGAAACTTCTGAGCGCCGTTTGATGTGCTGCCTTTTCTTATTTATCCATGTTGTTTGCTTCTGTATGGCTTCTAGCCGATTTTAAATTAAACTTATTTTGGCCTTAAGGCGTGAGATTGTTTGGGCCTTCAGCCTAATTTAAAATTCTAATTCTTATTTTTGAGTCTTAAGTGATTGGCCTTCAGTTGGTTTTAAATTAAAGTTGTTTTGCTCTTGAAGCGTGTGATTGAAAGGCGCATTTAACAGGGAATTAAGTTCTAAATTTAATGTCTGGCTTGCTCTGTTTTTAATGTTTTCTTATTCCTGTAATGTTTGTCAAATGAATAAAGTAGTATGTTCGAGAGTAACTGACAGCCACTCATTTTGGTCCCTTTCCACAAATTAAACTATCTGTCCTGTGCTGCGGGTATAGCAGGGCATCTCACTGATTGGTCTTGGATTATTCCGGGCACACCTTTTCCTTTACATTCGCTCCTGAGGAGAAGTTTGGCCTTTGCGAATGCGCTACACCTATTGTACATCGAACTGTTGGCGCTTTGGCCGTTGAGGCTGCAGCTGACGAGTATGATCTGGCCCATCTATTGCCCCATCAGGCTTCTCAGTTACGCGATTTGTTGCACAGTTTTCCCCAGCTCCTGAGTGGTCACTTGGATGTTACTAACTGTTTTGGTTGGCAGGAGAGCCAACACTGTGTTACTAGAAGCAGGCCGAAATGCACGCGTTTTAGCTCACGCAGGCTGGCGTGAGGTCTGGAACAGGACAAGGAAATTATAATTTAGAAAAAAGGACGTAGCTGGTGGAATACTTAACTTTAATCCATTAATGGTGAACGTCGGTCTTGACGGTACATGATTCAATATCAATAGTAACTGATAATGGTGCCTTGCTAGGTCGTAGCAAATGACGTAGCTGAACGATATACTATCGTCTCGGCAAATGAGAACGTAAGTAGGTAGTGAACCATCGCTAGCAAAGTCGGTGGTACAACTGGGGCGAGTGCTATGAAGTCCTTCTAGACCTGTCGGTGGCGGCGCTCGGTCTGCAATCTCTGATAGTGGCGACACGCGGGTCCGACGTATACTAACGGACCGCGCCCGATTTAAAGGCGAACACCTAGCAAGTGTGGTGTCTGGCGGTGACACCACATTCCTCCCCCCGCAAATCGGCGTACGGTGGTGGCATAAGGCTTCCGCCCGCCGTGGGGAGCACCCCATCTTGACGTATGCGACGAGGTGGGGAGCCTAACAACAGGCGAGGCTGTGTCACCCGCACTCTGCCATTCGGACCGCGGGGAGCTAGGAAACGCCTGAAAACCTGCTCCAGGGTGCACGCTAACATGCGGTGTATGCGCCCGCAGACAGACAGGAGGGTCCGAAGGGTCGACTTCCATCGGGCCGGGGCACCCGACGGGCGAAGACGACATAAGGTCCGGAGCGGGCAAGAGTTCCATGTCGGAGGACATCCGGTCACGGGAAGCGATCGGCAGCGCGTGACCCAGGGAGGCGCCCGGCGGTTGCAGCGACGCGTCCACTGCGGGCGTCGACGGCAGGAGAACAGGCGGCGGCGGCGGTGACGGCGGCGCGTCGCCATGGGGCAAAACGGAAGGCATCGTCGGTAACACCTGGGGATGAAGCGAGCCAGTAGATGGGTCCCCAGGGCGCTGACCGGACGGCACCGTCGCTGAAAGCAGACGGGGAGCGGCAGATCCTATGCGACGACAGAGGCGCAGCTGGTTGAGATGCCGGCGCACCTCACCAGAGGCCCCCAAAACCAGATACATAGCGCGTCCGATGCAGCGAAGAATGCGCCCTTCGAGCCAACGCCGTGAACATCGGTAGTGACGATAGTAGACAACGTCGCCTGGAGCAAAAGCAGGTGTCTGCCGCTGCACAGGAACCTGATGCGGCGGATGTAGCAAAAACATAAGTTCGATGATGACGACCGTGGAGCAACTCAGCCGGCCAGCGACCATCCCGGTGCTGAGAGCGATACGAGGACAAAAAGAGCAATAACGCGTCCTCCCGAGAATGCGACTCTTTTAACTTCAACATCTGTGACTTGAAAGTCCTGACCAATCGTTCAGCGGCACCGTTTGACTGTGGCGAAAACGGCGCGGACGTCAGATGTCGAATACCATTGGCCTTGCAGAATGACTGAAATTCTGCGGACATGAATTGTCTGCCATTGTCGGAGACAATAGTCTGTGGAAGACCTTCAATGCAAAAGATAGCAGATAACGCTTGGATGGTGGCAGATGACGTCGTGGAAGACATCCGGACAACAAAAGGAAAATTTCTGAATGAATCTACCACAACCAACCGTAGAGCATTCCAGAATGGACCAGCAAAATCGATGTGTAAGCGTTGCCAAGGGGAAGTGGCTGTCGGCCATGCAAAGAATTTCCGCGGTGGTGCGGATTGTTGTTCGGCACACGCCATGCAAGAAGAGCACATATTCGTAATCGCAGCATCGATTCCGAACCAAGTACAGTGCTGACTAGCAAGTTGTTTTTTTCTCACTATACCCCAATATCCTTGGTGGAGAAGCCGTAAGACAGAGGACTGTAACGAACGTGGGACCACGACCCTGGACTGATCATTATCAGAACGCAACAGCAGAACACCACGTCGAACAAAAAGTCTCTCCTTGTGAGCAAAAAATCGGCGAACCAACGTGTCCCCGATCCGTGACTTTGACAAGGGCCATTGCGTAGCAACAAAACGCAGAACGGTAGCAAGGACAGGGTCAGCAGCTGTGGCTGTAGCTACAAGACGAAAATCAATCGGAAACGATTCGACCACGTCATCGGTTGCTGCATCAATGAACATGCAAGCAAGTTCGGAGGAATCGAAAGCTCTATCCGCAGCAACAGGCAAACGGGACAACGCATTAGCGTTTCCGTGCTTAGCAGTGGACCGATACAAGATATCGTAGCGGTGCTGCGAGAGGAAAATAGACCAGAAAATGAATTTCTGCGCTGTACGTGGAGGTACAGGCTTGTTCGGATGAAAAAGCGATGTCAAAGGTTTGTGGTCTGTGATGATGGAAAAGTGACGACCATACAAGATATCATGAAACCTTTTAACACCAAATACGAGAGCCAATGCTTCTTTCTCGATCTGTGAATAATTTCTTTGCGCAGACGAGACCAATTTGGACGGAAAGGCAATAGGGCGATGGTGCGATCAATCTTTGTGCGCTAGCACAGCATCGATCCCGAATTCCGATGCATCTACCATCAACAAAAGGGGCTTCTGGGGATCGAGTGGCGTAAGGCAAGTATTGGAAAGCAACGCCGATTTCAACTGGCGAAAGGCACGTTCGCATTCCGTCGTCCAGACGAACGGAACACCTTTACGGTGTAAGCGATGAAGCGGAGCTGAAATGGAAGAGGCATGCAGCACATATTTATGATAATAGTTGATTTTTCCCAGCACACTCTGTAGCTGCTTCAAACTCTGCGGCGAAGGCAAGTCTTGTATGGCACGGAGGTGCTCGGAACTAGGATGTATGCCTTGGGCATTGAGTACATGTCCCAGGTAGGGCAAGTCACGAGCAAAAAACACACATTTGTCCTTCCGCAAGGGAAGACCATTTTGTCGCGAGACCTGAAATAATGTTCTGATATTGGCCACATGTTCTTCTTCCGTCTTTCCGGAGGTCACAATATCGTCCAGATAATTTGCTGTAGTAGGGACCGACGCACAGTTTGTAGATATTGCTGAAACAATGCAGGGGCGGATGCACACCCGAATGGCAGTCGTTTGAATCGATACAAACCAAGATGCGTGTTAACCACCAAAACGCGCTGGGATTCTTCGTCCACCAGTTTTGCAACTACGCATCTGCTAGGTCCAACTTCGAAAAATATTTACCCTGGCTCAGTTTGTCAAAAAGATCTTCCAGGTGGGGTAAAGGAAAAGTTGCAATCACTAGTTGTGGATTCACTGTTGCCTTGAAGTCCACACAAAGTCTCAATTTTCCCGAAGGTTTTGGCAAAATGACTAAGGGTGATGCCCAGAGAGAAGCCTGCACACGTTCAATTACACCTTGTGATTCCAAATCGTGTAATCTTTTTGCGACCTCATCACGCAATGCGTGGGGAACATTGCGCGCTCTGAAAAATTTCGGTTGCGCGTTTACTTTCAGTTCCAAATGTGCTTTATAGTTCTTAGCGCAACCAAGGCCCGGTGCAAAAATGTCTGCAAATTCTTCACATAGACGAGAAACACTGTCTGAAGGCACAGTCTGGTTCACTGATAGGACCTGATTTACTATAGACAAGTTAAACAACTGAAATAAATCTAAACCAAACAAGTTCACTGCAGAAGAAGAACGAAGGACGTATAATGACACAAGTTTTGTTTGTCCTTTGTATGTTGCAAGAAGGCTGCACTGTCCTAACACAGGGATCTCTTGACCTGAATAACTAGTTAACTTAACATTTGCGGCACGCAACGGAGGTGTGCACAGCTTTTTGTACGTGTCTTGATTGAGCAGTGAAACTGCAGCTCCGGTATCGAGCTGAAATGGTATCACTTTGCCGTTAATGTCCAAGTCTACAAAAAGTTTATTGTCCTGCTGATGACAAGAGCAACTGTCTCGTGCGACGTGAACTGACACTGGTACATAATCACTTGCGACTTGACGGGATTTCCGGCGATGTCGAGGCACACTATTTGTGGGACGAACACAGTCACTGTTAGAGAGAGTGGCACTGAGCGGTGTGGAATGAACTACATGAATTTCCATGGGCGAAGTTTCACGAGCCTGAGTATCCTTGGTTCGAATTCGGTGCGAAGCAAAGGGCCTGGAATGGTTGTGAGTTTCGGATCTGAGCTTTTTCTGGCAAACACTCTGAACATGTCCTTCTTTATTACAGAAAAAGCAAATAGCCTGGCGTGACGGGCAATTCTCACGCGAATGTCTAGTAGCACACCGCGGGCATAATTTTAGCACTGCATTTCCTTGCCTGCGCGGCACACGTGGCTGAGAGCCTGGCGGCAGCGGCGCGGCGAGGGCTGTTTACTGCTCCGTGCAGCTCGCCGGGCGGGCCGGTTAACGTGACACACGGCTGGCGAAGTTTCAAATGATTCCTGAGCAAAGTCAAGTGTGTCCTGCCGATCCAATATGTCCATCACTTGTTGAAGGGAGGGATTGACTAGTTTCAAAATCTGTTCCCTTATACGAACATCAGAAACGTTCTGTGCAATTGCATCACGTACCATAGTATCTGAATAAGGGAATCCACGTTGACACTCAAAAGCAAATCCCTAGTAAGGCCTTCAAGGTTGCAACCCACTCCCGATTAGTCTGACCTGCCGTACGTTTTGTACGAAAGAAGGTATACCTCTTCGCAAATACATTGACTGATTCTTGGAAAAATACATCTAATGCAGACAAAATTTCATTGTAGGACAGAGTTGCTACGTCGCGTCGGGGAAATAATTTGACTATCACACGGTACGTGTTCACCCCGACGGATGATAACAAAAAAGGCTGCCACTCGTTACCTTGAATTCTGTAGGCGGCGAGATGGAATCCAAATTGGCGTGACCACTCCGTCCAGCTTTCCAGTGCAGCATCAAAAGGTCGAAAAGTTGGTGCAACAGCGTGTTGTGGCTGCGTTAGCGGTGGAGCGGCTGCTGCCACATCGTTTTGCATCGGACGTTGACCCTGGACGAGGTGTCCAATGGCGTCCAGTAAGGCCTGCGGCTGCTGATTCTGTAAGCGATAAAATTCGGACAGTACATCTGGAGATTGTGGCGAAGCCATGACACAAGTAAATCAGGGCAATATCGATAAGAACACGGTTGTGCATCGTCGCAAATGTTTTGGTTGGCAGGAGAGCCAACACTGTGTTACTAGAAGGAGGCCGAAAGGCACGCGTTTTAGTTCATGCAGGCTGGCGTGGGGTCTGGAACAGGACAAGGAAATTAGAATTTAGAAAAAAGGACGTAGCTGGTGGAATACTTAACTTTAGTCCATTAATGGTGAACGTTGGTCTTGACGGTACATGATTCATTATCAATAGCAACTGATAATGGCGCCTTGCTAGGTCGTAGCAAATGACGTAGCTGAAGGCTATGCTAAACTATCGTCTCGGCAAATGAGAGCGTATTTTGTCAGTGAACCATCGCTAGCAAAGTCGGTTGTACAACTGGGGCGAGTGCTAGGAAGTATCTCTAGACCTGCTGTGTGGCGACGCTCGGTCTGCAATCACTCATAGTGGTGACCCGCGGGTCCGACGTTTACTAACGGACCGCGGCCGATTTAAAGGCTACCACCTAGCAAGTGTGGTGTCTAGCGGTGACACCAGACTAACTTTCTTGATTATCATATCCATCTGTGCGACAATATTCCGGTTAGGCAGTTCCCATATCGCTTCTCACCCCCTTGATTATCATATCCATCTGTGCGACAATATTCCGGTTAGGCAGTTCCCATATCGCTTCTCACCCCCTAAAGTGAAGATACTCAAGTCTAAAATATGTCAGATGCTCCAACAAGAAGTGATTAGGCCTTCTACATCTGCTTATCCTTCCCCAATATTTCTTGTACCTAAAGATGAGGGGCGCGATTTCAGACCTGTAGTTGCTTACCGCCGTTTAAACGTTAGGGTTGTCCTTGCTTTGCCGGTGCTAATTGATTTACGGACCTTCATTTGAATCAGGCCTATTATCAGATTCCCTTGGCTGAAGAATGTAAACATGTTACTGCGTTTTGTACTGATTGGAACTTGTTTGAGTTTAACAGAGTTCCTTTTGGGCTAGCGACTGGTGCAGCTGTGCTTACTCGTTTTCTGGATAATATCCTTGGCGACTTGAACTTAGTCTGTGCGAACAACTATTTGGACGACTTAGTTATCTATATCTGTTCGTTTCAGGACCATTTGGAGCATATCTAGCAAGTTGTTTTAAGTTACAGGCAGCCGGGCTAACCGTTAAGCCTAGTAAGATGACGCTAGCCAAGCAGCAGGTAGCTTTCTTGGGTCATATAGTGTCAGGTCAGAGTATTTGCATTGACCAAGAGCGAACTAAAGCCTTGCGGGCTTTGCCTTCACCTACTGATAAGCGAAGAATTGCTAAATACACAGGCATGGCGAACTACTTTAGGCGTTTCGATCCCAATTTTGCTCAGTTGGCGGCACCCTTAAATCGGTTACGGCGGAAGGGTGCGCGTTTTGAATGGGGACCCGCCCACGAAACCGTCTCTGAGCACATTAAGGAGCAATAGCCAGTCCTCCGGTTCTTGGAGTACCCGGTTTTAATAAAAGGTTTGTTGTTCAAACTGACGCTTTTAATGCCGGTATTTCAGCTGTTCTCCTCCAGGAGTTTGAGAGGCAGATACAGCCTTTAGCCTACGCATCGGTTAACTGATGCCGAACTTAGGTACTCTGTCTACAAGTGCGAGGCTTTGGCCGTTTTATTTGCGTTGGAGAAGTACCACTTCCACCTTGAACATCGGGTTTTCCAATTAGAAAAGGACAAGCAGACTTTGAGCTGGGTGTTGGCTAGGCCGCGTAAAACTGGCCATATTGCCAGATGGGCGGTACGTATTTCGGTATTTCAGTATAAAGTTAAACATGTGCGAGGCTCTGAAAATATCCTTGCGGATGTCCTCAGCCGGATGTTCACCGAAACTACACCTAGTAAGAGAAACCAGCAGGTAGAGGGAGACAGTCTTAATTGTAGAGTGTCGGGTGAAATTCCCCTCTTGTTTGAGGATGTTGCTCAGCATCAGGATGAGAACTTTGTTTTGGCCCAGATTAAGCAACGTGTGTTGGCAGGAGAGCTGTCGGATGAGTATGTTGTTAAGAGTGGTATTCTCTGTAAGAGGGTGGGCGAGGCTAAGGTCTGTTTGCCTGTAGCTTTGGTGCGCCCTGTTTTTCGTTATTTAGGACCTTTACCTAGTAATAAGAAGGGTCATCGATATGTGCTAGTTATTATCGAGGCGTTCTCCAGATTTACTTGGCTCCTCCCGAGCCATAACGTCATCGCTCCCACCACTATTTCTCTTTTAACTAATGTCTTAAGTGTTTTTGGCCCATCTAAGTAGTTTGTTAGCGATAATGCTCCTGCTTTCCTTTCGGCTCCTTTCAAGGCCTTCTGTTTTCAGAACGGTGTCAAGCATATCACAACCACCCCATATTATCCGCAGGGGTCCTTTGCGGAAAGAGTTAACCGAAATCTTAAGTCCGCATTGATTATTTATCATCAGAAAACGCCTAGTAAATGGGACTCCAGTCTTCCTTGGCTTAGTTTTGCCTTTAATACCGCCAGTCATGAAGTTTTGCGAGCTACGCCCGCCTCCTTGATCCTTTCGTATCCCATTAATTCCCCTCTTTCGAACTTGTGGGGAATTCAAGATCTTATTCCACGAGATATTAGTCCTCAAGTTATCAAGGGAAACTGGAACCAGGCCAGACGGAATATACTCAGAGCACATAATAAACAAGCTGAGCGTTATAGTAGTAATCGAGAAATCTTTAAGGGGAGGCCAGGGGATCAAGTCTATGTCCGCAATTTCCTGGGGAGGCAGGTGCGTGGCGGGAATCTTAGTAAATTTACTCCCCGTTTTCTGGGGTCTTGCACCATGATGCGTATGTTAGGCCCGGTAAATCTGTTGGTCAAGGATACTGTTCGGGTAAGCAGTATCGGGTTCACCTTAGCCAAGTTAAGTTCAGGTAGCTTAGGGTTTGAGTCACCCCCTCCCTGTGTTGAGTTTAAGGGGGAAGGTTGAGCTGTGGCTGGCCCGTAATATGTTTTTCACTAAACCTTGGTTGCTATTCTGTGACTAGCCTCCCACACTTATCGCGGTTATGCTGTTATCCTCTCTCTTCACGAGTCGCAGCAGCAGCATGTATCGATATTCGCACCCTTGTACTATCTTTGGCCTCACGCTTATCGCTTCTGGCTGTGCCCTCTTCGTGTGGAGCAGCGAGGAAATCTCCATGGTGCGGGTCTGGCAGGGGTCGCTGGCGGCATTCACGTGTGGTTGGAGTGTGAGGGGCTGTTCCCATTGCTACGAGGTCCTTGGCTCACCGATCCCATACACGAAAGTTGAGTCTTTACTTAATCTACCAGCCAGCCCCAACTGTTCACATTGTCTCGTTTGAATTTCGTTGTGGGCTGTTGGGACATTCCTGTGAGCAACAATGTGTATTTTCAAGTTGGCGAAAAACTAGCCGCCCTCCTATGGAGTTTAACTTAACTTAATTATTTTTGAATTCAAGTGCACCAGCGAAATCTTCTCCCTTGTGGCCGTTAATGTTCTGGTTACCTGCCCTGGCGTTGACGTAAATTCAGGTAGTGTATTTTTCTCGCCGGCCAGTGTGGCCGACCGGTTCTAGGCGCTACAGTCTGGAACTGCGCGACCACTACGATCGCAGTTTCGAATCCTGCCTTGGGCATGGATGTGTGTGATGTCCTTAGGTTAGTTAAGTTTAAGTAGTTCTAAGCTCTAGGGGACTGATGACCTCATCAGTTAAGTCCCATAGTGCTCAGAGCCATTTGAACCATTTGTATTTTTCTCCTTGTGTTGTGGCTGTCCAGCACGGCGTGTAGTTTGACGGCTGAATGTGTAATTCGTTGTGGGCGCCAATACCTTCTGCGTTGTTCCATTGAACTCCCTTTGTGTGCTGGTCGGGTGGAGAGGAAGTTATCCTGTCGCTTCATCAGGTGACTGTCTGTCAGTTGGGTTGCTGTCGGAGTGAGAATTGTTGGGCCATCTGCCTGTCTCACCTAAGCAAGCGTTAGTGTGTGAATTCCAGGCCGACCCTAGGAAAGTTCTGAGCGCCGTTTGATGTGCTGCCTTTTCTTATTTGTCCTTGTTGTTTGTGTATGGTTTCTAACCGATTTTAAAGTAAATTTGTTTTGCCCTTAACGTGTGAGATTGTTTGGGCCTTCAGCCTAATTTAGAGAAATGTTTTAAAGATGAGGCCTTCTGCCTTTTAAAATTCAAATTCATGTGTTTGATTCTTAAGTGATTGGCCTTCAGTTGGTTTTAAATTAAAGTTGTTTTGCCCTTGAAGTGTGATATTGAAAGGCGCATTTAGCCGGGAATTGAGGTATAAAATTAATGTTTGGCTAGCTCTGTTTTTAATGTTTTCTTATTCTTGTAATGTTTATCAGTTGAATAAAGCAGTATGTTCGAGTGTAATTGAGAGCCACTCATTTTGGTCCCTTTCCACAAATTAAAGTATCTGTCCTGTGCTGTGGGTATAGCAGGGGATCTCAGCTATGTCATATTTTTTTGGGGAACAAAAATGGCTCTGAGCACTATGGGACTCAACTGCTGTGGTTATCAGTCCCCTAGAACTTAGAACTACTTAAACCTAACTAACCTAAGGACATCACACACACCCATGCCCGAGGCAGGATTCGAACCTGCGACCGTAGCAGTCGCACGGTTCCGGACTGCGCGCCTAGAACAGCGAGACCACCGCGACCGGCGTTGGGGAACAAATGAACGAAATATGAACACAATTTTCAAACTCTAGAAAAGAACCATAAGAATAATAACCAAAAATAGTAGTCGAGCTCATTGTAAAGATCTGTTCAAAACACTGGGGATTTTACTGCTCGATGGGAATACATTTACCAGTCAGTTGTACACATCAAAAGTAACATTGGTAATTACTGCACAAACAGCTTTGTCCATGACCATGGAACAAGAGCTGAGCTCAACTTACATTTGCCAAGAAAAAATAAACATAAAAGTCAAAACAGCATTTTCTACCAAGTAATAAAACTGTACAATAAAATACCAAAAGAGATTTAAAAAATTGTAAAAATACACTTATTTAATACGGCAGCTAAAATGTACCTGTTATGCATTACATTTTATACAGTGAAGGATTACTTAGATAAAACGGTAGGGGTTTGGTAAAGAACAGTTATACAAATAAATAACAATAATGATTATAAAACATCCAACATTCCATATAACACCTACAAATTATGTTTTTTCCTTATTTTTTCCTTTTCTAGAAATACTTACCCGGAAGCTATGCATAGCACAATACTAACACCTCTTCCTCTCTCTGAGCTCAACATTATGGAGGGATGCTGACTCACTTTTTCAGGATTGCAGATGGGAAGTTGCAGTACAGAAAATGGCTCAGATATCACCAGTGTGTGTGTGTGTGTGTGTGTGTGTGTAGTAAGTGAAGTGTTATGAAACAATGTGTGTATAGTGTGTGCAGTGACTGATAGTGAAATATGAGTGATCAGTGTGGCATATCATTATTTAATAATTTTTTTAAAAAAGTATTGTATATCAGGAATAAATCTAATGATTGTCTCTGACTAGAAGTCTGTAAATGTATGTGTATACGAATTAGCTTATTTTAAATTGGTCGTAACTTGTAAATAGTTTGACATGTCCCATATCCATGTAAAACCAGATCTACAGATGAATATAGCTACTAACTACTACTACTACTACTACAACTTCACGACTGTATCTTCTGTATGTTCTGAAAAGCAGTTTTCATCCATTCCAAAAATCTTCGGGCCCCAGCTCCGTGAGTAACACAGTGTAGGTGCATTTCTTCCATTGCATTATCCATTTCTTTACCTGCAACTTTACCACAGATTTTTCTGGCATTTTTCGTTCTAAAACAGCCAAGCCAAATCCCAATTCTTTTTCTGTGTAACACTAAGCGATATCTCGTAGAACATAACGTCACAACTAGCGAAAGGTGCAGGGCGGCGCTGCAGTCGTTGAGTGTAGTCGGCCGGGACGCACGTTGTGTGGGCTGCCACGAAATTTGTCGGTCGGTCGATAAATTGTGCGTGTATGCGTTTGTGTGTGTGTGTGTGTGTGTGTGTGTGTGTGTGTGTGTGTGTGTGTGTGTTTAAGGTCCTTGAGGAATTCAAAACGTTTGATTCTAGAGAGAAGCGTGTGAAGAACTGTGGCTCAGGTTTAGAAGAAAAGCTGACCATGTGTTTCATGGACATGTGCCTTGTGGAATATAAATGGTTCAAATGGCTCTGAGCACTATGGGACTCAACAGCTGAGGTCATTAGTCCCCTAGAACTTAGAACTAGTTAAACCTAACTAACCTAAGGACATCACAAACATCCATGCCCGAGGCAGGATTCGAACCTGCGACCGTAGCGGTCTTGCGGTTCCAGACTGCAGCGCCTTTAACCGCACGGCCACTTCGGCCGGCTGTGGAATATAATAAGTATTAGAGATAAAGTTAGTGAACTGCTTATAGATGTTGACTCTGAAATTATTGGTATATCAGAGCACCACTTAAATAATTTGGCAATTCAGAGGCCCTCCTTTACCAGGCTACAGATTAGCTGGCTGTTTCTCAAGGAGTTCCTTGTGTACGTGAAAAACAGCATTCCATTTGAGTCCATAGACGTATCAAGACACTGCACTGAACAGATATTTGAATGCTGTGTAGAGTTAGTTGAATTTAGTAAAACTAAACTTGTAACTGTTGTTGCTTATAGGTCCCCTAACTCCGACTTCAGAGCATTTCTGATCAAGCTAGAGAGGGTTCTTGATTCACTTTGTAGGGAGTACCAGAAACTAGTTACATGTGGTGACTTCAATGTTAATTTTGTATATGATTGTGCAAGAAAAAGGATGTTGGTAGATCTAAATTCACACGATCTGATGCAAACTGTGTTTTTTTCAACTACGGTGCTGGGGAACAGTAGCACAGCCATAGACAATATTTTTATTCATTCTTCATTACTAGATGGTCATTCTGTTTGTAAGAGCGTGAATGGTCTTTCAGACCACGATGCACACATTTTAGCACTAATAGGCTTTTGTACTCAAACCAATGTCACATTTAATTACAAACTATGTAGGAAAGTTAACCCAATGGCAATAGTGAGTATTTTAAAAATTGTCAAGGAACAAGAGTGGCAGGATGTTTATAGCGCCGATAACATAGGTGATAAATACAGTTCTTTACTTAACACATTTCTAATGCTCTTTGAGAGTTGCTTTCCATTACACCATTCTAAACGGGGTACTAGCAGTAATGGGCAGCCCAGAGGACTCACTAGTGGGATAAGGATATCATGTAGAACAAAGAGGGAATTATATCAAAATATTATAAGTAGTCACAATCAAGCTACAGTAGCCCATTACAAACAGTATTGTAAGGTGCTTAAAATGTTATTAGGAAGGGAAAGAGTATGTGGTATGCAAATAGAATAGCTAATTCACAGGATAAAATTAAAACCATATGGTCAGTTGTGAAGGAAGTGTCTGGTCAGAAGCACAAGGTCGACGATATAAGTGAGTTCGCAGTAAAAATATTTCTGTTACTGATAAAACAGATATATGTACAGTATTTAACAATCATTTTCTGAGCATTGCTGGTGAATTAAATAAAAATTTAGTTTCCACAGGATATCATATAACTTCCTTGGCAAATGTCTTTCCGAGATTGATGTCTGAAATACTCCTCTGTGATACAGACAAGAGGGACACTGAGTCAATAATTAAATCACTGAAGACTAAGGACTCTCATGGTTATGATGGAGTGTCTAGCAGAATATTAAAGTACTGTGCTGCGCATGTTAGCCCTGTATTTAGCCATATTTGTAATTTTTCCTTTAGGAATGCTCAGTTTCCTGAGCGATTAAAGTAATCAGTAGTAAAGCCGCTTTATAAAAAGGGAGAACGGGGTAATGTAGATAATTTTAGACCCATTTCTATGCCACCAGTGTTTCCTAAAGTTATTGAAAAGGCTTTGTATGTAAGGATAATTGATCATTTTATATCATACGATTTGCTATCAAATGTACAGCTCGACTTTAGAAGTCGTTTAACAACTGAAAATGCTATATTCTCTTTTCTCTGTGAGGTACTGGATGGGCTAACCAAAACGTTTCGAACGCTTGGCGTATTTTTTGATATAACTAAGGCATTTGATTGTGTCGATCGCAAAATATTGCCCCAGAAGTTGGACCATTACGGAATACGGGGAGTAGCTCACAATTGGTTCATCTCTTACTTTAGCAACCGGCAGCAAAAGGTCATTATTCACAACGATGAAAACAGGTGTGATGTGGGATCTGAGTGGGGTACTGTCAAGTGGGTGGGGGGGGGTTGGGGGGGGGTGCCCCAGGGATCAGTGTTGCGGCCACTCCTGTTACTTATTTATATAAATGATATGCCCTCTAGTATTACGGGTAACTCTAAAATATTTCTGTTTTCTGATAACACTAGCTTCATAGTAAAGGATGCTGTGTGCAACATCGGCTCAGATTCAAATAGTGCAGTACATGACCTCAGCTCATGGCTTGTAGAAAATAAACTAACGTTAAATCACAGTAAGACTCAGTTTTTACAGTTTCTAACACACAATTCAACAAAACCTGACGTTTTAATTTCACAGAATGGGCATATGATTAGTGAAACTGAATAGTACAAATTTCTAGGTATTCAGCTAGATAGTAAGCTGACGTGGAAAGACCACGTTCAGGATCTTATTCAAAGACTTAATACTACCATTTTTACTATTCGAACAGTATCAGAAGTGAGTTATACTTCGGCACGAAAATTAGTCTACTTAGCTTATTTTCATTCGCTTACGTCTTATGGTATTATATTTTGGGATAGCTCTTCCATTTTAGAAGGATATTTTTGGCTCAGAAACGGGGGGTTCGGGCAATAAGTGGTGTGAGTTCACGAACCTCCTGTCGACTTCTGTTCACGAGTCTGGGCATTTTGACATTGGCCTCTCAATATCTATACTCCTTATTGTCGTTTCTTGTTACCAATATTAGTTTATTCTCAAGAATAAGCAACTTTCACCTTGTTAATGTTGTGTTGGCAGAAGAACCAACACCGTGTTAGTAGTGGAGGCCGAAATGCACGCGTTTTAACTCACGCAGGCTGGCGTGAGGAGGGTAGAACTGTATTGATGTGAGGTCTGGAACATGACAAGGAATTAGAATTCAGAAAGCGGGCGTAATTAGTTTGATAATTAACTTTAATCCATTAATGATGAACGTCGCTCTTGACGGTACATGATTCACAATATTATCAGTTCAGAATACAATATTGAAGAATATGGCGCCTCGCTAGCAAATGACGTAGCTGAAGGCTATGCTAAACTGTCGTCTCTGCAAATGAGAGCGTATGTAGTCAGTGAACCATTGCTAGCAAAGTCGGCTGTACAACTGGGGCGAGTGCTAGGGAGTCTCTCTAGGCTAGACCTGCCGTTTGGCGGCGCTCGGTCTGCAATTCACTGATAGTGGCGACACGCGGGCCTGACATATACTAACGGACCGCAGCCGATTTAAAGGCTACCACCTAGCAAGTGTGGTGTCTGGCGGTGACACCACATTCCTCCCCCGCGAATCGGCGTACGGTTGTGGTATAAGGCCTCCGTCCGCCGTGGGGAGGACCCCATGTTGTCGTGTGTGACGAGGTGGGAGGCTAACAACAGGCGAGGCTGTGCCACAAGCACCCTGCCGTTCGGACCGCGGAGAGCTAGGGAACGCCTGAAAACCTACTCCAGGGTGCACACCAACCACGCCAACATGCGGTGTATGCGCCCGTAGAGAGACAGGAGGGGCCGAAGGGTCGACTTCCATCGGGCCGGGGCACCCGACGGCCGAAGACGACATATGGTCGGGAGCGGGCAAGAGTTCCACGTCGGAGGACAACTGGTCACGGGAAGCCATCGGCAGCGCGTGACCCAGGGAGGTGCCCGGCGGCTGCAGCGATGCGTCCACTGCGGGCGTCGCTGGCGGGAGAACAGGAGGTGGCGGCGGCGGCGGCGGCGCGTCGCAATGGGGCAAAATGGAAGGCAGCGTCGGTAACACCTGGGGAAGAGGCGAGCCAGTAGCTGGGTACCCGGGGCGCTGACCGAACAGCACCGTAGCAGAGGGCGAGCGGCAGATCCCGTGCGACGACAGAGGTGCAGCTGATTGAGATGCCGGCGCACCTCACCAGAGGCCCCCAAAACCAGATACATAGCACGTCCGAGGCAGCAAAGAATGCGCCCTTCGAGCCAGCGCCGTGAACCTCGGTAGTGACGATAGTATACAACGTCACCTGGAGCAAAAGCAGGTGTCCGCCGCTGCACAGGAACCTGATGCGGCGGATGTAGCAAAGACATCAAGGTTCGATGATGGTGACCGTGGAGCATCTCAGCCGGCCAGCGACCATCTCGGGGCTGAGAGCGATACGAAGACAAAAAGAGCAATATCGCGTCCTCCCGAGAATGCGACTCTTTCAACTTTCTCTGAACTGAAAGTCCTGACCAATCGTTCAGCGGCACCGTTTGACTGTGGCGAAAACGGCGCAGACGTCAGATGTCGAATACCATTGGCCTTGCAGAATGACTGAAATTCTGCGGACATTAATTGTGGGCCATTGTCGGAAAAAATAGTCTGTGGTAGACCTTCAATGCAAAAGATAGCAGATAACGCTTGGATGGTGTCAGATGACGTCGTGGAAGACATCTGGACAACAAAAGGAAAATTAGTGAATGAATCTACCACAACCAACCATCGAGCATTCCAGAATGGACCACTCCAGAATAGACAAACAAAATCGATGTGTAAGCGTTGCCAAGGGAAAGTGGCTTTTGGCCACGGAAAGAATTTCCGCGGTGGTGCTGATTGTTGTTCGGTACACGCTATGCAAGAAGAGGACATAGTTGTAATCGCGGCATCGATTCCGAACCAAGTACAGTGCTGACGAGCACGTTTTTTCGTTCTCACTATATCCCAATGTCCTTGGTGGAGAAGCCGTAAGACAGAGGACTGTAACGAACGTGTGACCACGACCCTGGACTGATCATTATTAGAACGCAACAGCAAAACACCACGTCGAACAAAAAGTCTCTCCTTGTGAGCAAAAAATCGGCGAACCAACGGATCCTCGATCCGTGACTTTGACAAGGGCCATTGCGTAGCAACAAAACGCAGAACGGTAGCAAGGACAGGGTCGGCAGTTGTGGCTGTAGCTACACGGCGAAAATCAATCGGAAACGATTCGACCACGTCATCGGTTTCCGAATCAATGACCATGCAAGCAAGTTAAAATAGACCAGCGAATGAATCTCTGCGCTGTATGTGGAGGTACAGGCTTGTTCGGATGAAAAAGCGATGTCAAAGGTTTGTGGTGTGTGATTATGGTAAAGTGACGACCATACAAGAAGTCATGAAACTATGTAACACCAAATACGAGAGCCAATGCTTCTTTCTCGATCTGTGAATAATTTCTTTGCGCAGACGAGAGCAATTTGGACGCAAAGGCAATAGGGCGATGGTGCGATTCATCTTTGTGCGCAAGCACAGCACCGATCCCGAAATCCGATGCATCCACCATTAACAAAAGGGGCTTCTGGGGATCGAATGGCGTAATGCAAGTATTGGAAAGCAACGCCGATTTTAGCCGGCGAAAGGCGCGTTCGCATTCCGTCGTCCAGACGAACGGAACACGGCGTAAGCGATGAAGCAGATCTGATATGGAAGAGGCATGCGGCACATATTTATGACAATAGTTGATTTTTCCCAGCACACTTTGTAGCTGCTTCAAATTCTGCGGTGAAAGCAAGTCTTGTATGGCACGGAGGTGTGTGGGACTGGGATGTATGCCTTGGGCATTGAGTGCATGGCCCAGGTATGGCAAGTCACGAGCAAAAATCACACATTTGTCCTTCCGTAAGCGAAAACCATTTTGTCGCAAGACTTGAAACAATGTTCTGAGATTGGATAAATGTTATTCTTCCGTCTTTCCGGAGATCACAATATCGTCCAGATAGTTTGCTGCAGTAGGTACCGACGCACAAATAGTTTGTAGATATCGCTGAAACAATACAGGGGCGGATGCACACCCGAATTTCAGTCGTTTAGATTGATACAAATCAAATGAGAGCGTAAGTGGTCAGTGAACCATCGCTAGCAAAGTCGGCTGTACAACTGGGGCGAGTGCTAGGGAGTCTCTCTAGACTAGACCTGCCGTGTGGCGGCGCTCGGTCTGAAATCACTGATAGTGGCGACACGCTGGTCCGACGTATACTAATGGACCTCGGCCGATCTAAAGGCTACCACCTAGCAAGTGTGGTGTCTGGCGGTCACACCACGGTTAATAGTCGGCAGAAATGAAACCTGCATTTGGATCGGACTTCCTTAACTCTAGTGCAAAAAGGTGTGCAGTATACTGCTGCATCCATTTTCAATAAGCTGCCACTCGAATTCAAAAATCTTAGCAGTAATCCACGCGCTTTCAAATCGAAACTGAAGGGTTTCCTCATGGGTCACTCCTTCTATTCTGTTGAGGAGTCCCTTGAAAAGTTAAGCTGATTCTTATTGTATTGCTGATAGCGTTTACTTAAACATGTGGACTGACTTTTTTCAGGTTCGTTAACATTTATTTTTATCTGTTATTACTTTCATGTTGTAATATCAAGTACTGACTCTTTCCATGACCTTGGAGATTTGCTCGTCAATTTGGTCCTACGGAACTTGACGTGTAAATAAATAAAAATAAAAAGTGGAGCCGTCGGTGATGGAACAGACCAGTCCTGCATGACCGTGTAGTGGAGCACAAAATGCGAAGTGTGCGTAACCGGACAGCCTGCCCGAACTAGTTATAGTGAGGACGTGACTGTGTCCCAGGTAATGTTTGACTATAAAAACGTTAAACGTGTCCTTATCCCTCCGCTACTACACCCAGCACAGGCTTCTCAATCGTGGTGTGTTTATAATCATGCAGAGTGAGAAAGCAAGTGCAGTAACAAGTGAAACTGTAACCAATGCGTAAATGCAGAAGAAACTATTGGGTCCAAAAAGCGAAATAAGAAATAAATATTTGTTATAAACGAAAACAGTAAGTCTACAGGATACGTCTCGTGCCTGAACTGATATTTAAAGAAACACAGTTGTAAGATATCCCACACTGGCACACGTCCTTCAGGAATGTATGTATTAATAATAAAAAGAAAACAACAGTTCGTTGCAATGTGCGCTAAAGAGATGATACTCTGACAGTTGTTTCTGGTGAAGGTTTCAACGAAATAGGCCAACAATTAATTCATTCAGGCGCATATTATCGAGAACTCAGCGTTTCAGATGTTATGTCAAACCTGTCTAGTGTAAGCAGACATGTCACAGAAGAGGTTGCTGCAGCCCGGAACCGATAAGGCCTTCTGTTATTAAGTAAGTTATTAATAAAACATTGTCTACGACAGTTGCTATGAGGAATGATTTGTAAAAAAGTTTCATTTTTTGACACAGCAGCCGGCCGATGTGGCCGTGCGGTTCTAAGCGCGTAAGTTTGGAACCGCGTGACCGCTACGGTCGCAGGTTCGAATCCTGCCTCGGGCATGGATGTGTGTGATGTCCTTAGGTTAGTTATGTTTAAGTAGTTCTAAGTTCTAGGGGACTGATGACCTCAGTAGTTAAGTCCCATAGTGCTCAGAGCCATTTTTTTTGACACAGCACATTACATAAACACAGATTGGTGTCTTGTCAATATCGTTTTACTTACAACCATATTCCCAGGCGTTAAGCCGACGGGAGTAAATGTTACCAAAGACGCACAGGAGAGGATGACTGATACGAATATTTTGTTTTTGTCTCCGACCAGGTTTTCAGTACAATAACAGATTTGGAATATCGTGAAAGCGTTCCCTGTTGTGTTCCTCGTATAACAGTACTTAGCCACATTTGCGACGTTAAATGACACGAACAAAAGCGGCTTCTGCCCATGTTTGGAGCCAAAGTTCCCACTCGTCCGAACAGCTTGTGTACTACGCGAGAATCCGTACATGCACTGTATAACGAAGTTGCTGCTTTCGTGGAGGACAAGAATTCTGCTTACAGATTAGAGGGGTGTGAGAATGAACTTGCAGGAAGAATTGTAGATTTTCCGGAAACCGTTTAAAGGGGGCAGACATGAATTAAAATCCAGGTACTTCTTCGGTTTTACAAACTCGAGAAAATCTGTAGCGTCAAAGAGAATGATTTTGATGTCAGTTGAATTACCGCAGTTGCAAGTGCCGTTTCATGACGACACGGGGAAACAATAGATTCGTAATCAATTAGTGTAGCTGGTGCATTTTGGGAGATGTGTATTTTCGACGGAGGTACAAGGAATTAAAAACAGCGTCCTGACTTGTCACTTCCAAACATAAAATTGCTGCTTTCGTTAGGCTGTGTTTCCCTTACCTCAATATGTTTAACACAAAGGGAAAACACGAATTTCTTACCACTGTGTGATGAATGTGTGCAAGCTGTTCAGTTACAACCTGCGACCATTAACGTAGTTTTTCTACACTTAGTTTCTCATAGCGAAACGGAAGTACTGAGTGCAAATTAAAATACAGCTGCCCACAGAGGACCAGTGCGGACTGTAGTTATCGTATGGAAGAGAAAATTGGTAGATATTCTAATGAGATAATGAGGAATCGATTTACGCTGGAAAAAAATACGTCTAGTTCCGGCTACCACGTGCAAATCTGGCGTTGTAAATGCGAGAAAAGGTTATGGAAATGTTTCCGTAGGTAACGGATTAGGACGAGACATGGGCGGAAAAGTAAAACACGTAAGAAAGGCTTAGATTTGATGTTATTGTTAACCGCCGCCCACACAATTCGTTCAGTATGTGCATCCGTAGAAAGACGTGATCAACAGCTGCTCACAGCAATTCCAGTGGAATCTCAGCAGCGTGTCCCTGTGTACCGGCATTCAGATCAGGTTGAGACCGAACGTGTCTCTGATAAGAGCATTCTCTTAGATATCCCAAAAGCCAAAAGACACATGGATTCGGATAAGGTGACTTGCAGGCCATACATCACGAAACAACACTCCCGTGGAAGGTTGCATAAAGCAGATTTTTCACTGGACAAGCGACTTCAAGTGTTGCCTCATCTTGCATGAAAACTCTGGTTTACAGACAGTTGCGCTTTCTCGAAGTAGAAATCACATGCTGTACAAGGAAGTCTCGATAGCTTGCACACGTCTCGGTACATCTGACAGGCTCTCTGCGCTTGTCTTTCTTCAAAGAAGAACGGACCAACAATAAACGTGGTTGTGAATCCACACCACACAGTCACATACGAAGAATGCAGTGGCTCTTCGTGTACAACATGCTGTTCAACAGTAGGCAAGTTCGGCAGTTCTGTGAAATCACTACACCCTGTACTGTAAAATGTCCCTCGTCACCCCATATGTCACAAACTTCGATCTGTTCCAGAAACAGAAGAGCTAAATGCGGTGCTGCACTGTCTGAATTTTCTACATGTACCAGTGCCCGATATATCGGAACACTTTCCGCACTGTAGACTATTGCATGGACAATTCTCATGACACACGTGCACTAGTACTATGCAGAACGCATGCTGCGCAGTCAACTACAGCAACAGCAACCTCGTCAGTAACTTCTACAGGGGTAGGACGCCTTCCTTTCCCAGATTCCACATCAAGCTCACCCGTGTTTCCTAATTTCGTCATAATTTAATGTATACTATTTAATGACATCGGGTCTATCCTCAGACTTTCAGCCGGTTTTATCTCTCAATGTTGCACTCTACCTGTCGTCATTAGCATAAGACAGTTTCACTAACAGTGCATGGTCTCTCTTCTCTAGAGTCATAATGTTCACTCACCTTATGACTTGTCAGATGACAGCGTGAGTAGTGGGGCTGTGCCGTTTCTAGCCCACTCTGATGACAAATTGATATTAAATTAACTAAGGAAATTAATTAATCAATTAAGTACCCCTACTCCTGAAAACGTCATGGGTTTTCCACAGCCGGCACATGGATCCCACTCAGACAACTCCCAGCCCCCTCCCCTCCATTGGTGTAATATAAGATGGTCGCCTCAGAAAAAATGGTGGGAAATTCGTTCAGTCTGCGTCGAGCCGATGAACTAGAATATTATCACAACAGCAGGTTAATATAATGTAAATCATAATGCATTAATCAATTTTCATAGCTATTGTTTATTTATTTTTAACATGCCTCCAAATTGATGCTGGAGTTGAAACAATTTGCAAATATACTGATTATGCAGAATATTATTTCACACATACATACACAAAAATTCGCAGCTAGTAGCAGATTGACTAAAAAGATTAGAACTAAATGTTGCGTGGACTATTTAAACAATTTGTGGGGATATTGTTTATGGAATATTGTATATTGTTTAAACAGTTTAAGCATGGTGTGGTAAATTCACATAGTTTAGAAATTGAAAATGTCACAGGAACTAAATGTAGCACTGCACACAGAGAGAAAGAGAGAGACCTTTGTAGATGACAGAACAATATTTAAACAATTTGCGATATAATTACAATTGTTATTCCGAGAAATACAGCCACACTTGAACACAGACTCTAAAAAGATCGCAGCAGGTTCTGCCACACCTGTGAAAACTCCCAGTGTTTGTCCAGCCTTCCTTCTTGGGAAGTTTCGTCCACTTTTGTGGGAAATACTAAATCCTACCTCCCTGAGACACTTCGTGCACTGTTTGACCCCTCAATACCCTCGAAAATGTTACTTTACACAATTTGTTTCGAATACACTTGCACACAAAACACTGCACTGTAGTTGGAAAGTGTTATATACCTGTGCTGA
The DNA here is from genome assembly GCF_023898315.1 of Schistocerca nitens. Taxonomy (NCBI): domain Eukaryota; kingdom Metazoa; phylum Arthropoda; class Insecta; order Orthoptera; family Acrididae; genus Schistocerca; species Schistocerca nitens. The sequence continues at coordinate 1,294,373,954 of NC_064614.1, read as the reverse complement.
AAGTTCTGATGCACCAAGCCATGGCCAGACCTCTCTCTAGTCTTCAGTTCCAGTGCTGACTTCTTGTCACCACTCACAAGCAGACCAGTTTTCTCCAGTGCATGGGGAACGAGAATATATCGCGCAAAATAAATTAATGCAAATACACTTGGAAATATATTACACAGGAATATTGTTTAAATGAGCGCCAATAAACGACGTCAAAACCTTAAAGACAATTATAATACGTGTGGGAGAGTTGTTTAAACGTTTTCCACTAAAATAAATATATAATAATAAAAATAAAAATCATGTCAAAACTCTAAAGATGATCCTGCATCATGTAACAGTATTGTTAAATATTCTAGCACAGCAGTTTGCTGTATGAGGCACCATCGTAGCCTGGCACTGGCGGAGCAATATGTGCATCAGCGGCTGCAACTCTCCATAGAGTGAACCAGTGACCGGAAGTGGGCTCTCCGGCCAGATCGTCGAACATGTCTAGCACAAAGAACGGATCAGTGGAACAAGTGAGTATTTCCAGAATGCGACAGAACCCACGTACAAAAGTGCACAAAATCTGTGGCTAGCAGACCAGTACCAACTTGTCCTGCATTCTGCGACCAGCATTCATCAGTAGGTGGGGAGGAACATCGCACTCCTGTTGACTCCCTGGGTGAAATGGTAGGCAGAAGGGTAGAGGTTATGTAAACCATCATCGTCCCCTCATTCTTCCATCGTAAGTTCACCTGTGTCTTTGCTTGTTTGTATTTATGTCAGTTCTTTTTTTTTTTGGGGGGGGGGCGGGGAATGAAGTGCTCAAATTCCATCTACAGCATCACCAGTGGTAGGAGCAACAATGCCTTCTTCAGGACAGCCTGCCATGTAAGTTAATTGCTTTTTTTCTGTTCATACAATGTACCTGTGTGTTCTGTAATTTTCGCAACCTCCTACAGCAAATTTTAGGCCATCGATGGGAGAGGCACTCCTCCATACTATCGAGCTTTGAACAGTTTACTGATGTAACTTTTTTACTACTTCACCCCCTCCCAGCAGTTGTTTAGCCTGTAGATGGCTAAGCACTCCTTTGTACTATCGAGCTTTGAAAGGTTTGCTGACCTATAATTACTTTAGTACCTCCCGCCCCCCCCCCCCCTGCTAGCAATTATTCAGGACATAGGTGGCAGAGGCACTCCTCTGTACTATCGAGGCTTGAATGGTTTGCTGGCATAATTTTTTTAGTGCTTCACCCCCTCTCAGCAATTTTTTGGCTGTAGGTGACAGAGGCACTACTCTATACCACCCAGTTTCGAACGGTTTGCTGCTGTAAGTTTAGTGTGGGACCAACTTTTATTCTGTAACGGGTATTACAATCCTTTTTGTTTATTGTTGTTGCAGCTCTCATCCCCGAGATGCTGGCTGCGCTGGACCGCCAACTGGAGGCAGAGTGAGCACAGCAGCAGCCTCCAGCAATAATATGCAATCCAGATCAGCAAGAACGAAAGTGCATTTTATTTTCATAACGTGTAGCAGCTAGAGAATTTTTGTTCATGTAATATACTGTGGGTCTAATGATGAGGGCATGTAATGTATACACATTTATTTTTCGTAATATGTTGCATTCTGTTGGAGAATACGATTTTAGTTTGTATTTCTGTGAGATAAAGTATATGATTTTCTGTATGATTTTTTCTGTATGTCACTAACATTTTCAAGAAATAATTACATTCATTATCTTATTGTTGTAAGCAGCGTTAGTGACCGAGATGGATGCCTCCAAGGAGAAGGCGCAGCCAGTATTGAATAAATGAGAAGGCAGCTGTTGAGGAAGTTGAAAGGCAGCGCCATCTCGCCCTTTTGGATGCGGAGGAGGAAATACTGGATTGAGTTGGAGAACTACCAGAAAGTCCAATTCAACAGCTAGTGTGTAAAAGGTGATTATAATGTAACTGTCGTCGTTACAGTGCATTATTATTATTATTATTATTATTATTATTATTGAATGTTGCTAGTTGTTTCGGCATTTCTTTCTTAAATCTTGAGCATTGCACCTAATTTGTTTCGTTATTCGTATGTTACAGATGCACCACAGTCATCACCAGCACCACAACAGCTAGCTGAGGCACAGGTACCTAGATTAGTGGTTGTGAGGCACGAGTCAAAACGCACCTGAGCGGTATGCACTGCTATGCAGATCACCACTTGTGGTTGTGAGGGAGACAACTGTGGTCACTGTGGCCTCCCTACAACAACAATCCACTGCCAGCGCTGCACTGCCAGCCCCGGCACTACCGCATACCGTCTGGTGACTGTGGACAGTTCAGCCTGAGGAAGAAGAACGGCAGCGATCTCCCAGCCCCCAGGCTGGTGGTGTTGAATGTTCCAGCATGCAGCAGCACTGCTGGACACTGTCACCTCAACCTGGCTGCTCCCACTGGACCCCACCACTGCCCCCTCCTCCTACTCCAGCTCCGATTGTTGGCCTGTGCTGGCAACAAAAGGTATGTGTGCGCCTCAGTGCAGACCCCTCACACCAGGAGGTGCCTCCTCTCCAACGCTGTCATCCACCAGGTAGACACAGTTGTCAGCTTCATTTTATACACATAGTATTAATGAGAGTGTTAATGATTACGAACCTGCTGCTAGCGGTAGTACGGTACGACATCAGATTGGCGGCATCATCACTGCTCTAGAATACTCGGCAGTTGCCAGGGCCTTTGAGGGTCGTATATCTTTCACTAGAATTGAGAATCCGGCTGTCAGGTATTCCGACCCAGTCAGAATTCTAGAAGCATGACTCTGAGTGCTTGCGAATGAGCTCCTGAAAACCACAGATTATCCTACATTTAATGACGAGGTATTCCGACCCAGTCAGAATTCTAGAAGCATGACTCTGAGTGCTTGCGAATGAGCTCCTGAAAACCACAGATTATCCTAGATTTAATGACTTTAAATGTAACTCAGTACTATGCTGTGAGTTGACTTACCTTCCCATGCAGCAGAGTGCTGCTCAAGGGAAAAGACTGGAGCATCTTGTGTGATAATGGCATTACATCTCAGAGCACATCAGTCGGTGAATGGTATCATGAACCCATCTTGGTTGCTATACTGCCCCAGTTTCCCGAAATGGAAGTTAGAGGGTCAGGTAAGGCAGTCAGCCAAATACCACAACAGTACTATGCTGTAAGTTGACTTATTCTCCCATGCAGAAGAGTGTCGCTGAAGAGAAAAGATCACACTACATCTGGGGCATTTGGGATGATAATGGCATTATATCTCAGAGCACATCAATCGGTGAGTGGTATCATGAATCCACCTTGGGCGCTTTACAGCCCCAGTTTCCCGAGATGGAAGTTAGGGGGTCAGGTACGGCATCCAGCCAAATACCACACCTCAACATCCATATTCATGTTTATGATCCACTAAATGGAGGATCTAGTTATATCGACCTCCCTAATGATGTAGCTGATAAGAAGGCGTCCAAAATGAAACGATCTGGCTTGTTTTGCAAGGTCAGTCCTGACTCTCCAGAGAAATTAGAAGAAACATGAACAGTGCACATCTCGATATGGAATAGGTCTTGACATTCGTGGATGTTATAACTTTGCTGGCACTGAGTTCCTCATGAAGATTCGGGACATACCTAAACTTGACGCAGAAAATTTAGGAATACTGGTTCACATTTCTGGCCTGAAGACACAGAAAAGCAAGCCAGATGAAGCTGATGACAATGATGACAATCAGCATCAGAAGTATGACAAGCATACTGTAGTAGGACCACACCACTTTTCTTCATGTAAACATACTGCTTTTCTGTGGAAATGAAAATCATCACTAAATATGGATAAAACACCCTTCCCAAGGAAAAGTATTTAAAAGTAATCTGAAGGTCTGTAAATCCAAGGAACCACTACATGTTGTTACACCTACAGAAGAAAACAAGTCTTTCAGGAGCAGTGTTTATTTGTTGTATGTGCTCACTTAAAATGCCACCTTCTTGCAAAAACGTGTTCTGTATACCAGAGTGTACCAACTTGTATGCTCTAACAATTCAAGTCTTAACCACTACGAATCTTGTGTCAGTAATAATCCTGTGGCTTGGGTGCTCACTGAGCTTGAAAAACTCTCATGGGATTTTGAAAGTCTTTACAACACCTAAACCCCTCATGAACGAACCAGAGGAGAATAAAAATTTATACAGTGTTGCAGTTAACTCTCATATTTGCGGGCTGCCTTTAAATAGAAAAGCTGAAACTCCTAGAGATCATTATCATCTTATGGGGAAATTTCGTGGTGTAGCTCACAATGCACACAATTTTAAGTATAAGTTACCATGACACATATCTACTTTCTTTCATAATTTAAGTGGGTTTCTAGTTGATCAGTTGGTTCATTTAGGTATGAAGAAGGATCACGTCAGTGTCTTGAAAAAATTTTTTTTTCTCAGAGCGAATGGCGCCAAAAATTGCACTTTCCATCGTCGACACCTTACTTGTCATGCAGATTTCACTCCAGAAACTTGTTAACAATCTACTTCAGGAGGATATGCACATCATCTCATCTACAGACCCCAATGAGGAAAAGTTTCAACTTGTGACTAGGCGAAACTCGACGAAATCAGGCTAACCGACATATCTACATTTACCAGTTCTCTCACAGGCGATGCCACAACTAGTGCCGATTACGAGCATGCCACGGATGACTGGCAGGAATTCAACATTCCAAATTTGGGTGAATACGAAAGACTATACATGAACACAGAAATGTGCTTGCTTCCAGATGTTTTTGAGAAGTTTGAGATTGTACGCATGGAAACATACTCTCTGGACCCTGCCTTTTATTACGTGGCACATAGTTTGTTCTGGAATGCGACGCACAAGAAAATGAGGGGCAGCATCTGACTTTTAGCTGATGGTGATATGCTTCTTTTCTATGAGTGCGGGATTCGTTGGGACTTTCCCAGTGTGTCGACAGACATGACAAGGTAAGTAATCCACAGATAGGTGGAGGGTTCAACGCATCCCTCAGTTCAAGTTATATTCTGTATTTGGATGTAAAAACTTATACGGGCACGCCACGACGCAGCACTGTTGGTAGGTTTCAATGGGTGCCCAAAAATGAAGAAGAGAGATCAGGTGTAGGACTAATGGGTCTGGCGGGTGATTCTGACGTTGCGAATTTGGTGGACCATATACGATGTTAGTATGCATGAAATGACAAGTGACTTGCCATTAAATCTGGAGCAACAGCATCCGTGAGGAAGCACTAGCCCTAAACAGATGCTCACTGTTGGATGTAAGGGGAGTCTGTTATCCAACATGGCAGCGAGTGAGTGACATGCATTAGCTTGGTTCGCAAGTTTACGTGAAATCTGTAGTTGTTTTTAAGCAGTTAGGCTAGTCTACATATACTAAAGCCGTATATCTAGTGCCAAGTGTCGTATTTTGCGTCACATACTGAATACTAATTACACGAAATCACACTTAAAATGGGAAATCATCGAACAACGCGCAGTGCAGCCAACAGCCGGGCTGGCGGTAGCGCACAGGTGGAGCCTACACCAGGAGTTGCGGCCGCTCCGCCCAGCATCGCTGACGTCACCACACTCGCGAAGGCGAAGGCTCGGGAGAAGCTCAGGCTCATTGTTCAAACCATCACTGATGCTGTCAATGAAGCAGTGACGGATAAAATACAGAAAACTCTGGAGGCGAATGCGAGCGAGATACGTGCGCTGGGCACATTGTTAAAAGCAAGTGAGGAGAGAGCACGACTGCTCTATCAGAAATTGATTGAGAAGTCGGATGAGCTCGAACAATATCAGAGACGCAATAATCTCAGACTGTTCGGCATTTCAGAGAGCAGCAGAGAGAACACAGACGAACTAGTGATAAACCTTGCCCAAGAAAAGGTAGGCATGCAGGTGACTCTGAGTGACACTGACAGATGTCATAGAGTGTGTGGGTCGCAGTTCGCCAGTTTCGACAAAACTAAGACCTATGCTAGTGAAATCTGTGTCCTATAGGAAAAGATGATGGCATTGAAACAGAGGATGACACGCTTAAAGTTGAAATACTAAACACCTTTTTCCAAAGCTGTTTCACAGAGGAAGACCGCACTAAATAAGTGTCCAAGGAATAGAAAAGCAACTGAAATCACACAACAGAGGAAATTCCACTGGACCTGATGGCATACCAATTCGATTCTACACAGAGTACGTGAAAGAACTTGCCCCCCTTCTAACAGCCGTGTACCGCAAGTCTCTAGAAGAATGGAAGGTTCCAAATGATTGGAAAACATGTCTGTGTGGAAGTTAGCGGAAAGACGGCAGGTGGTAAGTAATGCTGAAAATGACGGAAGAAACGTTGAGCTGGAAGTGTGTAGAAGCGCATCTAGCAGAAACTGAATGCTGCTGAAAAGTTGCTTTTATTGGGACTCCTTTCTTACCGTGAGTTCGTATAAGCAATAAAATGACCAGAGATGTGTACACGTGTCGATCAACGGCAGAACTCACACAGTTCTCTCTGAGCTGACCTGTGGCTGGGCTACATAAAACTTTTTCAGGGTTTTTCGTGAGGTGCCAAACCAGGCCTTGTCCGAAACATGATTGAAATATGCAGTTTCTGCTTTCTAACTCTTGCGGTGAAATTTAGGAGCTGACCGGAAGAACGCCTAGGCAAGTCCACATGCTGCTTTAATCGAAGGGGTCGCAAGTGCTCTTGCGTAAACTTCGGTCTGCTTCCGACGTTCCTTTCACACGTGATGAATTCATTCACTTTATTGACGTCTCATATGAACCAGGATGCAGTCTACCATACACGTTAGACTTGTTTTTAGAATTAGAATAATAAAATCATCTGCACAGTCACATTTATATCTAACGAAATAACCTGTTTCGGCTGACATTTGCAATTCTCACGTCATAAAATACAGTGCTTGGTTACGTCCCACCACTGACAACATGGTTTCCGCAGTTGTCGAACGGAAGCACAGCCTATATCTTAGTATCACCGGAGGCCGATGTCGGCCGAAACCGGTTACTTCGTTAGGAATAAATGCGATTGTGCCAGATAATTTATTACTCTAAAAATAATCAGTCACTGTATTCCCTTCTAAATACAAATGGCGGTCTTCCCATTGTTTGTAAACTTGTACGGGTCAAATAAAGAGAAACTAAAACTGCCCTCTACCCCGTGTGTATAGCTTTCCCCACGGTTTTAGTCCCGTTTCCTTCGCTCACCAGTTATCTCATGTTTACACAAACCTATTGCTTCCATTCCGTATTCGCTGTCCTATCTTACATTGCTCCGAAATATCTAAGGAGGAAAGCAGCTAAGGTAAACCTGCTCTCCCATGTACTATGCGCTACAAGATCCACCAACAACCCCTGTGAAATGACGTGAATCACACTAGGCTGGTTCAGAATGTATCAGTTCCTTCGACGTGACATCCGGGTGGCGCCAACGCAGGAACGAACGTACGTACACTCAACAACGCACAGCTACCTCAAGACCCAACGAAAAAAGTTGATGATTTAAACTACTTTACCAAATTTGATCGAAGATGAATGGCAATAGGACGGGTTAGGGGAGATGTGGTTACGCTTTGACGAAGCGGGGTTTCCTCTACACTGTTGGTGCCGAGTGGGGAGCAAAGGAGGAAATTATGAAATCGTAGTTAATGAGTGAGCACTTGCGGTATTCCATGGCGATCTGATGACTCGGCAACAGGTGACTCCGAGTGTTCTGAGCTGGTTGTCAAGTTTAGACATTTGGAATTGAGAGTAGACATTTTTCGGTGCAAGGAAACCGACACACACACAAACACGTACACACACTTACGGGCATGCATATGTGTGTGTGTGTGTGTGTGTGTGTGTGTGTGTGTGTGTGTGTGCTATCCAGATGACAGTAATTTAATGAAAATTTCTGTTCAGAAGTCAATCATTAGTTGCTGTAAAGCTAAGCAATTTAATCACATGTAGTTTTAAGTTCTCAGTGTAATTAGACGAGCAGCGCACCCAGTGACCACATAAAGTACATTTCCTTGGTGCGGAATGAAATAACCTGTCCTCGTGTGCCGAATTAATCCATATATTTTATAAAAACGGATAATTGTATTGTTGCCTATATTCCACATCCGTTATTAAACCACTGGATCGATTTGATTCAAACTTCGCACTGTCTGGAAAGAAGCACTGTGGTGTGTAAGAACCACCTACCAATCAAAGAGGTGGGGGTGCAGGTGAAAAAGTAACGTAGGCCACGACTGACAAATATCTGGAATTTATTCATTCAACATTTAAGAGTGAGAGCACTTAATCACTTGGAACCAACTCTAGACGTAATTTCAATGTTTATCCCTTACTACATTTTCATGTAGTGCAGTAAAACAGCTGCATCAGGAATTACATTTCAATTTACGGCTTTTTTTTTATAGAAACTCTATTCGTGACACATATCGCATACAGTATTCACATATACCAGCGACTGCACTTGCAAAACATACAAATGTACGGCACATAGTTCTGGAAATATGACGTCATACACACTGGCGTGCGTGAAAAGCTGCTTCCGTGTGCGTGACGTTTTAATTTATTGCTACTCTAGAACCAACTGTACCTCCCAACACACTTTGCGGACAGTACGCATAAATACCGTTGAATGAATCTGGAACGTCATATCATAGTACCACTCATTGTTCAGAAGAGAAGACGTCAAAACATTGAACTTCGTGAAAAGGAATCTGCGGGGTGAAATTCACTAGGGGTACAAGTAAAATACGAGTACCAATTTGTATGAAATATGTTAAATACATCTGAAATGTATGTGACACAAGCTGCAAGTAAAAACTGCTCCTAAATCCAATGTCAACCAAACTTGGTACACATGTTACTTATGTATTACCTGGAAAAAATATTGTGGGCCTAGGAATCACCTACTATTTTGAGGAGTGCTCACGGAGAGAGAAGGGTGAAGGAAGAGGAGATGGAGAAACAGTGAGGGGTAAGGAGTACCAGAACATAGTTAGAGGACGAGAAGGGCAGACAAACGGAGAGGATGAGATTGACGGCGTGGGAGATGGGTGAAAAGAGAAGCGGGAGGAAACGGAAAGAGTGAGGGGGTGAATAATGTGGAAAGTAAGAGGGGGAAGGAGGAGATGTGGAGAGAAAGGGGGTGGGGGGGTGGGGGAGGAATCTGAGATGGACGGAGATAGGTGCAGAGAAAGCGGACACAGAAGTGGAGGAGGATTGAACTAACAGTACACTAGAAAAAATACATACCCAGGCATTTCGAGGTGTTCAGTTTGTATGATTAAAATTCGCTATCATTGGCGTTGCATCAAACCAGTCTCAGAACTGAAGACCACAATAACAACAACAAAAACATCATTGGCGTATCTTGTTTTGTTTGATCTTCAGTATATTAATATTAGACTGCATGCTAAACAGACCCATATCCACTGCACATGTGATTCCTGTAACAATATACACAGATGGAACATTGTTCTTTTACGTGTCAGTAACCTTTCAGTTGGCCTATCATGCTAACATTAAGCATATTATGTAACATAACATCTAATGTTGCCTTACAGTTGGCTGACCATGCCCGGATATTTTAAGTAGCAATTCAAGAGAAGTGAATAATAATCTCACTGTGTGTACTAGAAGAAAAGTGATATTTATACACTCCAGGAAATTGAAATAAGAACACCGTGAATTCATTGTCCCAGGAAGGGGAAACTTTATTGACACATTCCTGGGGTCAGATACATCACAGGATCACACTGACAGAACCACAGGCACATAGACACAGGCAACAGAGCATGCACAATGTCGGCACTAGTACAGTGTATATCCACCTTTCGCAGCAATGCAGGCTGCTATTCTCCCATGGAGACGATCGTAGAGATGCTGGATGTAGTCCTGTGGAACGGCTTGCCATGCCATTTCCACCTGGCGCCTCAGTTGGACCAGCGTTCGTGCTGGACGTGCAGACCGCGTGAGACGTCGCTTCATCCAGTCCCAAACATGCTCAATGGGGGACAGATCCGGAGATCTTGCTGGCCAGGGTAGTTGACTTACACCTTCTAGAGCACGTTGGGTGGCACGGGATACATGCGGACGTGCATTGTCCTGTTGGAACAGCAAGTTCCCTTGCCGGTCTAGGAATGGTAGAACGATGGGTTCGATGACGGTTTGGATGTACCGTGCACTATTCAGTGTCCCCTCGACGATCGCCAGTGGTGTACGGCCAGTGTAGGAGATCGCTCCCCACACCATGATGCCGGGTGTTGGCCCTGTGTGCCTCGGTCGTATGCAGTCCTGATTGTGGCGCTCACCTGCACGGCGCCAAACACGCATACGACCATCATTGGCACCAAGGCAGAAGCGACTCTCATCGCTGGAGACGACACGTCTCCATTCGTCCCTCCATTCACGCCTGTCGCGACACCACTGGAGGCGGGCTGCACGATGTTGGGGCGTGAGCGGAAGACGGCCTAACGGTGTGCGGGACCGTAGCCCAGCTTCATGGAGACGGTTGCGAATGGTCCTCGCCGATACCCCAGGAGCAACAGTGTCCCTAATTTGCTGGGAAGTGGCGGTGCGGTCCCCTACGGCACTGCGTAGGATCCTACGGTCTTGGCGTGCATCCGTGCGTCGCTGCGGTCCGGTCCCAGGTCGACGGGCACGTGCACCTTCCGCCGACCACTGGCGACAACATCGATGTACTGTGGAGACCTCACGCCCCACGTGTTGAGCAATTCGGCGGTACGTCCACCCGGCCTCCCGCATGCCCACTATACGCCCTCGCTCAAAGTCCGTCAACTGCACATACGGTTCACGTCCACGCTGTCGCGGCATGCTACCAGTGTTAAAGACTGCGATGGAGCTCCGTATGCCACGGCAAACTGGCTGACACTGACGGCGGCGGTGCACAAATGCTGCGCAGCTAGCGCCATTCGACGGCCAACACCGCGGTTCCTGGTGTGTCCGCTGTGCCGTGCGTGTGATCATTGCTTGTACAGCCCTCTCGCAGTGTCCGGAGCAAGTATGGTGGGTCTGACACACCGGTGTCAATGTGTTCTTTTTTCCATTTACAGGAGTGTAAATAAGTAAGCTCCATTCACTACATGTCTGCCTCATACTGCATAGGAGCGATCAAAGCTGGATGAACTGCATGAATGAATATGGGTCGGTAGAATGTCGCGGGTAAAATGAGAAGACCTGACAGTTTATAGATTTAGCTGTAACAACAAAGGGGATCTGGTATCTATAAGTTGGTAACATGTAAAGGATATTGGAATATTGAAGGGAGAGCGAGTACAAGTTACTTTCAGGTAACTTACAGGGTGAGTGCGTTGTGAGACGTGGACAGCACGGTCTAAGAAGTTCCGCAGAGGAAATCGAAACAGCACAGTGGCTCCTGGCAGCCACCTGTTGCTAGCTAATGCCACACGCCAGGAACACATCGCTTCTGCAGATCGTTTGACTCACCCCACAGCTCACTAATTTACAAAACTCGTGCGCCTTTTGTGTAGACAGCTAGAAAAATGAGTCGACACTTGTAATGTGTCAATGTCGTACTTTCACAGGCATTCTTTGAAACAAGGAGTAAATGCTTTACTCCAGGCGATCCATTAATGGTTTCTAAACTGAAGAAAAACCGGCAGTAACACATTCTACGTAACTTGAGTCACGCACTCATTCTACCTAGCTCATCTGACGCCATCGTAACTAGTTCAAATGGCTCTGAGCACTATGGGACTCAACATCTTAGGTCATAAGTCCCCTAGAACTTAGAACTACTTAAACCTAACTAACCTAAGGACATCACACACACCCATGCCCGAGGCAGGATTCGAACCTGCGACCGTAACAGTCCCGCGGTTCCGGACTGCAGCGCCAGAACCGCTAGACCACCGCGGCCGGCTCGTAACTAGTAACGTAACCGCGATGGCCATTATAATTGCAACAGCAAGATGATTAGCAGTAATCGAGGCCTTACTACTTGTGCGTATACGCAATAGCAGAGAGAATGAATGATTAATTAATTAATTTGAGTGTTTCTGTTGAACTTGTAAGTGAGCATTATCCAAGAAAAGGGACGAAGAGGAGAGTTTTGTCACATTCGGGATAACAAGGGTTCACACACTCGTCCGACCACCGTCGTTATGCTCTTCTGTTTGATACCTTACATCGACAGAGGTCAGTGCCTGGCGGGGCCCACTGAAGAGGTTCACAGTTCCCTTCGTTAAGCAACATTGTTCAATTCGTGCTTGTGATATTTCTCCTGAGATATGATCATCTACTCGACGTTTTAACCTGGTCTTTAATTTTTCTATGAGGAAATGTTGCAGAAATACTGGTACATGTATAAATATATTACGAGACAAGTGTATTACGACAAAAGGGAAATTAAATGCCCATTGGTAAGCGTTCCTCTTGGTGCTTACCTTGGCACTTTCTTCCCCTCTGCCCTTACGAACTGCTATTCTTCGGTCGCTTTCGTCCACTTTCTGTCTCCTGATGGACCATGTCAATGAGTAATCCTACCCAGAAGCATGGACAACATCACAGCCGGCATCCTGTGACTCCTGATTGGAAAACTAACATATTACATGGTGGTGTCAGTAGAATTTTTGTTTGGTCATCACGTCGGTGTGGGTGTGGAGGGGCACCATCGTACAGGGAAAAAAAGGCGGAGAGACTAACTGATAGGGAAGGAAATATTGATGTCAGCTGCATCCGGGAATTTATGTAGAGTCAGCGACGACGAGTGAAAATGTGTGCCGGGCAGGTATTCGAAACCGGGACCTCCTGCTTGCTAGCAGTTACGTTAACAACTGTGCTACCCCGACCCGCGCTGACAATCTCGGCGCTCCTCCCAGAAGTAGCGCACTCCTGTCTGGAGCCACCTAACTGCAGTCCCCTCCCATGTCCTTCATGCTGGCGACTTGGAGATTCCAGCGGGAAGTCGAACGTTTTTGTGCATCCACGCTGAAGCAAGTGCTGACGGATGCGAACAATACCGAACTATCAGTTTAATTACACGTGGTTGCAAAATACTAACGCGAATTCTTTACAGAAGAATGGAAAAGCTTGTAGAAGTCAACCTCTGGGAAGATCAGTTTGGATTCCTTAGAAACGTATAACAGGCAACCCAATACTGACCCCACGACCGCTCTTGGAAGATAGATTAAGGAAAGACAAACCTATCTTTATAATATTTGCAGAGGTAGGAAAAACTTGGAGAAAAGCTGACTGGAACACACTCTTGGAAAATTATATGCTAACAGGAGTAAAATAAAAGGAGAGAAAGGCTATTGACAACTTGTACAAAAGCCAGGACGGCGGTTATTAGAGTCGAGGGTCGGGAATGGGAAGCAGTGAGACAGAGTTGTAGCTTATCCCCGATGTTATTCAGTCTGTACACTGAGCAGGCAGTATAGAAAACTAAGGAAAATTTTGGAGTAGAAAATAATGTGCAGAGAAAAGAAATCAAAACTATCGGGTTTCTGCCGGTTGTTCGCCGCTTTCTTGTACCGATATTTCAACTGCGTGACTCGCAGTCTTCTTCAGTTGCTGCCTGATACTGAGTCCAGTGTGGAACGAGTCCGGTATTTACGACTGTGTTGTGCCAGGCGCTCCGTCTGCGGCCCGCCCCGCGTCATGCACCGACCAATAGCAGCGGCTGTAGTGCTCTCCTGTGGCCGCGGCAGTTCCGAACGCTGTGGTCAATACCCGTTGTCGCTCTCGCTGTTGCACTTCTGAACGACGTCCAAGTCGTGCAGGACATTTTATCTTCCGGTTGTCGTCACCTGTGATCTGGGACGTTCTGTAACCGTTGCGTGCCGTGTCAGGCGTTCTATGCGGGGTCCGTGCCCACCAGGGGCGGCTGCGGTGTTGTTTTCAGGTCGCTGTTGCACAAACTGCCGCTCGAGACCCGGTAGAGCGTCCTCAGGTATTGATCTGTTGTCTAAGGTAGCATTTCCTGTGAGTCCTATGCTACATGCACCGGGCGGTTTCTCTAATTCCGTCTTCGTATTTGTGTTCCATGGGATCTTCATGTTGTTCCCGTTGCGACTTCACAAGACCGAGTCCCGAATTCGAGGCAGAATTCAACTGGAAACTGGTGTCGCGGTTAATAATACTCTCCGTGACCTTAATCTCAATAGATTCTTTGCTAATGCTGCCCAAATATCTCGATGTATGCGTTAGAATCTTGGCATCGTTATAGTTCATAGAATGATTGAATTTTAAACAATGCACGACAATCACTGACTTGGTTGCCTGTGTCAGTGTGGTGTGCCTTTGATGTTCTTTGCGCCTATGGCAACGGTATTAGTCGTCTGGCCGATATATTCCATCCCACATTCAAAATTTATGTGGTAAAAGCCTGGTTTCCGCAGATCCAGGTAAAACTTCACACTCCCTGGCAGAGCCTTAAGCTTCATGCGTGGATGGAACACGCTCTTGATGTTATGTTCGAGTAGAATTCTACTGATTTTTGCAGATATCGGCCCGAAATATAGCAAATATCCAACTTTCTTCAGATCGTCTTTCACCTCTTAAGGAACCTCTGATGGGTAAACAGACCGCGGTGCCTTTGAACATATCTAGAAGAGTATTCGTTTTTGTATAACACAGATTACAAGTGTTCTATCTCCGTCGCCAAATCATTCGTGTCTGTTCAACCAGTTCTGAGTAAACTATTTTGCTATGTCGGATAGTGGCAATTGCTGGCGTGCAGTTACAAGTCGGAGTGTGTTTGGGGTAGGCCTACGCACTGTAACTGAAGATACCATCTGCCTTCCTCTTGACTAGTACACCTAGGAATGGGATAGCCCATCCATCTCCAGTTCCGTGATAAATTTAATGTTAGGATGGCGTGAGTTTAAGGAGGTCCAAGAAAACATGGAGATTTTCCCTCCTGTGATGCCACATCACAAAGGCGTCTTCCATTTACCTAGAAAAGCATTGCAGTTGATCTGGGGCCGATGTAAGTGCCTCCTCTTCAAATCTCTCCATAAGGAGATTTGCCATCATCGGTGAGAGAAGGCTACCCGTTACCACCCCTTTCATTTGCACGTAGAATCGATCCCCATCTAGGAGGTACGTCGAGGTAAATATGTGCCTCAATAAGTCTAGCAGAGAACCGTCGAACTTTTCCCTATCAGATCAAGTGAATCATTCAGTGCTACGCGGGTGAACAGGGGTACCATGTCGAAACTGACCCTTATGTCAGATGCCTTGACCTGTAACTGCCTCAGGCATTATAGGAAATCCTCTGAGTTACGAAAATGACGGGCACACTTTCCCACATCTTCTGAAGGTGTTGAGCAGTGAGGTAGCTGGCTGCGCCCGTGTTGCTGACTACTGGACGTAGAGGAACGCCTTCTTTTTGCAACTTAGGCAGACCATAAGGTCTTCGCGTCACTAGTACTTTGGCTCTTAGCTACTTAACGATATTTTCTGGAAGGCCGATTTCCTTTAGAAGAACCCAGATCTTCTTATCCACCTTGTCTTGTGAAGTCGCTCTCCACTGGTCTTTATACCGGGTCGTCCAGAAGTTGTCGCACCTTACTGTCATAATCTGTCTTCTGTAGGACGGCGGTAGCATTCCCCTTCATATGCGGGTAACACCACAACGCTATCATCTTCTCTGAGTTGTTTAAGGGAAAACATCCCATCTCCAGAGATGTTTCGTGAGCGCTCTGCGAATCTCCCCTCGCACTTCTTCAGCATCATTCACAGTAAATTTCAGGGCCACCAGATCCATTACACTAACGAAGGCCGCCGCAGGAACATTTATGGGGGTAACTGAGAAATTAAGACCCTTGCTGCGCACTTTCAACGTGGTTGCGTCGAATCCCTTCTCACTCAGGTTGACGACCGTGCGAGCGTCCTCCTTCGGCTGCGCTTTCTTATTAAGACGTTCCAACTTGGCTAGTTGACAGGACGCTGATTTCTTCCTTGTGTACTCCGCTAGTGACCAAAAGACGCCATCAAATCGGTCCAAGACTTGTCTGGTTAGAAGGTTTGGTATAAAATAGTGTAGAGCAGCAACACTCTGGATGTCACATCAAGTCGGTCACACATGTCATGTACTCTCTCCCTGACCAATGCTAAGCTCGCTCGGTGGTTAATTCTGTTGATCAGTCTAGAACTGACGTTATGTTTAATTTTAGCAAACACTGGAACCACGTGATCTTGTCGGTGTCTAGGTCGGGAACAGAGAGAACAGAGCTTTTTCACGTTCCCTTGTCAAAACTTATCAAGCGTTCTAATTATGACATAGAGGGAGAAGTACCCACATCCTAAAGTCCTGGTCCTGTCGACCAAGAAGAGATACTCAGAATGCAAGGGCACTCATTCAGTATGCTCATACTGCAGGATGTGCCAGCCACAGTCTCTAAAAGCCGACGCTGGAACTCCTTAGAACGGTGTCCGAGCATCTGAAAGCGCTTACCAGGTAAGAAAACCAGGACCAATGAAGTCGTTAAAGATAGGTGCTCCAGCGTCTTATGATTTCTGAGCTGTCCTGCTGCTGTAGGGATAACGTCATGGAAACGTTTGAGGGTGAGCGTCTAAATTAGGACCCTCACTTTCAAACTTTCGTTGTATACATCTACATCTACACCTTCATGGATACTCTGCAAATCACACTTAAATCCCTTGCAGATGGTTCATCGAATCACCTTTACAATAATCCTCTGTTATTCCACTCGCGAGCAATGCGCAGAAAAAACGAACACATATATCTTTCCGTGCGAACTCTAATTTTCCTTATTTTATCAACATGATCATTTCTCCCGATGTATGTCGGCGTCAACAAAATATTTTTGCACTCGGAGGAGCAAACTGGTGACAGAAATGTCGTGATAAGGTCCCGCCGTAGCGAGAAACGGTTGTGATTTAATGATGCCCACCCCAAATCCCGTATCATGACCGTGAAACTCTACCCCCTATATAGGGAATAATGGGGAAGGAAATCGTCCGTGCCCTTTCAAAGGAAACTTCCCGGCATTTGCCTGAAACGATTGAGGGAAATTACAGAAAATCTAAATATGGATGGCCGAACGCGAGTTTGAACTGTCGTCCTCCCGAATGTGAGCCCAGTGTGCAAACCACTGCGCAATCTCGCTCGGTCTCCTACGAACTGTGACTTCTCTGACAGTAAATCACGTATCCACTTGCATAAGTGAGGCTATATCAAGTAAGCACGCTGTTTTATTACAAGCTACTTGTGAAGTACGGTGTCAAAAGCCTTCTGGAAACCTAGAAAAACGGAATCAATATGAAATCCTTTGTAGATACCACTCAACACATCTTTGAGTATACAGATACTTCTGTTTCATAAGAACGATGTTTTTTAAATCTTCGAGGTAAAATTTTGATCACAATATATGTTCCAAAATCCGACTTCATATCGATGTTAACGCTAGGGTTCTGTAATTTAGTGGATTACTCCTATTGCCTTTCTTGAGTATTAGTGCGACCTGTGAAATTTTCCTGTCCTTGTGAACGGATCTTTCGACGAGCGAGCTGTTGTTTATATTGTTAATTGTGAAGCTATTGCATCAGCGTACTCTCATAGGAGCTTAATTCGCATACATTCCGGACCGGAAAACTTGCTTCTATTAAATGATTTGAGATGCTTCACTTCTCCGAGGACATTTAATGCAAAGTTATTCTTGTGGCAGCTGTTCTTGATTGTAATTATGAAATATTTAATCCGTCTTCTTTGTTGAAGGAATTTCGGAGGGATTTGTTTAGAAAATCTGCATTTGTAGTACTGTCATCGATAGTATTTCCTTTGCTATCGCGCAAGAAAACGCTGATTGTGTCTTCTCGCTAGATATTTAACATACGAGCAAAATCTCTTTGGAATTTCTACCAGGTTTCGAGAAAAAGGTCCTTTATGGGGACTAATAAAAGCATTTCATGTTGATATCCGCACTAAATTTCGAGCTTTTGTAAAAGGTCGGCAATTTTGGGTGTTTTGCGTCCGTTTAAGTTTGGTATGCTTTGTCGTTATTTCTGCAGCGGTGTTATGATCTGGTTTGTGTAGTCGTTTTTTAATTTGGTTGGTATAAATCTTTCAATTGCTGTCGATACTATTTGTTTTAATTCAAGCTATATCAGGTCTACACTTACATTGTTAATTAGGGAGGAATGGAAATTGTCTCTCATGAAACAGTGAAGCGTATTTTTATCTTTTTTTGAACAGAAGTATTTTTAGTGGATTTTGGCGTTACGGTACTTAGGCTCGCTACGACAACCCTGTGTTCACTAATTGCTGCATCGGTTTTGATGCTCGTTACTGGCTCAGGATAATTTGATGCTAAGAGATCAACAGTGTTTTCATAATCATTTAGGATTCTAATAGGTTGGTCAACTAATTACTCGAAATAATTTTCAGAGAATGCGTTTATCACAAATTCGCATGAGGTTTCATAGGTACCTTCGGATTTAAACACGTATTTTCACCAACATATCGAGGGCAAGTTGAAGTCACCATCAACTATAACTGTAAGAGTCGGGTACGTGTTTGAAATCAGACTGAAGTTTTGTTTCAACCTTTCAAATGTTCAAATGTGTGTGAAATCTTATGGGACTGAACTGCTGAGGTCATCAGTCCCTAAGCTTACACACTACTTAACCTAAATTATCCTAAGGACAAACACGCACACACCCATGCCCGAGGAAGGACTCGAACCTCCGCCGGGAGTAGCCGCACAGTACATGACTGCAGCGCTTGAGACCGCTCGGCTAATCCCACGCTCGCCTAATCCCGCGCGGCTTCAACCTTTCAGCAAGTGTATTATTTCAGCTGGGAGGTCGGTAAAACGATCCAGTTATTATTTTATTCCGTTTGCCAAGAATGACATGTACCCATACTAACTCACAGGAACAGTCTACTTCCATTTCAGTACCAGATAAACTGCTTCTAACAGCAACAAACACGCGACTGCCAGCTGTATTTAGCCTATCCTTTCTGAACACTGTTAGGTTCTTCGCAAAAAATGTCGTCTAAGCATAACTTTAAGTACCTATAACGATTAGAGCATCAGTACTTTCTATTAGCCACCTGCAGTTGGCTGCACCTTGTGCTCTTCATGGCATCCGGAAGGACCCGTTCCACATCTGGATTGGGCCCACCGGGTATGCACACGGGCTTTCTTCCCTTCCTTGGCAGTCATATCCCTAAGGGTCTCCATAACGCGCCTGACATTGGACCTCCCAGCTACCAATGATCCAACCCTTTGTGAGTGCCCGGATCTTGCAGGCCGAAAGGTTTCCTTTGAAACAGGGCAAGCGACTGCATCTGACTGAGGGACATTGTCAGCCGCAGATAGCACCTGGAATCTGTTTGTCAGCCTAGCCGGGGTGGCCTCCCCGGGAAGTCTTCTGTAGCGTGCCCCTCCCCCTTCCAATGCAGACGTCGTTTCAGAACACCCAACTGTTGTTTGAGGAACTTTACAATCCTGTCCTTGACTTCTTGTGGACTTGCGAGGGCTCTGTGTGAACGCGTCTCGGATATGCTCGACGTTATCATCACACGTGCGTAGCCGACCAATGCCCTTCCCTGTGGGTATACAACCAACTTTCAAGGATTTTGTATACCAGTAATAAATCTACAAGTGCAGAGTGGCTTCTTGCTGTATCGCCGGCGAAATGACGTTGGACGTGAACAATGGACTGACCTCACGCAAATTCCAACACACAAAACGATTTCTCTTGTAAAGTAGTAGCCATGCTTCAGTGTTGGCGGAGCGGTTAACGCTCTGGAGTTTCATACGTCTAAATTTACTCACACCGTCATTCAGCGATCTCACGTGAAATTTAATTCATTTTCTTTAGCCACTTAAGGAATGGGATTGGTTCACCTGAAAAGTTTATGATCCATTTATTGGTACACCTTTGCCCAATCCGAAAGTCGACGAGACGTCAAAACCAACTCTCCACGTCTGTGAATATAGAGCTTCACAGCATAGGCCGAAGGTCCAACGCAGCTCTACAAATCAGGTGGTAAATTTTTGGATCCTAGTAATCAACTTTGCATTATCATCCTTCCTTCCTGGACCTTACTAAAATCTTTCATTGTTTTGTTTAGATATGAAGAGTAAAGAGTGAAACAGTGCGTCATGGAGTAAATCGGCCATGTTTAGTGTGGTGTTACCGCCAGACACCACACTTGCTAGGTGGTAGCTTTAAATCGGCCGCGGTCCATTAGTACATGTCGGACCCGCGTGTCGCCACTGTCAGTGATCGCAGACCGAGCGCCACCACACGGCAGGTCTCGAGAGACGGACTAGCACTCGCCCCAGTTGTACGGACGACTTCGCTAGCGATGCACACTGACGAAGCCTCGCTCATTTGCAGAGCAGATAGTTAGAATAGCCTTCCGCTAAGTCAATGGCTACGACCTAGCAAGGCGCCATTAGTCTTACATTGCATGAATCTACAGAGTCTCACTTGTATCGTCAGTAGTGATGTACAACAATGATGGATTAAAGTTAAGTATTCCAGCAGCTACGTACTTTTCTTTATAGCATTCATTACGTATCCTGTTTCAGACCTCACGCCAATCTGCATGAGCTAAACGCGTGCCTTTCGGCTACTTCCGAGTGGCGTGGCTGTCTTGTTACGCCACAACATTTAGCATCCACATCCATCCCTCTTTCTGGGTTGTCTCGTAAGTAGGGAACGATTCCTACGACCAACAAAGCTAAACAGTTTCTTTCATTGCATTAGTCATAAATTTCAGTAAATAGTCCGACAGTAAATATATCATGATCAGACGCGTGAGATTCGCAAATTGACTGCTAGTTGCGTTTACAGTAAACAGTTACCGGTGCTACAACACAGCCCAATGTGCAGCCGCAGCAGAATCAGAAAATTTGGTGACTTTGCAGCGTACATCTTGTGATGAACATGTGCATCAGACTTGAGAACATTTAACTAATTATATTCATGGTACATCTTTCTTGTGACTGATATATCGTTGTGTCCGAATAAGAATACTGAAGATCGTAGTTTCAGGAACATGCAAACAAGTTGTTAAAATCTAAATTGTCGTCTTATCTCGTACTTAGATGCAAAATCCTGCGGAATGGAGGAAGGTTAATACGTACATCCCATGGCGACATGCATGGTGCAGTGTCTTTACCTTCTAATACCTAAGAAAACTTATGTAATGCATACTTTACTGAACATGTAAACTTCTATAAAATATTTCGAGAAACTTCAATGGTAATATTAAAGCTAAGCTGATAATGACATTCAGTATGAACGCTGTCCTACGAAACACTTCAATTCCGTACCACATAATGAATGGTTCTAAGTAGTGAAACAGCAAATTCTGATAATGAGAGGCAATAGTGAAAGTGATTCCGTATCTGGGATTGTTTTTTAATTATTTATTCCTAAAATTCTTTTCAGATGCATCTAACCACATATTTTAATTCACTTCCACCTTCATGTGTACTGAACATAAAGGACTTAATGGTAATCAGACAAATAGGTTCGTACGTACTGACAAAACACGTTATTTAATTGGGATGCTTGTTTTACTACTGCAGTTTTACATTCACGCTACAAACGCAAAACAAATCGAAATCGATCTCTCCTGATTCTCAAAAAATTTAATTTGATTAACAATGGATGTAAGGAGATCTGTTTTGCTTAGCTTATATCCCGAAGAATTAATCTACGATGGCGAAGGGTCGGAGGGTTACAGATGAACCGTTTAACAGACCCGTTTCCTTCGAACGTATATTTACTGCTTGTAGGAACATGCACACACCTGAACTGAAGTTAAAATTTAGCAGCGTGCATTCTCGATTACTGCATCTACGCTAGTTTCACGTGGTTTAGCGACGAAGTATCCGCTGCTCGTTTTGTCAGTCTCATGAGGCTCATGCTGAGAGCATCGTTAAGTGTAGATCCACTGAATATGTGTGAGTTCATCGCAAGTCCCCTTTTCTGATTAGTTGCTGCGTTAGCCCTACTGGCCCAGAAATAGAAGACAGTAAAGAGAAGGTCGAATTGCTATATTTGACTGTCCGAAAATATTACGCCACGAAGCTTTACAATTATTGCTCCTTTGAATCATCGCACAAATGCCGAAGAGCTAGTTCTGAAACAAGCGATCACGAAATAGGAAATCAACAGAAACCGTTCATCAGAGGAAACACATTGTCGATGCGTGAAATAGTGCGACATTCTACACAGATTAATCGCATCAAGCGATCGGAAAAGAGTTGCAAGGCATTCCCGTATTCAAGAGGGGTCGTCGGGTACATGCACATAATTGCAGGCCAATATTACTGTAGTTCATTCACGAGAGAGGTTGCTTACAAATATTTGTACGACCGATTTTTAAGAATTGCTGAGCACTCTGGAGCCTTTGTCTTGTGGTTTGACTAGTATAAGTGACTGAGAAGATTCAACTAATGTCGGTCCGTTTCATCGAAGTATTCTTGAGTAGGCGCGAGAACGTTACGGTATGCTCAAAATACATACTTCATTCTCAGACGCCACAAGATGTTGTACATCACGAAGATGGTACTGTAGAAATTTCAAGAGCATATACATGTCGAAGAAATATGGGCAACATATTCTCACGAAATGCTAACTGCTGGGAAATCAGGACAACTGGAGTCGTTACGATGGTTTGTTTACAGGAGACCTTCCCTGTACCACGTGCGAATACAAGAGGGAAGGCAGGAGTGCTGAAACACACTGTGCCACACACCGTAAAGCGGTTTGGAGAGCACATCTGTCGAAGCACAGTGATTCACGATTCACAGGAGATTCCCAAGCCAAATACTAAGGAAACACGCGTATAAACTTTGGAAGTGGTTTTGGCGATGCTCGGATTCACTTTGTATCTTACTCTCATTAGGACACGCAGCATTCAGCAGTAGCAGCTTTTGAAACTGTTGCCTACAGTGTCAGACTTCAGCGTGGACTTGTTACGATGACTGAATATGGATTAGCCACTTACCTCCATTGTTTTTCGTCACAAGTCTGCTTCTCTTCAACAGTTAACCTTCTTTCAAAACTTTGTTTAACTTCTATGTGCTAATAACGGCAGCAAACTCTTTAATCACTGTATTCCTCTCAAGGAACTCCGACACACGCCCGGGTGACTTGAGCTCTCGAAGCAGACAGTTGCTAAGCAACGGCAGAGTCACGTCGCGCGCTTTTCTCACTGTTGTGAGCCTGCCCTGGGACCGATGCTAAACAGCCAATATGGGTGATGACTAGCGCCCGCATTATTGAGTTTTTTTAAGACTGTTTTTAGCGTTTTTGGAGTCCTTCAATTGAAAGTGTAATGGACTCCAATATTAACATAGAAACCGTCATTATATTTTTGACAGAGCCATTCTAGTTCTTTGTGGCAAATGAGCGACTAGTTACTCCATATGTCGAAACTCGGAAAAATTCACAAGCAGTTGAGATATTTACCGGTGCTACAACTATCTTCTCTTTTGGTAATATAGTAATGAGACGCGTTTTAAGGAAAAAATCCTATCATATGTCACTCACACAAAAACACAGACTTGTTATGCGTACCTGAGTATGACCACAGTCCGTGGCCTAACGCTACAATCATATAACATTTTGGAACCGCAGTACACAATGAACCACAATTCTAAGCTGTGCAATATGAAACTTTTCTGCTGCCTCTCAGTACATTTTTGGAGGCTAAGAAAGGTCTGCCATTGGCGTCTGAAGTCCCGTCGACTGAAAGCCAAATGCATTGGTTATAAATGTCTGTTTTAATACCAGCAATAGCCTTTTCATACATCTGTTACATGTAATTTTTGCAGTGTCGACTTTCCTGGTACACTGCAGAAAGGTCTTAAAATGTTGCGTTCCTTAGAACGACCCATGGCAGATTAGATGGCACTAAATCCTCACACAAGTCTAGATGAAAGCGGTCCACTTTAAGATTTGCCATAGGAGACTTTAATGGTTCAGTCTGTGTTTGCTCTACTTACTAGTGGAGCGCGTAATGTGAGCTGTGGAGCTTGGAGCTGAAGAAAATGTCTTTTTAGAACGGATTACCTAAACAAACGATTACTAAGAAAGCAACTAAAAAAATAACATCATAATCATATAAAATGTCAACTTAAGCTCAATCACATATGTCTGTCAGTCATCTAATTTTATAAATAACGATTAGAATGTTTCTGCTTAAAAGCCGTACAGTTCAGAATCTGTATGCCGATCAGGAAAAATCGCTGTGCGTATTCAGGAAATCATCCCACCGACGCATCAGGCTGGAGATAACTGTTAGTTAAAACAAGAAGTCCGGCTGGTTGACGAAGTCCGTAACTACCTGATACACATCCTCGACAGGTATAGCTGATTTGTCGAGGTCTTATTTTAAGAGAGCGATGGTGTGATAATCCAACGGGATGAGACCAGGACTATAGGCCGGGTGTTGAAGTGTCTCCCACTTACGTTGGCGTAACTTTTACATTACGACATTTTCGATGTGTGGACGTGCGTTATCATGAAGGAGCAGCTCCATATGAAACTTGCTGGCAGATTAAAACTGTGTGCTGGACCGAGACTCGAACTCGGGACCTTTGCCTTTAGCGGGCAAATGCTGTACCAACTGAGCTACGCAAGCACGACTCACGCCCCGTCCTCACAGCTTTACTTCTGCCAGTACCTCGTCTCCTGCCTTCCAAACTTTACAGAAGCTCTTTTGCGAATTTTTTCCGTACTATTGGACCAGAAATTCTATTTAAAAATCATGTTTTGTAGCAACAAGTCCTTTTAGTCGCCACTTTTTCTGTGTAAGTTCAATGTAGCTCCCTTTTAGAGCTTTAAGAAAGATTTAACCGTTTTGAGGTATGTTGCACAGTGGAATAGTAAGTAGTGTACGGATAATATTTTGTTAAGAACCGACAGAGACGGCTAACTGGGCCGCAACTGCTACCGGCTTCGTAACGGTGTTGTAACTGAATGTCAACGTTGGACACCAAAAGTACAATAAAGCTACGAGCGCATTTCATCAGACTGTGCGACTGGGAAAACGAGAACAACCGATTCAGCATTTCGACAACAGTGCGGGACAGAACGTGCTACAGTGACGAGGCTACGTGTAGTAACGTCACTTACAAGGGAACCTCCCAATCGCACCCCCCTCAGATCTAGTTATAAATTGGCACAGTGGATAGGCCTTGAAACACTGAACACAGATCAATCGAGAAAACAGGAAGAAGTTGTGTGGAACTATGAAAAAAATAAGCAAAATATACAAACTGAGTAGTCCTTGTGCAAGATATGCAACTTCAAGGGTCATATGTCGCCAGGAGTGTCGTGGGCAGGTGGTTAACGTGAGCGGCTGTAGAACGAGAGGTCCCTGGTTCAAGTCCTTCCTTGAGTGAAAAATTTACTTTCTTTATTTACGCAAAGTTATGATCCGTCCGTTCGTTCATTGACGTCTCTGCTCACTGTAATAAGTTTAGTGTCTGTGTTTTGCGACCGCACCGCAAAACCGTGCGATTAGTAGACGAAAGGACGTGCCTCTCCAATGGGAACCGAAAACTTGTGATCGCAAGGTCATAGGTCAACCGATTCCTCCACAGGAAAACACGTCTGATATATTCTATACGATACTGTTGACGGCATGTGCGTCACATGACAGGAATATGTTGTTGACCCACCTAACTTGTACACTTGGCGAATGGGTAAAAAGATTCTTCTACCTTGCCCGATTTAGGTTTTCTTGTGGATGTGATTATCACTCCCAAAAAATTGATCGCATTGGACGGACAGACGGACAGATAATAATAGTCTGAAAACAAAAAATTAAAATTTTCACTCGAGGGAAGACTTGAACCAAGGCCCTCTGGTTCCACAGCTGCTCACACTAACCACAGGACCACGGCACTCCTGACCACACATGACCCTTGAAGTTGCATATCTTGCACATGGACTACTCAGTTTGTCTATTTTGCTTATTTTTTCCATAGTTCCACACAACTTCTTCCTGTTTTCTCGATTGATCTGTGTTCAGTTTTTCAAGGCCTATACTCTGCCAACTTATAGCTAAATCTGAGGGGGGTGTGATGGGGAGGTTCCCTTGTTAGAGGTGTCATAAGAATACATTTTGGGATGCAAAGTTCACATAAAGAAACTCTCTGAAACCCTGAAGTTAAACACTAGAGCAGACGAGAGCGCTTACAGGCTTGGAAAAGAGAGGATATTCAATCATCTCAGTCACCAGTGTGCGCGAGGGGGAGGGGGGAGGGTGATAGTTCCATTTCATCCCCAATTTACAGGATGCTCTGGTGAATTCAACTACCGTCTACGAGCTTCCGGCAACTTGGAGTCCACTTCTGCAAATCTACAGCCGTCCGGCCTCACAGGGGACTTCTGATATACGATCCGCATTCGTGCCGACCACAACAGTGGCTGACTGGGAATGGTATGGGGGGGGGGGGGGGAGAAGCCTGTCTTTCGTCGATGAAGAACCGATCTACCTGTTTTCAGGCTGTTCAGCTTAGGCTGGGCGCCTGTGTGTTACCGGCTGTGTGTTGCTGATGAGTCTCCTGCCTAAACTCCACCTCGACAACCGACAACAGCCACGAGCAGATTCCTGGGACCGAGCCTCGGTGCGGCTCCACTGAGCCTCTGACGGACGTCCACGGCCACGCCGGGCTGCGGGGACGCAGTCTCCTGCGACGTAGCCGCTGCGCTGACAACGGGCAACACGGGACCTGTGTTCGGCAAGTTCCTCCTTGCCTGGCACTGACGCGCTACCTCTCGCGCTTTCAAGCAGCGCCGACTCGGCACGTTCACTGCTAGGCAGCACAGGGAAGAAGACTGAGTGACTGTAAAATTCCCGCCGAGAAATGATTTTAATTTAATGACGTTTCGTTAGCGTCTTGGCGTTCTGCAGGATCACTCAGTCTCGCTCTCCGCTCGACCTCCTGATAACAACACGACAATTGCTCAGGTCATATTGGGGTGAATATGGATAAGACCTTTAAATCAGGACCCTAGGAACGATAGTTCAAAATTGATTTTCGTAATTTGTTTAACTCGATTGCGGGTGTTCATTATAATAATGGTGTTAGAAAGGAAAATAACGTTATCGAATCATAGGGTTATAAAAATTGTAGTTCCAGTTTCAAAACGCTGTAAACACCTAACCACTTCTCAGAACTATTTATAACTTGAACGGATTATTATCGAAAAAGGGGGAAACGCTGTAGGAAAAGAAATACGAAAGTTTTGCAATCAGATGGCGCAGTAAGGGGGAAAATATGCAAAATATAAGACACATGGTAAACGGCTGTTTTTCAGTTTGCGTCTGAGATACTCAGAGTAACTATCTCAATGCAGGATCGCAAGCTGCTTGTAAAGCTCTTTTACAAGAACGGTGACTGTGCGCCAGTAGCTCTGCAGAAGTTCTGGACACTCAGGGGTATGGAAAAGATTGTTGGTCCGATGTCTGCCAAGGGTTTGGAGTAAATGATAACGATATTCCTGAAGAAATATTCTGCATTGCCAGGGGGCTCGAGCAGAGGTGTGTAAAGATGGAGTGCACGGGGAATTACCCGAACTTTGGACATGCCTGTGAGAGCGGTGCATAAAATTGTACGAAACATCATGTATCCATCCATACCCGTACAAAATTACTCATTTTCAGGACTTGCTTCATGCTCGCGTGGAGCTAGATAAAGGTTTGCTCTAGGATTCCTTACTCGCATGGCAGTTTACGATGAGCGACCATGGAACATTCTGTAGACGAACCCCGTTTCTACGAGTATTCCAAGGATCTGTTAACCGGTGGAACAATGCTCCTATGGGAGCACAAAAAATTCGAATAAGTTCCTGTTTATTTAAAGGACTCTGACTGAAAAGCAGGTTATCAGCTCCCTCACTTTACCTTTTTCAGTGCCTTTAAACACTTTGCCAAAAATTGTGTCATGCGAACGTACTCGGGCTTTTCTTTACATGCAACTCACCTCAGTGCCCCACCAGCTCCCCTAACCAAACCCACTAGTCCATCGCTGTAAGTCACTCAAACCCATCCATTTCTGCCGAGTGATATTTTTCCGGAAGTCACACTATAAATCACTACTCTCATTTATTCTACACACCAACGTGACTAGTCGTTTTGTTGCCACACCCCCGAATAATTTTAGAAATTCTGACTGAATGTTATCTATCCCTTCTCCATTATGTGACCGCAACTCATCGGAAACTCTTTTAAACTCTAATGCTGGTTCTCCTTGCCCTTCCCTGTCGACTTCCGTTACTTACTTCTTCCATGATGTCATCAGGCAAGTCCTCCCCCTCACAGAGGCCTTCAATGTACTCTTTCCACGCATCCGTTCTCCCGTATTCATTCAGGAGAGGAATTTCCATTTCACTCTTAATGTTAACGCCTTCGTTTTACTTTTCTACATGCTGAGTCAGTCCTTTCGACAGTAATTTATTGTCCGATTCTTCATATTCTTCATGTAGTCATTTCGCCTTTGCTTCCCTGGATATCCTATTTAGTTCCTAAGTGTTTTGCACTTCTATATTCCTGAACTTGCCTGAACATTTTTGTAGTTCCTCCTTTCGTCGGCCAGCTGAAGTATTTCCTCTGTTAGACATGGTTTTTTCGCAGTTACTTTTCGTGTACTTACGTTTTTCTTTCGAACGTGTATGACTGCCATTTCTAGAGACGCTCATTTCTCTTCATCT
Source organism: Schistocerca nitens (assembly GCF_023898315.1). NCBI lineage: Eukaryota > Metazoa > Arthropoda > Insecta > Orthoptera > Acrididae > Schistocerca > Schistocerca nitens. Next base: position 1,294,345,246 of record NC_064614.1, on the reverse strand, counting down.
GAACTGCCTACGGACTAATATATTTTTCACAGTGTCTATAGCTTCAGAGAACTCAAAGCCCATCTTTTCATTCCTTAGTACTTCCGTAACCCACTATCTTACGCACTGAATCTTTCTAAATAGTCTCTTGATCTTCAGCCAACTCTCCATCAATACCAAATTGCGGTTTGAATCTATATCTGCTCCTGGGTAAGACCTACAATTCAGTATCTGATTTCGGAACTTATGCCTTACAAAAATGTAATTCAGCTCGATTCGCCCTCTATTTCCTGGCCGATTACAGGTATGCCTCCTCCTCTTGTGACTTTTTAAGACAATATTCGCTATTAGCACCTAAAAATGTATTGCAAAACTCCGTTAGCCTTTCTCCTCTGTTATTCCTACTACCTAGCTCGTATTCTCTCCTAAACCCTTCTTATAATCCGTCTCCCACAGTCTCATTGCAATCTCTGGCTGTGAAAGATGTTGTGTTCAGGGCTCCCATTACGAATGTAGCTCAACTGAATGCACAAATTGCCCAACGCACTCTCAACGTGACCCCTGAGATGCTCCGATCTGTTGTGGAACATGTTTTTTCTCAATCTCAGCTTGTGCAGAAAACGTTGGGCAGCATGTTGAACATACCTTGGAACAGTCTCGCGACAGGTAAAAGCCAATTGTTTGTTGCTTTTCGTGGAATTTCTGGGCTCACAACAATGAGAAACATATTTTTCCTCTTCTGATGATGTCCACAGTTCCTGGTCTAGTGGCTAGCGTTGCTGCCTCTGGATCACGGGGTCCCGGTTTCGATTACCGGTTCCCAAGGTTTACTTCCGCCAGTACCTCTCTCCCACATACCAAACGTCGCACCAGTTGCCCAGCACTGTCACTCCTGGAAGATGGGATATTTCAGAGAAAGGCGCTAACTAAAGCCTAGAAACTGACAACAATAACAAACAGATGCCTCAAAAGCTATGCAACTGCAAGAAGGTCGTGAAAATGTGTAAAAGAAAACATTGTGTAGAAAGCAAAAATTCAAAATTTCATCATTACAAAATATTAATTGGGACAGAACGCACATACGCAACAGAGACATTGAATTGAGGAGTAATAAAGGAAAATAAATGTATCACGAAAATGGTATGAAGGAGTATGATAGACAGTAAAAACATTTAAAGAAACAAGCAATAGAGATGAATTGTTACAGCGTAGAAAATGCCACGCACGGAATTGTTTTTTGCGGGCTCTTGGTGTTAGGTTCCTATTTGACCTAAGAACATAGGGTGGAAATATTTTTCTTTAGCCCGGATCTGCGGTCATTTTTATAGACGTTCTGACATCGGATGAATCGATTAGTTCCATTCGCAAAAGATCGTAATTGGGCTGAAATTAAAGCTCAGTTAATGATACCATTTGTATGTGAACCACCCGGATTCTATGAGGAAAAACAGTCGCCCTTAAATAACTGCTGACTGGATTGAGACTGATGGTTCAAATTTGGTCCACTCATGTGTCGGACCTTCATCTAAGATAAGTTTGAACAGTTTTAAAACAATCTTGCTTCGTTTGGATTTTATGTACAAGAAACACCTTTTCTTGTGAGGTTTCCGAAGCGCGTCACTTCTATTCTAGAAACTGATACAAAACGGCTCAAACACTGCACGCATGTAGATAAATACGGCTCAACTCGTACTTACTTGAATCGAATGCACGTAAACTGTTTCAAGTAAATCAAACAAATACAAAACGCCTTAGTACGGTAAAATTGAAAACTCGGTTTCAAAAATTTAGATAGAGTGGGATTTTATGTGGAAAATACACGTTTCTGTGAGCCTTTCTAAGCACGCCACGCCACTTCTATGTTCCCAAATTGCGCGAATCGGCTCAAATGTTGTAAGAAGTTAGACAAAATCGTGTAATTAATGGCTATCCTATTGTTTTGTGAAAGCTTTATCCCTTGCCACGATATAGCGGTCTAAGTTTGCACACAAATGCAAGTAAAATCCGGTTTTGTGTGAATAGCACAAGCTGAGACCGTTTAAGGTGACAGAGGTGATAATAATAAATTCAGTCCTACTGTAAATGTAAGAAACGTTTGCCAAAATCTTTTACCATTCGTCTTTTACTTGCACAAAATCATGCGTTTTCACGTGAAATTGTGTTTCGTAGAAATGCATTTCATTTTTAGTTGTGCATTTGGACATAATTAAAATAACGTTTATTACAGTTGATTATCATTTCCTTGTTAATGCGTTTACATTTTATTCTCCAGTGTCTTATAACTCTCGAAAAATCTTTGGACATCAAAATAATGCATGTAACAAACCATAATTATGCCCAGCCCTGTATAAAATGATATACTGTTTGCTAGAGCATTGAAAGCTCTGTCGACGACCACTCAGACAGTTAAACTAACCTACGAATTGGTACAAAAATAAGTGTCAGAAAAGAGGTCACTAGTAGATAAGGTTTTTCTGTGTTTTCTTAAACACTAACGTGCTGTCTTACAGAAAATTTATTTTCGGACACCACACGCCTAATGTCGTCATTTTTCGTACAGGATTGAAAAGTTGATAGTATTTTGTCGTGCATAAGACGCTTCGCTGTTCGTCTGTTTATTTCAGGCAATCATACTCACTCGTGATTCGGTGTGGTTGTTGCAAAATTTCGTGCCAAAATTAATTATGTGAAATTTTCTGGCGATGGATTTTTAATGTTCAATTTTTGTTATTATTACAAGATCCGGGCAATCTCAGAGTGTCGGATTATTGGTAATTGGGAACTCAAATCTTAGACGTGTAATGGGGCTTATTAGAGACACGACTGGCAAGGAGGGGAAGAAAGCCAATGTGCACTCCGTATGCATACTGGGTGGAGTCATTCCAGAAATGGATCGGGTCCTTCCGGATACCGTGAAGAAAGAGGTTAAAGCGAACTGCAGGTGGTGGCTCAAGTCGGTAGCATTGATGTGTGTCGCTTTGGATCGAAAGAAATTATCTCTAGTTTCGAGCGGCTAACACAGTAAGCTGCTAGTCCTGGTGGCGAGATGAAAGGAGAGCGCAGCGTTTGCAGCATAGTCGACAGGACCGATCGCGGAGTTCTGGTAGAGAACCGAGTGGAGGGCCTAAATCAGAGGCTCAGACGGTACTGTGACAGTGTAGGCTGCAGATTCCTCGATTTGCGCCATAGGGTGCTTGGGTTTCGTGCTTCGCTGAATAGGTCAGGAGCCCACTATACACATGATGCGGCATTACCGGGTAGGAGGTGCTGTGTGGCGTGGACTGGGCGGTTTCTAGGGTTACAGAGTCTCGGGGAAAGACAAAAAGGGGTTCTGTCTCAAAATGTGCGAGATCAACCTAGGTCTAGGAATCATCGGTTTAACAGTTGTAAATTGTTGTAACTGTGTTGGGAAAGTACCAGAGCTTCGAATGGTAATAGAAAACACTGATGCTCAAATCGTCATAGGCACTGAAAGCTGGCTGAAGTCGGAGATAAGTTCAGCCGTAATATTTGCAAAGGATCTAACAGTATTCCGAAAGGATAAGGTAAACACAATCAGCGTTGTCTTCTTTGTTGCTGTTAGAAGTAGTTCATCTTGTAGCCAAATTTAAGTAGGTAGTTCCTGCGAGTTAGTATGGGTGGATGTCATTCGTAGCAACTGTAATAAAGTAATAACTGGATCGTTTTATAGACCTCCCAACTGAAATAATACAATTGCTGAAAGGTTCAAAGAAAACTTCAGATTTTAAATCCATACCCGACTCATACAGTTGTAGTTGGTGATGACTTTAATGTACAATGGATATGTTGTCGAAAATACATGTTTAAATCCGGAGGTATGCATAAAACATCATCGGAAGCTGTGATAAACGCATTCGCTGAAAATTATTTCGAGTACTTAATTCATGAGCCCATGCCAATAGTAAACGGATTCGAAAACATTGTTGACCTCTTAGCAACAAATAATCCTGCGCTAATAACGATCATCAAAGCGCATGCAGGGATTAGTTTACACAGGGTTGTCGTAGCGAGGCTAAATACCTTAACTTAAAAATCCACCAAAAACAAACTAAAAATACCTCTAGTCATGAAAGCTGATAAAAATTCGCTTGACACATTCCTAAGGAGCAATTTCCACTCATTCCAAATTAACAATGCAAGTCTAGACCGGTGTTCCAAGAAATAGTATCGTCAACAATTGAGAGATTTATACCAAATAAATTAACAAACGACCGAGCTAATCCTCTTGCTACTCAACAAGGGTCAGAACACTGTTGCAGAAACAATCAAAGAAGCACGCCAGATTTTAACGAACGCGAAGACTCCAAGATTGGCGATCTTCTACAGAAGCTCGAAATTTAACGCGAAATTCAGTGCGAAACGCTTGTAACAGTTTTCACGACGAAAATTCAAAGAGATTCTGGACGTATGTAAAGAATGACAGCGGCAAGAGACAATCAGTGCTTTCTCTGCACGACAGCAATGGAAATACTATCAATTACAGTCTTCCTGAAGCCGAATTACTAAACACAGCCTTCCTAAATTCCTTCACCAAAGAAGACTAAGCAAGCATTCCAGAATGCGAATCAAGAACAGCTGCCACTATGAATAACTGACAAGTAGCCGGCCGCTGTGACCGAGCGGTTCTAGGCGCTTCAGTCTGGAACCGCGCAACCCCTACGGTCGCAGGTTAGAATCCTGCCTCGGGCATGTATGTGTGTGATGTCGTTAGGTTAGTTAGATTTAGTAGTTCTAAGTTCTAGGGCACTGATGACCTCAGAAGTTAAGTCCCATAGTGCTCAGAGCCATTTGAACCATCCTTATCTATGTAAACAGATTTAGGAGGCAATCTGAACAGCCGACTGAGGTTGTTTGTAGATGACGCGGTCATTTATCGACTAATAAAGTCATCAGAAGATCAAAACTAATTGCAAAACGATTCAGAAATTGGAAATTGACCCTAAATAATGAAAAGAGTGAGGTTATCTACACGAGTGCTAAAAGGAATCCATGAAACTGCGGTTACACGATAAATCAGTGTCTATTGTAAAGGCATTAAATTCAAGTAAATACCTTTTCATTACAATTACGAACAACTTAAATTCGAAATGACACATAGAATATGTTGTGCGCAATGCAAGCCAGATACTGTATTTTGTTGGCAGAACACTTAGAAAATGTAACGGATCTACTAAAGAGACTGCCTACACTACGCTTTTCCGTCCTCTTTCCGAGTAGTGCTGCGCGGTCTGGGATCCTTACCAGATAGGATTAACGGAGTACATCGAGAAAGTTCAAAGAAGCGCAATACGTTTTGTATCATCGCGAAGTAGGGGAGAGAGTGACACTGCCATGATAAAGAATTTACGGTGGGCATCATTAAAACAAAGGCGTTCTTCGATGTGGCAGAATCTTCTCAAGGAATTTCAATCATCAACTTTCTGCTCCGGATGCAAAATTATTTTGTTGACGTTGACCTATGTGCGGAGAAACGGTCATTATAATAAAATAAAGAAAACCAGAGCTCGCACGGAAAGGAATATGTGTTCGTTTTCTCCACGCCCTGTTCGAGATTGGAATAACTGAGAACTATTATGGAGGCGGTTCCATGCACCCTCTGCTAGGAATTTAAGTGTGATTTGCAGAGTATCAATGTAGATGTAGATGTAGATGTAGATGTTATTGCTTTGTTCAAACAAACAATGACGAGAACTTTAAGATACGACATAACAGCAACATGTATGCTTTTCGGTAATTTATTCAGCAATACTAAACAGTCCTCCAAAGTAGTACGTTCAGTCAACGATTTAACAATTGCAAATTTCAGGGAAAGCCTACAGCAGTTAGACTGGGATGAGGTGTACCGTGAATCTGATGCCAATTTAAAATATAATTTATTTCATGACATTTTTGTAAATGCATTTGAAAACTGCTTCCCCAAGAAAATAGTTAAATATACTCGTAAGAAACCTTGTAACAAACCATGGCTTACTAAGGATATAAAAATATCTTGTAACCGGAAAAGGGAAATGTATCTGACAGCAAGAAAGAGTAGTGACCCAGAAACTATCAAAAATTATAAAAACTACTGTGTTATATTAAGAAAAGTTATTAAAAAATCCAGAAGTATGTGTATCATGTCTGAAATCAGCAACTCTGATAATAAAATTAAAACAATTTGGAATATTATTAAAAGAGAAACAGGTCAACCAAGAGCAGAGGAAGACAGTATTACCATAAAATTGAATGAAAACTTTACGAACAAAAAGTCAGAAGTTGAAAATATTTTTAATAATCATTTTCTAAATGTTGTGGATATAGTAGGATCCAGGTGTTCATTAGAAGATGCTAGGCTGTTAATGGAAGAGGCCATACCTATGCAATTTGATATAATTGAAATCTCACCCACTTCTCCCTCTGAAATTAGGAAAATAATAAACTTGTTTAAAAGCAAAAACTCACATGGAATTGATGGCATTTCCAGCAAAATACTAACAGCTTGTTCTCAACAGATAAGTAAGATTCTCAGCCACCTGTGTAATAGCTCTCTGGAACAGGGCATTTTCCATGATAGACTGAAATATGCTATTGTTATACCTTTGCATAAAAAGGGGGATAGATCTGATGTCAACAATTACCGTCCAATCTCCCTTCTAACAGCTTTATCCAAAATTTTAGAGAAAGTAATGTATTCAAGAGTAGCTCCACATATCTGTAAAAATGAAGTACTAACAAAATGTCAGTTTGGTTTCCAGAAAGGTTTTTCAACAGAAAATGCCATATATGCTTTCACCAGTCAAATTTTGAATGATCTGAATAACCGAACACCACCCATTGGGATTCTTTGTGATCTATCAAAGGCATTTGATTGTGTAAATCATGAAATTCTGCTAGACAAGCTCAAGTATTGTGGCATGAGTGGGACAGTGCACAAATGGTTTAATTCGTACCTAACTGGAAGAGTGCAGAAAGTTGAAATAAGTAGTTCTCGTAACATGCAAAGATCAGCACATTCCTCAAACTGGGGAACTATCAAGAATGGGGTTCCACAAGGGTCAGTCTTGGGTCCTTTGTTGTTCTTAATATATATTAATGACTTGCCATCCTATATTCATGAAGAGGCAAAGTTAGTTCTCTTTGCTGATGATACAAGTATAGTAATCACACCTGACAAACAAGAATTAACTGATGAAATTGTCAATACTGTCTTTCAGAAAATTACTAAGTGGTTCCTTGTAAACGGACTCTCACTGAATTTTGATAAGACACAGTACATACAGTTCCGTACAGTGAATGGTATGATGCCATTAATAAATATAGGCCTTAATCAGAAGCATATAGCTAAGGTAGAATATTCCAAATTTTTAGGTGTGTCCATTGATGAGAGATTAAATTGGAAGAAACACATTGATGATCTGCTGAAACGTTTGAGTTCAGCTACTTATGCAATAAGGGTCATTGCAAATTTTGGTGATAAACATCTTAGTAAATTAGCTTACTACGCCTATTTTCACTCATTGCTTTCATATGGCATCATATTTTGGGGTAATTCATCACTGAGGAATAAAGTATTTATTGCACAAAAGCGTGTAATCAGAATAATAGCTGGAGTCCACCCAAGATCATCCTGCAGACATTTATTTAAGGTTCTAGGGATATTCACAGTAGCTTTTCAGAATATATACTCTCTTATGAAATTTGTTATTAACAACCAAACCCAATTCAAAAGTAATAGCAGTGTGCATAACTACAATACTAGGAGAAAGGATGATCTTCACTATTCAAGATTAAATCTAACTTTGGCACAGAAAGGGGTGAATTATACTGGCACTAAAGTCTTTGGTCACTTACCAAATAGTATCAAAAGTCTGACAGATAACCAACAAGTATTTAAGAAGAAATTAAAAGAATTTCTGAATGACAACTCCTTCTAACCCATAGAGGAATTTTTAGATATAAATTAAGAAAAAAAATATTAAAAAAAAAATAAAAATAAAAAATAAAGAAAAACAAAAAAACAATAAAATAAAGTAGTTATATTAACTTAAGTATGTTGTTAAATTAACCTAATTATGTCATGTATTGGAAAATTCGACTCGTTCCACATCATTACGAAATATCGTATTCATGATCCATGGAACTAGTATTAATCTAATCTAATCTAATCTAATCTAATCTGTTGCTCGAAACTTTCAGCGTTCGTATGATTCATTACAGAGTCACTTTTTTCTTGTTGTGATTGAGGTGAAACATTTCATTTACAAGATCATTCGGAAATTTTCTAAATTTTGAAACAACACATACGCTTAGCTGACAAGCAGGTTCCATTTGATCACAGATCTGTACGATTCCCAATAAGATGGGTATATGTTGGTCAGCCTATCCTAGGGCGTGGTTACCTGCGTGTCATGATACATTATGAAGATACTTTGACATTTCATAGTGGTCGATTGTAACTTTGTCTGTGAACTGTTTCATAACGTGTTTGGTCACTTGGCTCTTGTTGGCTACTTTGCAGCTACTTTTATGAAGCGAAATGACGTAACGTCTCTTGTAGCTGTTGAAATAGGCGAAAGCCATTTGCCGTCCAGAAAGCCTTTGAAAAGTAACCCTTTTCAACAGTAGTATGTGCGACTGGAGAGATTTACACATTTTCCTGAGCTTCGATGCTGCTACTTCACACGAACCATGTTCACACGTCATTTTTTGTACAGGCATTCTACATTTTTGGTCACACCCTAAGTTTATCTATATATTACGGTTGTATCGTAAGTTTAACTAGGCAGCATAAACTATTTGTATAAATATTATCAAAAACTTCGAACAGTATTTAATGTCTTGTATGTATCCTATTTTTGTTTGCTGTTATTTTTTATACTGTGTTGAGCATTTATCTTTACAATGCGTAGACAGCCTCATGCGTATATGAATAAGATGTGTGACTACAAAACAAAAAATTAAGAATAAAAAATAAAAAGAATATGCAGAATTAGGAAATAGAAATTATAAAACAAAATAGAACAATAGTAAAAAATAAAAACATATAAAAAATAAAAGCAAAAACTGTCGTACAAGCGTGTGACCTTGCAATGGTGGTCATGCTTGCATGCTCTGAGGACACAGCATGTGATACTGGACAAGTTCAACAATCCCATGTTGGTAATCGTAGAGGAGAAAGACTAACGGTGCCCAACTCAAAGAACATGGTAGAAAAGACAATAAAAAAAACCTATACCGGGTCGGTCGTCGTAATAGTCAACAAAAGCATACATCGGTTGGCAAGCTGTGGCGGGCTAATGTCAGAATCGTGATACAGTAAAAGTTGGGACACACGAATGAAAAATGCTCTTACTGTAGCATAGAAAAGGTGAGTACCTCCTGGGCAGAGTAGAGATGCAGAAGAAGGAAAATTATCTTCCAGATTCAAAGAAATTTAAATGGAAACGTCTTGACATACTAAACAATATATAGTCCCATACGCCTGAAGAGCATACGTGTAATTTCTGAGGAAGTTTTTCTACAGGGACAAAATTTTTCGTGCTGGATTTGCTACTGTTGGGATGAAAATACATTTTATTCTTTATTTTTTTGGGTGGGGGTGTTGATTTTTTTTCCTCGAAGGGACAATTTCTCCCCAAGCCCACCACCTGTTACTTGTACGGTAAGAGACGTAAGAACAAATTTATGTGCTTCTAGGGAGTGGGATGTATCTACAATAGGAAGTATCCAAGATACGTGTTTGCTTGTACGAGTATATAGGATCTATCCCATAGTGGGGATGCATGCATCCTAAACTTCAATAACCAGTTGTATCATACCGCACGACAAGGCAAATGCCATTCAGGTAGACATGATGACATGTTTCATGTTATATGATATCTTGTACGATGTTACTTGACTTGACATGACACATTATATTACATGGCATGTGTACTAATACTAACAAGTAAAAAATTGCAGGTATGTCAAGATATTTTGATTTAAATGCCTCTGAATGTGCCAGACAAGTAGAAAAGCTAGTTCCCTTCTTTTACATCCTTAAGTCTGCACAGGCCTTCCTTGCCTTTTTTGTACTATGACAACATTTTTCATTCTGGCATTGTTATGTAAGATATCGTTCAGTCTTCCGTCATTCCTCCTTGTATAATGTTTACGTAGCCCCTCTCGGATGCAAGCAACTAAAGTCAACATGCAAGAATATCAGGTACACGTATTTTCTTAACCCGTAAACTACTGTTTCATGAATAATGTATGCTGTTACATCTTAATATCCCCATTGCTAGTCTATTTTGTAATTCACTTGATGGGTTTTGTAGATTTTTAGTCTATAAGTCTACAATCTGGATGACTGAGGGATCTCGCTTTATAATATCAACCAAAAAGATATTGCAACGTTGGTACTGCTAAAGGCTGAAAGCAAGGGGAAGCTAGATACGTAATTTTTCCCGAGGGTACGGAGCTTTACTGTATTGTTTAATGATGATGGCATCCCCTTGGGTAGAAAATTCAGTAAATAAAATAGTCCCCCATTCGGATTCTCACAAGGGAACCTCCCCATTGCACCCCCCTCAGATTTAGTTATAAATTGACACAGTGGATAGGCCTTGAAAAACTGAACACAGATCAATCGAGAAAACAGGAAGAAGTTGTGTGGAACTATGAAAAAATAAGCAAAATATACAAACTGAGTAGACCATATGCAAGATAGGCAACATAATGGACAATTATAGCAGATGAGCGCCTTGGTCTCGTGGTTAGAGTGAGCAACTGCGGTACGAAAGGTCCTTGGTTCGAGTCTTCCCTCGAGCGAAAATTTTACTTTCTTTATTTTCGCAAAGTTACGATCTGTCTGTCCATTCATTGACGTCTCTGTTCACTGTAATAAGTTTAATGTCTGTGTTTTGCGACCGCACCGCAAAACCGTGCGATTAGTAGACGAAAGGACGTGCCTGTCCAATAGGGACCGAAAACATTTGATCGCAAGGTCATAGGTGAACCGACTCCTCCACAGGAAAACACGTCTGATATATTCTTTACGACACTGGTGACGGCATGTGCGTCACATGAGAGGAATATGTAGTCGACCCACCTAACTTGCACACTTGGCGAATGGGTAAAAAGATTCTTCTACCTTGCCGGATTTAGGTTTTCTTGTGGATGTGATAATCACTCCAAAAAAAGTGATGAAAACATAAGAGTTTGTCACATAAACTGCATCAAATGAATGCAACAGTTTCAGAGTCGCACAGTTTTCCCTGTGCTCTGTCAAAACATATGTTTTTTACGTTTTCAAATGTTTCCGTGCGTAGACCGTCAAATTCTGTATATATCTAAGCAAATCTGAACATGTCCTGGAATTTTGGAGAGCGAAGTTGATTATGTGTGAGTGCCTGAACTTTGATAATTATCTGAAAACAAAAAATTAAAATTTTGACCCGAGAGAAGATTTGAGCAAAGGACCTGTTGTTCCACAGCTGCTCACGCTAACCACGGGACCGCGGCGCTCCTAAGCTAACACTCTCCTCTATGTTGCCTACCTTGCGCATGGACTACTCAGTTTGTATATTTTGCTTATTTTTTTCATAGTTCCACACAACTTCTTCCTGTTTTCTCGATTGATCTGTGTTCAGTTTTTCAAGGCCTATCCCTGTGCCAACTTATAACTAAATCTGAGGGGGGTGCGATGGGGAGGTTCCCTTGTCAGGAGAGGATTATTCAAGAGGATGACGACATCAGGAAATATAAAACTGGCGTTCTACGGATCGGAGCGTGGTACGTTAGATCCCTTAGTAGGGGGAGGTAGGTTAGAAAATCTAAAAATGGAAATGGAGCGACTACAGTTATTGTGAGAACAATAGAAGATTATTGGCAAGTGGAACAGGACTTTCTTAAAATTGAATACATGGTTATTGATACAAAATCAAGCAGGGGTAATGGAGGAGTCAGCTTAATAATAAATGAGAAAATAGGAACGCTGGTAGGCAACTGTGAACAGTGCAGTGAACGCATTATTGTAACCAAGATACCAAGATAGACACGAAGCCCACATCCACCCCAGTAGTACAAATTTATATGCCATCTAGCTCCGCAGATGGTGAAGAAATCGCAGAAATATACGATGAGATAAAAGAAATTATTCAGATACATTAGGGAAACGAAAATTTCGTCATTGGAATTCGACAGCAGGAAAACGAAGAGAACGAAAACAAACTTGTAGCTGAATATGGACTGGGCTAAAGGAACGAAAGATGAAGCCGCCTGGTAGAATATTGTGCATAGCACAATTCATTTATCACCAAGACCTGGTTAGAGAATTTCTAGGTGAAAAGTTAATATTAGTAAAGGGGACATTTGTCTGTGCTAAAACTAGCCACTCCTAACCACCTCTCATTTTTGTGAGGATTCTAGTTTATATTTTCAAATGAGAAGCCCCCCCCCCCCCCCCCATTTTTATTTCCTATTCGGATTCTAAACCAAAAAACACTTGCGGTTTTTTTGAAGCCATTGTTTCCCATTCATGGTAGACGGAGCTGTAATCGACAAATATAAAGTGTGCTTTTTTGCTATTACTTGGTCATACATTTCATTTACTGTGTAAATGAAAACCTTTGTGTTCTAACAGTTAGTATTTATGTTCGAAATTTACTCTTGTGTTCGATGTTTGTTTGTGCGGTATAATACGGTTAGCCGTTTCAAAGTCTTCCTAGAAGCTAAGTTTAGCATGATCGCGGAACAAAAAAGTGAATGTAATAGTTCTCTGTTCCCATCGGAATGCTTGATTTCGGTGAATCCCCATGCCTCTTACCACTGGGTTGCCTCATTTCGTTGAGTATCTGTGGCACATTAGCCTGTCACGTTCACTTCATGGACATTTTACGTTATTTCAGAGGTTGTGGTTCGTATTCCATCGATAGCAGCACAGCTACCAGTGCGAGAGTTACGGGGATTGGATGGAAACACACCGGTATCAGTCACTCTGGTGGTGGGGTTCGCAGGCGGTCTCCCAAATCAATCATTCCGATGGTATCGGGACTCACCAAAAGCAACCCTATAGGAACATAAAACCACGTCACTATACAAGTAGCTTACCTGTCAGAAATGTCAAGGCCTAACCATACTATTTCTGCTGTACAATCACACATACAACTCTCGAGTAACATTGAACATAAGCATCAAGAAATAGAACATACAGGTTTACATTTACATCGTAAACGAAATGTAGAATCAAATGCATCGGTTCATAATTCCAAAAACAGTCACGTATTTTTTGGCGTATAATCCGAATGTCCTAAAAAATGGGATTTCCCATTTGAAAATACATTACAAAAACAAACTTTTAACCTAGAACACTTTTCGTGCGATGATTCGTTTCCAAGATAGTTTTCTCAAGTTAAATTAAAACTGAAAACATAGCTGTTGTGTCTAGACCATACAGCCTAGACACAATGCTGTAGCCGATAGGGCACGCAATGCTAACGCAGACGGGCGTGAAGTCTGGAACATGAGACTTATAAATGAATAAGAAGAAAAGTACGTAGATGCTTGTTACTTAACTTTTAATTAGTCCTTGGAATACATCTCTCTTGAATATTAGTAAGCTATAGGCACTGATACAAATGGCGCCTTGCTAGGTGGTCGCCAGTTAACTTAGCAGAGGGCTATTCTACTGTCTATCTCTCGGCAAATGAGAGCAAGGCTTAGCACGTCCAATCGCTAGCTATGTTGTCCGTACAACTGGGGACGAGGTCTCCTCAGTCTCTCGAGACCTGCCTTGTGGTGGCGCTAGGTTTGCGATCCCACAGTGGCGACACGCGGGTCCGACATGTACTACAGGACCGCGGCCGATTTAAGTTACCACCTAGTAAGTGTGGTGTCTAGCGGTGACACCACAATAGCAATACCAAGAAGGAATTTACGACATAAACGAAAGTTAGTAGGCGTGTTTCTACATCTGAAAGATGATATTTACTCTACATTTCGCGCCAGTCGCGTAGGAGTGGCGCTACTAACGCCACTGTAAGGATGCAAATCAGTTCTAGCTGCTGGTAAACCTTTCGGGACGTGGGGTCGTGGTCCCAGAAGCTCTTCTGTTCCTGAAGTTTCGTCCAGGACTGCGTTTGGTTGGTCAGGTTTGCTTTGAATACACGCTGTAACGGTCTTGGGCGTTAGTTACCTTTAAGATTGAACGTGGTGACTCGATGTTTACCAGTGATGCCTTTAAGGTGTCTAAGATTCCATTGTCATCTTCTAGGCGCTCAGTCCGGAGCCGCGCGACTGCTACGGTCGCAGGTTCGAATCCTGCCTCAGGCATGGATGTGTGTGATGTCCTTAGGTTAGTGAGGACTAAGTAGTTCTAGGGGACTGATGACCATAGATGTTAAGTCGCATAGTGCTCAGAGCCATTTGAACTTTTTTTTTTTTTTTTTGTCATCACTTCTTCGTTTTTGAACGAGGGTGTGACAGAGGGCTACGAGAAGCTGGATGTCCATCGGTGATGCTCAGGAAGACTTGGCAAGAATGTAGCCACTGCACATGATAGCTGACTGCGGTGGTCACGGGAAGACCGGGTGCTGGATGGCCGCGTGGCGTTATCGAGAGGGAAGACAACCGTGTTCGGCTTATGGCTCTGGCGCACCATGCTACATCTGCAGCAGCAAAATTGCGATTTTTTTCCCTTTACCGTATATAGTGTGTGAGTGTGCTACACATATGATAATGACGTACCGTCTTGTCACGGCCCGCGCGGCTCCCCCCGCCGGAGGTTCGAGTCCTCCCTGGGGCATGGGTGTGCGTGTTGTCCTTAGCGTGAGTTAGATTACGTAGTGTATATAAGCTTAGGGACCGATGGCCTCAGCAGTTCGGTCTGATAAGGTCTTACCACATATTTCCAATTTTTCCATTTGATACTAATTTATTGGACATTCCATTCCAGATGTCATGCACTGGTAGCTGCGTACGTAAGTATTTTAATCACGTGTAATTTTGAGCCTCGGGATGTAGGACGACGTGCAGTGAATCGAGTGACCACAGAACGAAATAGCGTCCCTTTACACGCTGAATTAACATGTTTATAATTTGCAGTCATTTGAGTATCCCTTTTTAATTGATTTTCAGTATATTAATGTAGGTTTCATACTGTATACACTACAAACACATACACATTACACGGGTGATTCCTATCAGGAACAAATTAAAAAAGTTAATATACTCAAATGTTGCACTGTTGCAACATTTACAGATTAGTAACCATTCAGTTAGGTTACCTTGCGAGCATTAGTTATGTCACACGATATAAAACCTTGTTCTATCCTAGAATTGGCTTACCATGCCAGGACACTTCAACTAGCAGTTCAGTACAATTAAAACAGTACACTTCCAGTTTGCGTCAGAATGAAAATCTTTTTGTAAATAAGTTATACAAAACTGCAACCAGTCGCTTTTTTGAATAATTATGTTTTATTCCTTGAACCGGTTTTCGAACTTTTTCATGTTCATCTTCAGATGGTTTCAGGAAGTTACATCATTATTGCTAGCATAATGCTGGGTGCTGGCTCTATGACAAAAAGATGGAATTCACTTTAATGTATCGCCGTGACTATAACTTATCTGTCGATGTGGGTGTAAATTTAGTTTTTTACTTACTGTGACAGTATAGGCAGCTTTTCTCGGTTAGTGTCCATCTGTCTGCCTCCATTTTGATGTCCATTTGTTGTATCACTACACACACTTGCACACAAACTATATTAAGTACACTCTGACAGCGAGACTTTTCCAGAATCCAGCATGCGCTTTACAACTGTTGCTTGTAACAAAGATCTTGAAAGAAAGATATGGCATATGCCTACTTTGCACAGAGATGTAATCTGTTCTTCTTTACATGTATTAAGGTCGATATAAGGGCAAATATTTTAATCAGACTGGCGATAACATGAGAGCACAAAATAAAATAAATAAATAAACTACTACAAGAACATACTTCAGGTGATCTGATATCTTATTTCTATTTGTGTATTACGTATGATACAGGCAGTTTATAGCGTTTATATTTCTTTGTTTATTTTATTTTATTTTTGTATGTGATTGGCATTAACATGGATATCCATCAATCAATGCTACAGAGTTATTGTATCTGCAGTGAGATGCAGCTGTCTGTATGACTAGGACCTTTATACACTCCTGGAAATGGAAAAAAGAACACATTGACACCGGTGTGTCAGACCCACCATACTTGCTCCGGACACTGCGAGAGGGCTGTACAAGCAATGATCACACGCACGGCACAGCGGACACACCAGGAACCGCGGTGTTGGCCGTCGAATGGCGCTAGCTGCGCAGCATTTGTGCACCGCCGCCGTCAGTTGCAGCCAGTTTGCCGTGGCATACGGAGCTCCATCGCAGTCTTTAACACTGGTAGCATACCGCGACAGCGTGGACGTGAACCGTATGTGCAGTTGACGGACTTTGAGCGAGGGCGTATAGTGGGCATGCGGGAGGCCGGGTGGACGTACCGCCGAATTGCTCAACACGTGGGGCGTGAGGTCTCCACAGTACATCGATGTTGTCGCCAGTGGTCGGCGGAAGGTGCACGTGCCCGTCGACCTGGGACCGGACCGCAGCGACGCACGGATGCACGCCAAGACCGTAGGATCCTACGCAGTGCCGTAGGGGACCGCACCGCCACTTCCCAGCAAATTAGGGACACTGTTGCTCCTGGGGTATCGGCGAGGACCATTCGCAACCGTCTCCATGAAGCTGGGCTACGGTCCCGCACACCGTTAGGCCGTCTTCCGCTCACGCCCCAACATCGTGCAGCCCGCCTCCAGTGGTGTCGCGACAGGCGTGAATGGAGGGACGAATGGAGACGTGTCGTCTCCAGCGATGAGAGTCGCTTCTGCCTTGGTGCCAATGATGGTCGTATGCGTGTTTGGCGCCGTGCAGGTGAGCGCCACAATCAGGACTGCATACGACCGAGGCACACAGGGCCAACACCCGGCATCATGGTGTGGGGAGCGATCTCCTACACTGGCCGTAAACCACTGGTGATCGTCGAGGGGACACTGAATAGTGCACGGTACATCCAAACCGTCATCGAACCCATCGTTCTACCATTCCTAGACCGGCAAGGGAACTTGCTGTTCCAACAGGACAAGGCACGTCCGCATGTATCCCGTGCCACCCAACGTGCTCTAGAAGGTGTAAGTCAACTACCCTGGCCAGCAAGATCTCCGGATCTGTCCCCCATTGAGCATGTTTGGGACTGGATGAAGCGTCGTCTCACGCCGTCTGCACGTCCAGCACGAACGCTGGTCCAACTGAGGCGCCAGGTGGAAATGGCATGGCAAGCCGTTCCACAGGACTACATCCAGCATCTCTACGATCGTCTCCATGGGAGAATAGCAGCCTGCATTGCTGCGAAAGGTGGATATACACTGTACTAGTGCCGACATTGTGCATGCTCTGTTGCCTGTGTCTATGTGCCTGTGGTTCTGTCAGTGTGATCATGTGATATATCTGACCCCAGGAATGTGTCAATAAAGTTTCCCCTTCCTGGG
This sequence comes from Schistocerca nitens, assembly GCF_023898315.1. NCBI lineage: Eukaryota > Metazoa > Arthropoda > Insecta > Orthoptera > Acrididae > Schistocerca > Schistocerca nitens. Next base: position 1,294,327,715 of record NC_064614.1, on the reverse strand, counting down.
ACAATGAATTCACGGTGTTCTTATTTCAATTTCCAGGAGTGTATATAGATGAACGGTTGACTTATTTCTGTTGTTATGTTAACATGATCTGGGGTATTAGCAAGAGTAGATTCTGTTTATTTTAGCTAAAGGTATATGTATAAAAGTTATAGTGATTGTAATGGACTAAAGTTCTTTGTATGGCTGTACACTTTATATTTAAAAACCATGAACAAAAGCTCTTTAACTGTTGACTTATTTTTATTCTAATATTAAAGTGATCTGGAATATTGATAAAGGCAGCTTCTGTTAGTCCTAACTAGAAGTAATATGTATAAAAGTACTGATTTATGTTAGCAGTTGAGGGCTTTAACATTTACAAATATAGTACGGGTTTTATTCTGTGGTAGGATATTACATTGGCACCGGTCTAGTTAGGATGTGAGGAGGGGGAGGGGGGAGGTCGTTGGAGGGGGGAGGCGGTGGTGAGACGGTGTAGGGTTCGTTGAGTGGTTACTTGTTTTGAACTAGTAGATCTTCAAAGTTCTGTAGGAAAAATTTGTTTCTCAGTTCAGTTGGATTATTGAGTAGGTAGACAGGAGCTGTATTTGTGTGGATAAATATTTCAATTTCTTCAAGAAGGTCAAGTATTGTGCCTTTGTTGGCAAAATGGAGGCAATTGATTTAATAATTTCTGTTTCTTTTTGTCTTTAATTTGTGTCCATTGGGATTTTAAGCATGCGATTAACCATTGTTCTGAAGAACGCTGTTTTATGTTGGTCTGGATGTCGAGAGGATTTATGTATGTTAACATTGGTGGTTGTTGGTGTGGTGTCACCGCTAGACACCACACTTGCTAGGTGGTAGCTTTAAATCGGCCGCGGTCCATTAGTACATGTCGGACCCGCGTGTCGCCACTGTGTGATCGCAGACCGAGCGCCACCACACGGCAGGTCTAGAGAGACGTACGAGCACTCGCCCCAGTTGTACGGACGACATTGCTAGCGACTACACGTACGAAGCCTTTCTCTCATTTGCCGAGAGACAGTTAGAATAGCCTTCAGCTAAGTCCATGGCTACGACCTAGCAAGGCGCCATTAACCATATCTGGAGAGAGTCTCACTTGTATTATCAAGAGAAATGTACCACACTTAATTAAAGTTAAGTATACGAGAAGCTCCGTTCTTTTCTTTATAGCTTTCATCACGTATTCTGTTTCAGACTTAACGCCAGTCGGCGTGTGTGTACGCGTGCCTTTCGGTTACCCGTCACTGTGGACTGGCTGCCTTGTCAGTCCACTACAGTTGGTTTTCTGAAAATTTTGAAATTTATGCTTTTGGTTTGTATTTGAGATTGTTAGATCAAGATAGTTAATGTTTTCTCGTGTTTCATGCTCTACTGTGCATTCAATTTTATTGGGTATTTTATTAAGTTCTTTGGCTAGATTATCTATTTCTTCTGTTGTTCCATTGAACAGAATGAGAGTGTCATCAACATAGCGTTTGTAATAAAGCAGCTTATCTTTTAGTTGGGTTTGGGATCTAAAAAAGTTGTTCAAATGGTTCAAATGGCTCTGAGCACTATGGGACTCAACTGCTGAGGTCATTAGTCCCCTAGAACTTAGAACTAGTTAAACCTAACTAACCTAAGGACATCACAAACATCCATGCCCTAGGCAGGATTCGAACCTGCGACCGTAGCGGTCTTGCGGTTCCAGACTCCAGCGCCTTTAACCGCACGGCCACTTCGGCCGGCTAAAAAAGTTGTTATCAAGGTTATTGATATATATGTTTGCTAGCAAGCCTGCAAGACTACTACCAATTGCCAATCCATCTTCCTGAATGTAAAACTTGTTGTTGAACAGGAAGTAGTTGTGAGATAATATAAGCTCCAGGAGCTCTAAGAGTTCATAGATTTCAGCTCTACCCATTGTCCCATGTTTGAGTAAGTTATTTCTTACTAAACTAATTGTTTCTTTGACAGGTATGTTTGTATATAGGTTGACTATGTCAAGAAATGCAAATTTAACTGTGACAGGGTTGGAGATATCTTTTATACTATTGATGAGCTCATAACTGTTTTTGATGGAGAAGTTATTTTCAAATACATATACCTTACGGATAATATCATTAAGTTTCTTGGTGATTTCGTAGTTTGGACTACTGATGGAGTTCACAATGGGACGTATAGGACATTCTGGTTTGTGGATCTTAGGCTGTGATCTCAGTTTTAGTGTTGATGGGTTCATCACTATACAGTGCCTTACTTCTAATGGAGTCAATAAGAGGTTTCAGTTTTTAAGCAATTTTTTAAATTTTATCATGGAATTTTATCATAGAATTAAAAAATAGCTTAAGAACTACAACTTCTTGTTGACACAATTAGAAGCAACAGCCTTTGTTGTCTTAGCATTTTCTGAATTTCGTTGTTAAACCACGGTTGCACTTTTCTGTCCTTATTCCACTTACTAGAACCGTAATTCTCCAGACTACGATTTACAAACTGTTTAAGCTTCAGGGATAATTTTTCTGCGTCTGTCTCACTAGAACTAAGTGATTCTAGTTCACTGTCTAAGTGAGATGCTGACAACTTCTTGTCTGCTCTTTCTAGAAGAAACATTTTCCTAACTTTCTTGACTAATTTATTAACTTTTGTAACCATAGTTGCTATAATGACATCTTCCTTATCAATTTCTACCTCTATATTGACGCTTTCGATATGGTCCGTCCTCTTTCTAGCTACGATGTCTAACAAATTTCAACTGCGTGTGGGCTATCAAACTAACTGCTGAAGATTGATTTCAACATATGTGATCAAAAGTACTTCGCAAGACTGTCTGTCTGTACCCCATGCAATGAACCTATAGACGTTTCAGTCTGCACTCGATAGGTCAAAGTCGCCTCCTACTGCTATTGCGTGATCTGGGTATTTACGTGCAACTGGCCGTAGACTTTCTTTGAATGACTCTAGAACTGTCTCAGCGGAATTGGATGGCCGGTGAAACATATAACAAATAACATGGTTTCACTTCGATCTCTAATACGCGACCAGATAACGTTACTGTCACACCCAACTTTGACCTCAGTAGAGACAATATTTTCGTGAATTGCATTAAATACTCCCCCTCCTATGGAGTCTAATCCAGTTTCCGATATATGTATCATTATTCGCTAAATATCTCAGAGTCTTCTACTTCAGGTTTCAGACAACTCTTGGTCCCAAGAATGATTTGAGTGCGACAACTTTACAGAAAATAAAACAGACAATCCTTAAATTTGATAATGGCCAATCCATTACCCGAAAGAAATTCACAGCTTTCCATTGAAATTGCAACCCCAGGAAGATCAGTAAATAACTAAGTTGTACTTTCTTTGCGTTAACGCAAGAGCGGCAAGAAAACACGATTAAATTTGCTGGTGATCTGGGGGTATACAGAGTACGATCTATACAGAGCTCCCATCTCAGTCATCAGTAATAGTTATAATACGATTCCACGTAGAGCTTGGATGGGAGATATTGGTACCTCATCCCGTGTTACCTCAACTCAGTGCCAGAGACCATCGATCATCCCAGCTGTCAACTGGTGGCGTACTTAGTCGCTCGTCAGCTCGTGAGCAGATATTTTCAATCTAAAGAACTTATTGGCAGGGGAAAATACTAACACTTTTTATTATACTTCATTTATTAACTGACAGGAGACCACGTGTAGTGTTTACTGATTTATTTTCGTCTCCATTCAGAGATATACATAATACAGAGATAAATAACAAACAGAGAACTTATTCAGTGTTCAACAGCCTCACCAACCTAGTCACTCTCAAGTAGGGTGACCGTCTGCACAGGCCGACCAAAGTTTGAAGGATTAAGGTCCGCCCTATTCCACATTTCCCTGGACTTATTTTAATAGTGGGGGTTCTCTTCCACATATGCTTCAACTGTCAGCTAAAGAGTACAATATCGCCAACTTGGTATTTCTCAGTTTTGCTGTGAGGACGGTGGTATTCATAAACTTTCCTCAACTCGAGGAGATAGTGATTCTTCCATCCCTTCATGAAGTTATTTTTCAGTTTTTCTGCTAGTTTCGCATCTCTTCCAAGATTATTGTGTATACGAGATTCAAGAGCAGTGGCTAATGAAGTCAACCGTTCTCCAGTTTAGAAATGGCTTCGTGTCAGTATTTCCCATTCGCACTGTGTGGTCGATCGCGAGCTGATGGCGGCACCTACACTGAAGCGCCAAAGAAATTGCTACAGGCACGTGTATTCAAATACACAGATATGTTAACAGGCAGAATGCGGCCGTATGGTCGGCAACGCCTGTATAGGACAAAACGAGTGTGGCACAGTTGTTAGATCGGTTATTGCTGCTGCAATGGCACGTTATAAGACTTAAGTCAGTTTGAACGTGGTGTTACAGAAAGTGCACAAGCGGACGGACACACCATCTTTCGTGTGCGACCGTTTCATGAGTGTACCGTGAATATCAGGAATCGAGTAAAATATCCAATCTCTGGCAGCGGTGCGGCCAGAGAAAGATCCTGCAAGAACAGCGCTAATAACGACTGAAGAGAATCGTTCAAAGTGACAGGAGTGCAACACTTCCGCAAATTGCTGTAGATTTCAATGCTGGGCCATAAACAAGTGTCAGTGTGCGAACCATTCAACAAAACATCATCGATACGGGCCTTTGGTGCCAAAGGCACACTCGCGTACCCTTAATGACACACAACACAAAAGTTTTATGCCTCGCCTGGGCCCGTCAACACCGGCATTGGACTGTTGATGACTGGAAATATGTTGCCTGGTCGGACGACACTCGTTTCAAATTGTATCGAGCGGATGGACGTGCATTGGTATGGAGAAAACCTCATGAATCCTTGGATCCTGCATGTCAGCAGGGGACTATTCAATCTGGTGGACGCTCTGTAATGGTCTGGGGTGTGCTCATTTGGAGTGGTATCGGACCCTTGATACGTCTAGATATGACTCTGACACGTGACACGTACGTAAGCACCCTGTCTGATCACCTGCATCCATTCATATCCACTGTGCTTTCCGACGGACTTGGGCAATTCCAACAGGACAATATAACAAACCACTCGTCCAGAATTGCTACAGAGTGGCACCAGGAACACTCTTCTGAGTTTAAACACTTCCGCTGGCCACCAAACTCCCCAGTCATGAACATTACTGAGAATATCTGGTATGCCTTGTAACGCACTGTGTAGATCTCCAGCCCAACGTACTCTTACGGATTTATGGAATTCCCTACAGGATTGATGGTGTCAGTTCCCTCCAGCAATAGTTCAGGCATTAGTCGAGCCCCTGCCACGTCGTGTTGCGGCACTTCTGCGTGCTCGCGGTGGCTCTACACGAAATTAGGCAGGTGTACCAGTTTCTTTGGATCTTCAGTGTCTTTCTACCAATAAAGTCCTAAATGTTTCTTTCTCTACTATCGTTTTCCAAAATCCTTCTCAGATAAAGTTTCTCAGTTCGTACCATACGCTCACCACCAAGCCGCAAGTAGTAGAATAAGCTTCAAAGAAACACCTTTGTGAGTCAAGTACTGATAGGTCTTCGTGTTCTCCGAGAGGTGAGTGAGGTATCTTAGTTCTGTGCGCGACATGAAATATAGTCCCTGGAAGTCCCCTTCTCTCCGGAAATATGGGAACGGCACCATATATTTGCTTGTTTTCATATTTAACATTAGTTCAAATTGGAGAGTTGTTGTTATAGCAAATCTAAAAAGAAGGTTGTAGCGCCGAAACAAGTTATCGAGCTTGACGAAAAGTGGACCTACGAAATCTACGCCTGTTACAGAAAACGGCTTGGTAATTTCAATACAGTCAGGTGGTAGAGGACCTTCTACCTCGGATACGCGGACAAAAAGATTCAAAAGTCGTTAAGTATTTCATACAGCACTATAGCAGTTCCTAGGTGGTGTAAATGTACATGCCTCTGTCGAATGAGTAGTTTTGTGAATGGGTGGGTATACTCTATGAGTAGTGGGTGCTTTTCTTGTATCTTAGACTCTAAAAAGTGAACTCGTCTTCCAAGTCGTACAAGTTCGTTACGAAGGAACTTGTTATAACATTAAATTTCATATTCCGTTGGAAGCTGGGTATTTGGCAGGGAAGCTACGATGCTGGACCATCCGCATCCAACTGCGTTTTTCTGATTCTAACTCTTGGAAAGTGAATTTGCTGTTAACATTTTCTGAGCGTCGAACGTTATAGATCAAAGGCAATAGTCTATGCCGTTATGCGTAATGTTTCCAGTAAGCTCTATATTTTGACGCCTCAATGAAACACGCCAAAGCATTAATAATGAAAGAATGTTCGATATCTTTCGCATCTCTGGAAGGGAATCGTCAGAGATTTTTTCCAGAGACCACGTGTGAAGTGGCTGACTTTAACACGGAGGTCCATTCCATCATAGTACAGAAGACCGGAATTTTCCCATTGATGTTCCACGTAATACCAGATCTGCAGGGACATATGTGATGGGACAATGTCGCCACTGCAATGGCGCCAAACTCGCTTAGGTATCAATTACTCTACGGACAAACGTATTCTGGCAATTTCGGTGTCACCGAATCTAGTCCAGAGTCACCATAGGATCGCTCCTCATTTTGGCATTTGCGATGTCAATTACGGAGAACTGGTGAAAAAATCTCAGAAGTCGCGAACTCAGGAAGGCGTATACTTAGTCAAGGCGCGGAAGCGACACCATTTTAATAAAGGTACACTGCTTTTACTTACGATCAAAATAACAAACGTGTTTTTAGTCTGAGAGATTCTGATGTACAGCACTGCTCCATGAACCCTCCCCAAGGCATCACATACCCTGAAAAACAATTTTTTCTACAGCGGATGTTGATGAAAAGATATCAAGAGAATCATAGAATTTCGCAGTCACGTGTAGTAACTTTCGTTTATGTTCAAATGTTCAAATGGCTTTGCGCACTATGGGACTTAACTTCAGAGGTCATCAGTCCCCTAGACTTAGAAATACTTAAACCTAAGTAATCTGACATCACACACATACATGCCCGAGGCAGGATTCGAACCTGCGACCGTAGCGGTCAACATTCGTTTAATTAGCAGGCTCATACTGCAGTTTATCAGTTACGGGACGGAAATCATATAAAACTTATTCCGTGTCCCAATCAATGCCTAACACAGCTCTGTTCTTCAACACTTCGCTGATACGTTTTCCATATGACCTCTAGTATATTATAAATACTATCCCATTTTGTCATTTGAAGTTTTTTCTGTTTCAGCAGACTTGTCAGCTGCTTTTGTAAGGATATCAGATTATTGTCGCCCTCGCAACAGGTGGCAAAGACGTCCACGAAAGTACTTTGAAGCAGAAGTTCTGTTGTAGTTGGATATGTGCCCCTAAGTCCTGTAGCCAAACCACGCAAAGTTGCGGAAAGGAGAGACTTGGTGTATGTGTGGCCAAACTGCAAACGTGTATTAAACCTGCGAATGATGATGTCATCATAGTTTGCCAAAATGCATCTTTTTTCTCGACACGAAACCAGGGGAATCTCGTATATCTATCCTTTTCGTTCTATGTCAGTTGTAAATATACCTGAGTGCCATCTCCAATGATTGTCTTCTGGAACATCGTGAAGCAAATTCATTATGACAATATTTCACACAACAGATTAGAGACTGTGTCCAAAACGTCATTGAGTGATGGTGAACTGTTTCTCCGAGTTGAAGCATCAAATAATTCTACGTTTTGTAAATCTCAGTCTTTCTTTCCTCACAGCCTGATGAGGAAGGTAGGATACATAATTTATAGTATCCTGCGTACTGATCGTTTCGCCCTGCTGGTTCTAAATGTGAAGAAATATTTGGGAATGACACATCTCACAAAACTGAACGTTTTTAGAAAATTTTCATTGTAACGATGTGCTACGTTTACCTGCGTTGCAGCGATTCGAATAAAGGACTCCTTTCGTCTAGAACGGGCTATTTTAGTTTTGTTGCTACATTCCTTAATCTTACTACCACTTAACAATCGTAAAATTCCATTAGCTTCCTGACGTGCCTTTCTGCGTTCTATAGTCTTGTAGCATACATAAACCAGTGTTGAGCAATATCTGCAGGTAACGCACATAGAATTTTGGGTGCCATCATGCGGCTATAATTGTTTACGTTTTTCCCTTTGGCTCGTAAGTATTATCGGGATATTTAGAGGATGACCTTCACACCTTAAAATCCTGCTGAACGTTATTTATATTCTTCAATAAAATTCTTCAGGGTATCAGACCGCATCGTCATAATTTAAAATGCGCCAACGTTTCGGCCAGCGTTGCAGCTAGCCTTCATCAGGGCCTGATGAAGGCTAGCTGCAACGCTGGCCGAAACGTTGGCGCATTTTAAATTATGACGATGCGGTCTGATACCCTGAAGAATTTTATTGAAGAAGACAACGGCCGCGGAAGCCTACGCTTACAGTTATTTATATTGTGTTTGTCGTGTACATTTTGTGAAGAAATTTCGTTCATTTTGTGTGTTAGATGTAAAAAAATGCTATGCTTTAAGAATTTGTTCACAGATTATTACTAATGTAATGATTTTACATCATAATAATCAGTTATTGATTGTTATCAGTTAACAAAATACATGTATGTGAAACGGTGAAGTAAAAGGAAAGAAGGACATAAATGTGAAATGTAAAATATCAATTTAAAACATAATATTTAAATTCTGCTGCAGCACATAGTGACAGCTTATCTTCCAAAAATGGGATTTTAGAAACCACCTGTAACGTCGCGAGTCAATACAAAATAGCATTTTATTGCAGTAACCTACTCTGAAGTACGGGCTCGTAGCTCTGGGGCCATTGGCGGTGGCAATATACGGCCGCTGGTGTCTTAGCGTGACTCGCTCGCAGCTGTCGCTAGCCTAGTCGTGGGAAGCGCAACCTGTGTTAGTTCGAGCGACAGATTATTCAAGTCCCTAAGAATCTAAATAAACAGTATTAAATATTATTCAGTTTTGTTAAAAGTCAATATACAGCCATTTGTTATTGAAAGAAAGGTTGTGCTAAAATCTCAGCTATCTAGCTGAGATACTTTCAGATTCAGAGACAATTACCTAAAACACCAAAAACCGACACTTATAGGATTAAAGTCAGTCAGGATTCACAGCAGTTTGTCTCTTAGTATCATTTGGAATTATTACTGAAGTTCACTAAATGGCAGAACAATTTATTTAGATTTTTTATAATTAAAAACGTCCACTATTTTTCATTGTAGTAACATAGAATTCAGAAAGGGTTAATATTTATTTAATAACAATTTGTTTTGTTGTATGAATAAATGAGAGTGAGTAAGAGTGTATATGTGGGACATACGTAAAGATTCAATATTATCTGATGTTAAACTTTACGTTACTATGTCATGGGAAAGTGTGAAGCAAGCAGTTGCAATGAAACTTGTAATTTCCCTATCTTGCTGATGACGTATGTCCAAGAGTACCTGCTTTTGTAAGAAGGCAGCCAGAATAGCCATTTGCAGATTAATGATTTTCTAAAGTCACTTCAAGATTAGTTTTATTTTCGTTTGGTTTTGTTAAACATTTTATTAAAATTTGCATGATGAAGCGACGTAAATGCATATGTGAATATTGATTGGCGTTGGACAGTTTTGGCGCGAGAAAGAACTCGAAGGATTGTTTTGATTGGCTGGTCATTTTGAACAACCAGAGTTAAGCATTTCCCGCGCTCTATCAAGCAGTTATAAGCCCTGGAAGGAACGGCAGGGAGTCAGTCGATGGCTAGCTATTGGACGTACAGGCCACGTAGGACATGTCCGTCTATGTTATGAGTAAAATGAAGAAGTTACTGGTATTTCGCGTCCGGATGGTATTGCCGTGAAAGCAGTTTCATTTACAGACAGACTGTGGAAATTTGAGCTTTCTGAAGTGTTTAGTTGGGAAGATAAACTCGTGTGAACTTTCGGCCTCTGTAGAATTCCGCGTGGCATGTATCATATTCATCTATGGAAAAGTTGGCGAGCAGTTTTTTTATTAAAAATCCACTGAAAAAAAGACCGAATGTGAAACTCATATATTGTAGCAAAGCATCGACTGTAGATCACGTAATAATTCGGGTCGGACTTAAGTACATTTCTGGCTAGTGGGTTGTATGAACTGTGAGCTGAGGAAATTTATATTAATCGTTTAAATAAATACGGGCTGATGGCTAATTCTTTCATTTTGAACCTAAATAAATTGCCGAATTTTGACACTTCTTCTAAAAGAACGAAGCAGTCGCCCTCCACCCGAAAATCGTTGTAAGATATTACAGCATAGCTTCCTACCAGAATTTAGGGGGACTTTGCAAACGTAAGTATTGACGATGTTTTTCTTCAATGCTGCTGTTTACATCGTCTGAACAGTATCAACGTATGCAGAGAATCAGGCTGGTGACCAGATGCCGTACTGAGGTAGGTAGAACTCAACCAAACGCAACTTTTAACCCACCTAGCCGCACAGCTTCATTACGCGTGGATCTACGTGGTTTGAAAGTTTCTCGAAATTATGTTGTAACGAAAGTTATAATTTTTCAAAATTATTAATTGTGGTGCAGTTATTTGCAAAATTTCAGATTATTACAATAGCTGCATATAATTTTCAAGAGCGTTAATTACAAGTCAACTTTTATACGAAAAACATTATATCATCATTTACAAGATATTCCCTCTAAATCTAGATTACATTATGGGCTGCGTTCTACTTCTTAATAGTGGAACTAGGTAGAAACAAAGCTATACTCCCAGATTTCATCAACATCGTTTATTTACACTTGGGCACGTCAACTTGTTAGTGTTGCCCCATTTTTAATTAACAGTTTTTTTACCATATTATTGTTGTTTCTCATCGTTATAGCCAATAATAATATTGTACATTCTACTTTTGTTCCATTTACCTTGATTTCAGTACTGTTGTTAACAGATTATTCTAGCTCTGTATGGGGATTTTATTTTCTTGTCGCCTCTCGGCTGTTTAACGACTGCTGCTAATCCCTGTGGCGTTGGCCATAAGACCTCCTTCGTTCCTAAAGATACCCAGCGCTTTCACTTCCTAGAACCTGCACTGCCCCACCTTCGCATATTCTGTTATAGTCTGCTCATTGCTTACTCAGTGCCGCAAGTGTCCATTAGCGTCTATAAAAAAAAAAATGTGCTCCCCTACGGACCAAAAAAATAAAGAGGAAATCTGCACGTTGTCTAACTGAAGAAATAAAACAGCTCATGAGTCTGAGAGATTCGGGACATCGATGATACAATCTATGCCCTAAGCCGGATAATCGCCTTGCCTACAAGCAGAACAGTAATAATCAGTCAAGCCGTGAGAAAAATAGGTTAAAATTGCTCTGAGCACTATGAGGTCACCAGTCCCCTAGAAATTAGAACTATTTAAACCTAACTAACCTAAGGACATCACACACATCCATGCCGGAGGCAGGATTCGAAACTGCGACCGTAGCGGTCGCGCGGCTCCAGACTGTAGCGCCTAGAACCGCTGGGCCACTCCGGCCGGCCAAGCCGTGAGAAAGAAAAAACTCAGGAATGCCCATACGTTGACCGACAACGGAAACAAACTAGCTGCCCTAAGGAAAAACTTGCGTTCTCTCGGTATACGGAAAGTTAAAGCGGCAGCTGATTTCATTGTCGCAGCTGAAGAACTCAACCGATACTTCACATTGACAACAACCACAACTGAACGGCAACGAAACAGAAACTCATTGATTCCTTAATAGCGGTAATCGACTGTAGCACGAAAAATTCTATCTGAACCATGTTACTCGTAATACTGTCAGATCAGCATCTACTGGACACGATAGCACCATATTCCAAGTGATGAAGCTTGCTAGTGACACGCTGCTGCCACTATAACAGTTATAGCATCCCCTTGTCTCACGTGATATTCTACAGACCGTGATTTTGTCAGGCAGATTCCATATTTACAGATTTCCGGAAAGCACTTGACTTGGTGCCCAATTGCAGACTGTTAAAGATCCGAGCATATGTGTTAGGTTTCGAGATATGCAAGTGGCTTGAAAGCTTTTTAAGCAGTAGAACCCAGTACAAAATTTTCGACGGCGTGTCTTCAGGGCATCTTCGGGAGTGTGCATGGGAACTGTGATAGGAACGTTTTTATTCTCCATGTACATAAATGGTCCAACGAACAGGGTGAGCAGCAACTTACGGTTGTTTGCAGATGGCACTGAGGTCTTCGGGTAGGTATCCTAGTTGAATGACTTTGGGAACATACAAGATGATTTAGATAATAAAATTTATAGTGACGGCTTGCTCTAAACGTCGAAAAGCGTAAGTAAATGCGGATGAATAGGAAAGACAGTCTTGTAACCTTCAAATACAGCATTAGTAGGGTGCAACTTCGATTGAATGTCCAGGCATAACGTTGCAAAGCGGTATGAAATGTAATGAAAACACCATTTTTGTAATAGCTAAGGTTGATGCTCGACTTCGATTTATTGCGAGAAGTATGGGAAAGAGTAACTCATCCATGAAGGAGACGGCGTTTAGAACGCCAGTGCGACGCATTCTCGAGTACAGTTCGAATTTTTGGGATCCCCGCAGAGGACAAATTAAAGTAAGGCATCGAAGCAATTGAGAGGCGGACTGCTAGCATTGTTACCGACAGTTTCAATCGGTACATGGGTATTACACGGATGCTTCGTGAACTCAAATGTTAATCCCTGGAGGGGATACGATGCTCTTTCCTCAAGATACTACTGCACAAGTTTAGAGAACCGGCATTTGAGGCTGACTGCAGAACGATTCCACTACCGCCAACGTACATTTCGCGTAAGGACCATGAAGATAAGATGCGAGAAATTAGAGTTCGTACAGGGGTTTTTAGGCAGTCGTTTTCCTCTCGCTCTATTTGCAATAGGAATAGGAGGGGACGTGACAAGTAGTGGACAAGATACCTTCCGCGATGCAGAATACGGTGGTTTGCGAAGTATGGGTGTAGGTGAAGGTGGAGGCATCTAACACCACTCTTTAACCACAAGTGTCTTCGCTGAGGCCTGAAAACATGGACTAGTTAAGGAACTACCTAAAATTGGCGCTTCAACAGTACCCTCTCATTACGGACCCATTGGCAATCTTCTTGCGGCGCCGAAGGTCTTAGAATAAACATTATGAGGCCAACTAATAAATTACCTAACTACAGACAATCTACAACAGACTACACAATCGTGCTTCCGTAAACATCGAAGCACAACATCTGCCTTAATAAAGTTAACATACAGTATGACCTGAAGCTTGTCATGGATGCACCAGAGGCAACTATCATATGCTGCTCGGACTTCAGCAAAGCATTTGACATTGCCGACATTTAGTTTCCGAACTTAGCAAACTAAATTTCTCGCCGAGTGCAGTGTAATGGTATCGCTCATACATGTCGCATCGCCAGCAATGTGTCATGCTGGGTACCATGAATACTCAAAGGAGGCAGGCAGTTTTAGACAGGACCTACGGTTCTTTATTAGTTTCTATTATCTGTTCATCGAATGTCAATGATGTGTCATCAGTTTTGTCCTGCTGAAAATACCACGTGACCAAGCTGTATCTAAGTGCAAAACCAATAGGCCCGAAGACAGCCATTGAGAATGTCAATACCGACCTTTGCGCGATACCAAAATGTAGGCAGTCTGTCGGGTTAAAGGGCAACCCACCCTAAATCTCAGCAGTACTGACCCGTCATTCTAGCCTCTTTAGCCCGAATTATCGGGAATTCCTACTACCTTCAATCCTAATTGGAAAAAAAATATCAACTTATCTATCTCAGCATATGTTCTAGAAGAAATAATAGATGAAAATATAGATTGGGATGAGCACGTAACTACTCTGTACAAGACGGCATCAGCATCTCTGCATGTCCTACAAAAATATACCATAAAAACCTCTTCCCTCTTGATCAGAAAAAGAAATTACTACGAACACATGTACTTCCAGTTATTGATTACACTGAATGTACCCAGCAGGGTCTTTCTCACGAAAGCTCAAGGTACCTGTAACTGGTCATGGATGCGTGTGTTCGTCACATCTGTGGTGTTCGACTCCTTGATCATATTTCACTATCATATACATACCTATCCTGACTGCGTGCAGACTAGTACAGATTTTTTCCATATCCTTCGGATTCTCTACTGTCTTACCAACGTACGCAGACCTTTATATCTCTCCTGGGCCTTAACGTTCTTGTCTCAACAACATTTCAGAAATACCCACTCCTATCAGAGAAAAATCCTTTCTACACCACTCCATGGTTGAACCACTTTCACGAAGTCCTTCTCAGAGGAACTCGACTCTGGCATAACCTCCTGCACTATACTAAATAACTGAATAACATTTACAACTTCAGAATAGAGCTGGTGACATCTCTACTGAAGCATAAATAATGGATACGACTGTTCCTCAACGCACTCGTTTGCGCCAAACATACTTAAATTTCCTTTCCCCAGCACTCGCTGTATCGAAAAAGATCTATTTTGCACACCTACACATTCTTTTTACATCTGCCACTATCAGCATTTGTAACGCTACCGCCCTTAAACGGACGTGCGTTAGCTGTATAAAGCCTGTACTGTAATAAGTTCACGGGCTTCACCTTATAAACAAGGATTTTAGTACATAAATTGACCGCGTGTACCTAATAGAAGCAAGATCGGACTTGCAATCAGTAAATAACTACAGTGATGCATCAAGCAAATGTATAGTATAATTGCGTGTTCGCATGGACAAGAAGTACACACAGTAGATGCTACCGTTAATTAATAATTCGGTCGCCAGCCTACTTAGGCAATGAGTGAGCTTTTCCTTGTACAAGTTGTTACATGTACAAACATAGTCACGCGTAGTAATGATGCATTATATGGCAAAGTTTGGACCGGAAAAATCCACTGAACTAAAGCTTTCTATCTTGGTACTAATTTGGACGAGACAAATTCACACAACACCACACATCAATGATTACTACAAATTTCATTTTTGTATATTGATCAGACTGAAATCGGGCATAGATTGCCCTAGGATAAGCAGTTTTGAAAGCACACATACAATGTCACTATTAAAATTGGAAAACAACACTAATACACTTAGGATTAATATAGAACTTGACTTTACTGGTCAAATCTGATCAACACATTTCAAGGTTTGAAAGAATGAACAAGAAAAGGGGGAGGGCCCTGAAACTGTTATGGTCGTTATACTGAAACTGTTAATTACTAAAAGTCAAATTGACACTCAAATTTCTCAATCAATGGATAACTAATCTTTTGTTTTACTTCTGAATAATTTAACTGTCATTAGTTCTGTCTCAAGTTAATTAAATAGCATCGATAACTCAATTCAAAAGACTATCTTTCAGTTTATTTATACTTCTACCAACATTTACAATAGTTCACAGAACTATTGCATTTCTTTATAGCAAAAGTTTGATTGCTGATAATTCTCATTTGCACTGATTATAAACTTTCAGTTCAGGATACTCGGGTTGCACAATACGAGGTAAGGATCCTGTCTAGGTCAGTGATCAGGATAAGTCATGGCTAAAGCAATTCTGGTAAAATTCACGTTATTATTACACCATTAGAAACAGTTTCAACACTGGTCCACACATTTACACTTCTAAAGATGAAATAAAGGTTTGACCTGTGCAAGTTGGTGCGGCGGTTGGCGGGCAGCGAGATAGCGGGCAGCACGGCACACATACAAGCGCGGCTAAGGCTCACGCTACCTAGGCACTTTCCATCTTCTTAGCGTCGTAATCTTTCCAATATTGTGCCTCAGAATATAGCCATGCCAGGTAGTCGTCGGAATCGGTGTACCCGAGGCTCAATGTAATCCACTTTTCCTAGGTAGCCTCCTCGGTACAGTACTTGTTCCTCGGATCAATTTACCACTCCGACTCTTACTATTGCTCGCCTCCGACTGACTGCTGTGCCCGTTGCGCCAAACCGCACCCAGTGTGCGTTTTCCCGCGCTCGCCTGCCTCCACCTTTTCCCGCTCCCCTACAGGTAGGGTATTCACCACAGGTTTTCTATTACACATATTCTAATGCATTACCTACGTATGGACCAAGTGTTTAAATTACAATTTCCACATTTTACAATATTTTTAACATTAAGTACACTTTCTTTTGATTATCACATTCTCTGAAATCTAACATAAATAATAATATTCATTACAAAAGTTACTCGCAGTTTCTTTAACATCACTATACGAGCCGAAAAAGAAGTTCAAAACCCTGCCAACATTAACTTATCTAAATTCATAAAGGAAAAAATTATTATAGATACAGTTGTCGTTACACATGCCCCTGTTTCCAGTAATTTTCACAACGTGTAAATTTATTGGGAACACTAAATATTACATTTATACAGTTGTTCTGAATCCTTTTTACGTAAATGTCAAAAATTTTATACCACCTACTTCCTTTCACTCACATTATATAGGTCTATATTTTTTTTTTTTTTTTAACATACCAAAAACATTTACTTGTCATTTACTCAAGTGCCTTTTGCACAGTCCAACTTATCATCATAACATTACTAAAATAGTAATTTAATTATTTTTCCTAAATTTATCAAAGAAATAATTTAAAATTATGGAATACAAACATTTAATTACAAAACAATTGCATATTTTGTACACACTATAAAATAATTTGTCGCTGCTTGTTTCGAATAGCAATCCATTTCCTTACTTGCTAAACAAAGTACACACACACATATTGAAAAAATTTAAATACACCTATTTGCTGCCTATTATGCGGATTTGGGCAGTCCTTTTCACTTCATATTGTCACTTCTTCTGGATCATATTTACAATTTTCCATCGACTATTTATCTGCCCTCATTAGTATTTGGCAGTCCTTCATATCATGGTTCATACACTGCCCATTTTCCTTTTTGACAGGCCCATCTTTTATCTGGCTTATAGCCTTTATCCTTTCTCCATACATTTTTACAGTTACGGTACAAGTGGTAATCTGAAACTTACATAACTACATTAGCACACTTTCAAGGGTATACAGACATTTACAAAGATTAGTTACTTTTAGAATAACTTGGGTTCAGCATAAGATACAGCACATTTATTGCCAGTCGTTTTCTGATTATTCTTATTTCACTCATTTCTAGGAACATACAGTTTCAGGTCCACAATATTTCTTACACCTAAAGGTCTTTTGGATTTTGGGTAGATCAGGTAGTAAGCATTGTCGTGTGGAACATTCTGTATTATATATGGTCCATTATAAATATATTTAAATTTTGAAATTTCATGGTTTAGTTCACTAGACTTTTCGTGGGTTTTTAAAAGAACATAATCTCCAATTTTAAATTTTGAAACTTTTAAATTTTTATTGTGTCTTTTAGATCTAGCTTCAGCTTTTTGCTTTGCCCTTTTTATCACCAATTCTTTCTTTTGATCCAACCCCAAACTTGTACAAGGTGGAAACTCTAGTTTTTCTTCAATTAAACTTTTACTACTTCTGTCTAACAAAATTTCTTCCGGTGGAAATCCTGTAGTTTCATGATGTAATGTATTCATGACATTCTCAAAATCCGATATAAATCTGCCCCAGGCTCTATGATTGTGACTGCAGTATGTTCTACACAATCTCCCGATTTCTCGCATGTACCTTTCAACCGGGTTGCTTGCAGGATGGTAGGCGGCAATATATTTAACCTCCACACCAACTTTCTCCATTCCCTCCTTCCAAATTTTGGATATGAACTGGGGTCCATTGTCAGATAGTACTGCTTTGGGTTTCCCGATGGTCCTGAAGTATTCGACCATCCTACTAAATACAGCTTTTGCTGTCGCTTTTTTCAAGGAGTATAATTTTACAAATTTTGAAAATACTTCCAAAATCACCAAAATATATGCACAATTTCCCGAAGTCTTTGGGAGGGGACCATATAAATCCACCGATAATAAGTCTAGGGTGTCTTCAGGCAACGTACTTTGCATTAGTCCCCTACTAGTTTTGTTCGGCACTTTGACCTTTTGACAGACATCGCATGACTTAATTCGTTCCTTTACCTTCTTACTCATACTACCAGTAATCACTATTACATTGTTCAATTTATCTAGACATTTCTTTGGCCCACTATGCCCCAATGCTAAATGAAAATAATCTATGACATAGGTGTCAAACTGGGTTGGCCAACATACCCTCCATTCCTCAGTAACTAAATCTTTCTTCCTATATAAAATGCCCTTATAAATTTTATAATACTTCTTAATTTGAGGATACTGCACACTGTCAAATTTTACCTTCACTGATTTCCAGGTTGAATCCTCATTCTGATGGTATCTCATATTTTTACATATCTGCTCAATTTTCCTCTTTCCTGAAACCTCATTCATATACCTTATCTGAAAAGTACCCTCTTCCCCATTTTCATTTGGCACTTCACTCATACCATTAGGCAATCGAGATAAAGCATCTGCCACATAATTCTCAGTACCTTTGACATAATAAATTTCGTAATCAAATTGTTGTAGGTATAACGCCCAACGAGTTAGTCTACCATTTAGTAAACGGCAATCTTTAAGAAAAGTTAAAGCTTTGTGGTCAGTATGTATGATGAGCTTATGGCCCCACAGATAATTTCTAAATTTCTTTAGCCCCCATATAATGGCTAAAGCTTCCTTTTCCGAAATAGTGTAGTTTCTCTCGTATTTTGTTAGAGTTCTACTTGCAAACGCGATAGTCCTGTGTTCGATTTCTTCGCCATTACAGATTTCTTGGAAAATTTCTATACCAATTCCATACGCACTGCTGTCAGTACTCATATGGAAAGGTTCCGAGAGTATGGGGTGATGCAAAATATTGTCACTCAAAAGTTCGTATTTTAATTTTTCAAAATCCCTCATACACCCTTCAGTCCACACAAAAGCACTATTTTTCTTAAGTAGATTATTCAAATGAGGACTATTAAAAACTTGCCCTTTGACGAATTTTCTATAGAATCCACATAAACCTAAAAAGGCTTTCAATTGTTTTCTATTTCTAGGAACTGGACACCCTGATATTGCACTTAACTTTTCCGGATCTTTTCCAATGCCGTTTGTAGTAATAATGTGCCCCAGAAACTTTATTTCCGATTTTACAAATTCACATTTCTTCCTCTTAAGTGTCATGCCCCCTGCTTGTAGAGCAACAAAAACTTTTCGCAATAACTCGCAATGCTCTTGCCATGTTTCTGTAGCAATCAGTAAATCGTCTACATAAATGGTTAGCCGGGAACTCAGTTCTCTCCCCAACACAAAGTCCAGTGCCCTAATAAATACTGCCACAGATGTGCTAAGCCCAAACGGCACTACTTTATACTGATAGCATTTCCCGGCGAATAGAAAAGCGGTATATTTACGGGATTCCTTACTTAATGGGATTTGCCAGTATCCGGCTGTCATATCCAGACTGGTTAAATATTTCACGTTATAAAATTTTTGGAGCATTTCGTCCAGATTTTCAGGTCTGTCAATTTCCTTCTTTACAATTTTGTTTAAAGTCCTGGCGTCGATAACTACTCTCACTCCCCCATCCCTTTTGTTCACTATGATAAGGGGACTATTATACTCGCTGCTACTTCGTTCGATTACCCCCCACTCTATCATTTTATCTATTTCTACTTGAACAGCCTGCCTCTTTGATATGGGTATCGAAAACGGTCTTACGAAAAAAGGTTTATGCTCTATGGTTTCAATCTGATATTCAAAATCCTTAACTAGGCCAGGTTTGTCCGAAAATACGGGGCTGTTATTATCTAAAATTTCAAGTAATTCTGCTTTCTGTTCGGTAGATATTCCCTCTAAATTTTCCACCATCCCCTTAAATTCATGCCCCTGCTCGTTACTCTCATTTAATATTCTCTGGACATGGTACACCTCGTACTTGTTTGTCAACCCATCATTCCCTTGGTCGATTTCCAACAACAAAGAATCGATCTCAGACTCAAACACTTTCCCACTTTCCTCAAAATTTAATTCCACATTCCTAAATGTACTATTAATTTTGATCACTCCCTGGCTACAATCAATGATAACCTTTTCTTTATCCAACCAATCTATCCCCAAAATCATTTCAGTACTCAAGTCTGGCACAACCAAAAAATCATGTTCAAATTTTTGTCCTTTTATGCTAAATTCAACCAAAATCTGGTTCTTTACCGGCTTACTAGCCTTACCAGTTGCACCAACAATTTTTACACCTGTCACTGACATAATTACTAGCCCAGGCTTATCACAAATGTGTTCGAAAAATGACTGAGAAATTGCACTTATCTGAGACCCAGTATCAAGAAGTACTTGCAATTTCACGTTATAAATTTCAACTGGTATTATAGTTTGTCTAACCGTCGCATGTTTTTCATTATCGTGGTCTTCCTTGAGCAAATCCGGGTCGACGATAGCATCGTCCCAAGATATGCTTTTCACATTCACTTTGCATATATCTGGCGGTTTCTTGGGTTCCGGAAGTTCAAAGTTATTAATAACCTGAACCCTCTGCGAAATACACCCTGAGTTGTCTGGTGGTTCTTTCTTTCTCTGTTCTGTTTCAACGTCTGGATTTTGTTTTGATACGTTGCCATTGTTAGGTACAATATCGACATTAACTGCATCCTCTTCACTTTCACTGATTTTCTCATACCCTCTTTCAGTAAAAGTATATTCATTTTCATTTACACCTGAAAATTCATCTTCACTAGAATCACCACTACTTTCTTTCTCAATATTATAGTCACTTAAGTACTCTACTTTCGCACAATAGGGAGAGTTAGTACATTCATTTTCGTCCGTATTTGCGTACCTTTCATCATCCGAACTATCGTCGGAATCCGACCATTCCGGATCGCTTTCAGGTTCTAACATAAAAGCTTTTCTGAGACAGGCACTAAGTTCCTCCTCTGTATTGTCGTCAGGCTTGGATTTTAACTCAATCTCCTCTTTTGGCAATACGGCCTCATCCTCAGCTTTATTCACATCCACTGTGACTTCATATTCGGTGTAATCCTTGTGGACTTTGATTACTTTCAGGTAATCATCTGCCCCTTCTCCGCGGTGCCTATTGGTAGCAGCTTGTACTATTTGCGGACTGTTAGCAGAAGTTATTTCTTCGTCAATGCTGAGGATTTCATCCTCCAAATCTTTCCTACCCTTACTCTGCGTCCTATTGGCGGCACGCGTACTTTGCGCGGCGCTATTTATTCTCTCCTCTTCCAATTCGGGCCACGTCCCCTTATCGACGTCCCTACTATCTCCTTTTTCACTAACTAATTTCTTTGCCTCATATTCCTTCTTAAAATCCTCCCACTCACATTGCTTCAGGCCCTTGTACAGATCATCGATTTGCACACGCCAATCAGTTACTTCTGCTAATTCATCCTCGCCTTTAATTTCATTGCAAACACTGCTAACCGCACCTCTCTGTGTATTCACAGTTTCTTTTATCGTTTCCTTTGCCACGGAATTATCACTCGTAAAACTTTCATTAGCCCTGACGACTATGTTCGTATCTACTGCTGCCGTATTTCCAGCGGCTTCTTTCCTAACAGATGTTCTGCTAGGCTGGGTCGTTGCCCTCTGATGCTCCACTCGCCTGTTAACATGTAGCGTTCGGTGCGGCAGAAATGATTCATTCTGGCTCGCAGCTGACGCTTGTTTCGCCACAACACGTCGCGGCGTTCCGTGCCTGCCCGTAGCCTGTCTCATTACATTACGGTCGGTCCGGTATCTTTTTTCAAATCGGGGCCGGTATGTATTGTCCGCTTCCGTTTGGCCCGCAACGTTCGCGGAAATTAGTTTCCCGCGTCGTTATTATGTTGCGCGGTATACTCTCTACCGCGACCTGAATAATTTCCTCTTCCTCTACCTCTGCCTCTACCTCTTTGTATCATATTGACGCGAAATCCTTCGCCGTCATTTCGTTCATCATTATTACGATTATTACGATGACCAAAATTTTGATAATTGGCACGACTTTCGCGCCAATGATCTTCGTCTTCGACTCTTTCGAGAAATGCTTGGAAGCTGCGATGATTGCTTCCTACATACCTCTTTGAATCTTCTGGGAGCTTTTTATATAACTCCCAGATAATTTCTGAATCTGACCTTCGGCCTCTTAAATGCGTCAATTTCCGGTACCAATACTCGCAGAAATCTTTCAAAGAATTCCTGCCCCTGTTATCATGCTGTTTGGCCATGATGAACTCCCGCCATAAGTGGTCCTGCTTTTGTTCAGACCAATATTCTTCCGTAAATCTCTGCCTAAATTCTTCGAACGTCATTCGTTCGGTGTCCAAATTAATTCCCCAGCGCTTAGCATCACCGGCTAAGGCGCTAATTACAACGTTTATCTTTTCCTGATCAGACAGGTGCTCAGGAAATATTCTCTCGCAATTTTTGATGAAATCTAACGGATGCCACCCGTTATGTTTCTTGGCTGGATCGAAGCGTTCCTCGCCTTCTAACAGCTTCGTAATCGGTGTGCCATTACAGACAACACCAGGCCTGTCTTTAATTTTGCTCTCCAGATCGAAAATTCTGCCTTGAATTTTCGTAGTATTTTGTTCACAATTTTGAACACATCCGGTTACTTTTTTATCTAAATCCCTTTCAGTTTCTAAAACTACCTTTTCCAACCGTGATATTCCGTGTTGACACTCGTTTACGATCTCAGTTTTAAGACCGAAAACTTTTTCGTCTACTTTTGTTTCTACCAGGGGCTCTACTTTCTCTTGGATGTTGAGAATTTCAACATCAAACCTACTGTTAATGTTAACAATTTCCCCCTGCACAGTATCCATATTTTTGTTAATGTTATCAATTTCAAATTTCAGAGTATTTACCACAGAACTTAAATTACCCACTTTCTGTTCTACTTGTTCTATTTGTTTACTAATTTTAATTCCCTGTCCTTCGACCTGTGCTTTAATTTGATCCACGTGTGTTTTAAGCTGTTCATTCTGTGTTTTTAGCTGATGGCCCTGCGTTTTGAGCTGCTCATCAACGTGTGTTTTAAGTTGATTAACCTGATTGCCAACTTGTTTTTGAAGTTGCTCATTTTGTGTTTTGAGTTGTTCACTCTGTCCTGCAATTTGTTTGGTTAATTGTTCAAATAAGTCGTTCATGCTTAAAATTTTTACACTGTTTTGTTCTACGGAATTCGTGTGTTCCGGTTCTACTTCAGAAGTTTCTTTCGGTTCTTTCTTTATCTGTGGTGAATCAAACATGTCAGTGGATTCGTTCACGTACCCACTATCATCTACCAAGTCACCCTCTACTTCCTGTTTTGTCCCTTGCTGTATTCGAGACGATCTCGACATTTCAATCTGTTCGTTGACGTGTTCATGGTACTGTATGTATGCTAATTGTCTTCCGCTAACGCCATCTGTTATCTGGCCGCGTAAACTCCTGCTACTGCCAGCCGCATTCTCCATTTCGCTTGGCGCATCTACTCTGCCTACATTTCTGTCCATATTGAATGTCAACTACACCACACTATTATACTTGACTCCCACTGCAGTTTATTTTACTAACTTTTATTGCTATTCGTGTCACTGAACATCCACTGTCCGATCTTTACATTAATTTGTAATCGCCTACAACTGGATGTCCTGTCACGGTCGCCACATGTAACGCTACCGCCCTTAAACGGACGTGAGTTAGCTGTATAAAGCCTGTACTGTAATAAGTTCACGGGCTTCACCTTATAAACAAGGATTTTAGTACATAAATTGACCGCGTGTACCTAATAGAAGCAAGATCGGACTTGCAATCAGTAAATAACTACAGTGATGCATCAAGCAAATGTATAGTATAATTGCGCGTTCGCATGGACAAGAAGTACACACAGTAGATGCTACCGTTAATTAATAATTCGGTCGCCAGCCTACTTAGGCAATGAGTGAGCTTTTCCTTGTACAAGTTGTTACATGTACAAACATAGTCACGCGTAGTAATGATGCATTATATGGCAAAGTTTGGACCGGAAAAATCCACTGAACTAAAGCTTTCTATCTTGGTACTAATTTGGACGAGACAAATTCACACAACACCACACATCAATGATTACTACAAATTTCATTTTTGTATATTGATCAGACTGAAATCGGGCATAGATTGCCCTAGGATAAGCAGTTTTGAAAGCACACATACAATGTCACTATTAAAATTGGAAAACAACACTAATACACTTAGGATTAATATAGAACTTGACTTTACTGGTCAAATCTGATCAACACATTTCAAGGTTTGAAAGAATGAACAAGAAAAGGGGGAGGGCCCTGAAACTGTTATGGTCGTTATACTGAAACTGTTAATTACTAAAAGTCAAATTGACACTCAAATTTCTCAATCAATGGATAACTAATCTTTTGTTTTACTTCTGAATAATTTAACTGTCATTAGTTCTGTCTCAAGTTAATTAAATAGCATCGATAACTCAATTCAAAAGACTATCTTTCAGTTTATTTATACTTCTACCAACATTTACAATAGTTCACAGAACTATTGCATTTCTTTATAGCAAAAGTTTGATTGCTGATAATTCTCATTTGCACTGATTATAAACTTTCAGTTCAGGATACTCGGGTTGCACAATACGAGGTAAGGATCCTGTCTAGGTCAGTGATCAGGATAAGTCATGGCTAAAGCAATTCTGGTAAAATTCACGTTATTATTACACCATTAGAAACAGTTTCAACACTGGTCCACACATTTACACTTCTAAAGATGAAATAAAGGTTTGACCTGTGCAAGTTGGTGCGGCGGTTGGCGGGCAGCGAGATAGCGGGCAGCACGGCACACATACAAGCGCGGCTAAGGCTCACGCTACCTAGGCACTTTCCATCTTCTTAGCGTCGTAATCTTTCCAATATTGTGCCTCAGAATATAGCCATGCCAGGTAGTCGTCGGAATCGGTGTACCCGAGGCTCAATGTAATCCACTTTTCCTAGGTAGCCTCCTCGGTACAGTACTTGTTCCTCGGATCAATTTACCACTCCGACTCTTACTATTGATCGCCTCCGACTGACTGCTGTGCCCGTTGCGCCAAACCGCGCCCAGTGTGCGTTTTCCCGCGCTCGCCTGCCTCCACCTTTTCCCGCTCCCCTACAGGTAGGGTATTCACCACAGGTTTTCTATTACACATATTCTAATGCATTACCTACGTATGGACCAAGTGTTTAAATTACAATTTCCACATTTTACAATATTTTTAACATTAAGTACACTTTCTTTTGATTATCACATTCTCTGAAATCTAACATAAATAATAATATTCATTACAAAAGTTACTCGCAGTTTCTTTAACATCACTATACGAGCCGAAAAAGAAGTTCAAAACCCTGCCAACATTAACTTATCTAAATTCATAAAGGAAAAAATTATTATAGATACAGTTGTCGTTACACATTGTCATCGCTGTCTTGATTACCATTGTTTATTGTCATTAACGTTATTAGTGGCGGCGGCAGCGGTAGTAGAAGTACTGCCAGTATTAACCTCTCAGCTCATAGTATTACTCACATTATTTGTATTGATACTATAACCATTTTGATACTATTTATCATATTAAAACTTCTATTTTTTAGGTAAATATGACGTAAAAATGTACTTCAAATGTGAAACTTTGGTCAGATGCATGACAGGGCCCGACGGCCCTAAGCTGTTCAGGTTGAGAAATAAATAAATATTTCTCCTGAAAGTAGCTCTAAGCTGATGGCTGCGAGTTTAACGGTGTGTGTCACAGCTACAGCTGCTGATGTCGCGGCTGAAGATGGAGTAAGTTGCACGTTTGCAACCGATTAGGATGCAGTATCTGCTATCGTTCAAGATCCTTTCAAAACTGCCCTGTTAGCAATGTCGACATATTCTTCGCAGTTCTGTATGTCAGCTTGTTAGAAAGCAGATCCTGAATTGTGTCATCTCGGGCTCTCGAACGGTCTAACACCTCTTTTAGTCGCGTTTGAAAGTACTCATAATCTGTATCTTTGTTTTTACCTCCCTTATCAGTTGCCGTACTGAACAGCGTTACTAGCTTTCTTTCAATGATTCGTTTCTTATTGAAATTGCACAAACGTATTTCCGTATCCGTCTCCACATCATACCTTGATTTGATATCACATGCGAAGAATCAGAGAATATAGTACAAGAAATTGTCCATAGATTGCGCTATCGCGAATTGGTGCTACGTTGGAAAATTCAAAGATTATAGCAATACAAACAAACAATAGAAAGCGCTGCCTGCGGTTAAATATTTTATCATTACACGACTTTGTTTAAACCGTTACTACCCAGCCTATGAATGAACCTCACAATACTTGAAGAGTTTACTTAATATACGTTTGCTAGAATAGTAAAGCGTACAACTCAATTGCTGGGCCGAGGCTATGCGACTACTGAGTATTCTCTGCTATATGCTGTCTCCGTTCTTACCTCGACTCGAGGGCGTGAAGCAAATGGACGTCGATTTTCGTCTGGCAGCTCGACTCCCACTCCACTGCCATACTATCCTAGTCACAAGTTCCAGGGTGTCGGCACCATATTATGCACCGTGCATTAACTGACATGTACTGTTTACAGCTTTATTTTCGTCTCCAGTCAGAGATATATACACTCCTGGAAATTGAAATAAGAACACCGTGAATTCATTGTCCCAGGAAGGGGAAACTTTATTGACACATTCCTGGGGTCAGATACATCACATGATCACACTGACAGAACCACAGGCACATAGACACAGGCAACAGAGCATGCACAATGTCGGCACTAGTACAGTGTATATCCACCTTTCGCAGCAATGCAGGCTGCTAGTCTCCCATGGAGACGATCGTAGAGATGCTGGATGTAGTCCTGTGGAACGGCTTGCCATGCCATTTCCACCTGGCACCTCAGTTGGACCAGCGTTCGTGCTGGACGTGCAGACCGCGTGAGACGACGCTTCATCCAGTCCCAAACATGCTCAATGGGGGACAGATCCGGAGATCTTGCTGGCCAGGGTAGTTGACTTACACCTTCTAGAGCACGTTGCGTGGCACGGGATACATGCGGACGTGCATTGTCCTGTTGGAACAGCAAGTTCCCTTGCCGGTCTAGGAATGGTAGAACGATGGATTCGATGACGGTTTGGATGTACCGTGCACTATTCAGTGTCCCCTCGACGATCACCAGTGGTGTACGGCCAGTGTAGGAGATCGCTCCCCACACCATGATGCCGGGTGTTGGCCCTGTGTGCCTCGGTCGTATGCAGTCCTGATTGTGGCGCTCACCTGCACGGCGCCAAACACGCATACGACCTTCATTGGCACCGAGGCAGAAGCGACTCTCATCGCTAAAGACGACACGTCTCCATTCGTCCCTCCATTCACGCCTGTCGCGACACCACTGGAGGCGGGCTGCACGATGTTGGGGCGTGAGCGGAAGACGGCCTAACGGTGTGCGGGACCGTAGCCCAGCTTCATGGAGACGGTTGCGAATGGTCCTCGCCGATACCCCAGGAGCAACAGTGTCCCTAATTTGCTGGGAAGTGGCGGTGCGGTCCCCTACGGCACTGCGTAGGATCCTACGGTCTTGGCGTGCATCCGTGCGTCGCTGCGGTCCGGTCCCAGGTCGACGGGCACGTGCACCTTCCGCCGACCACTGGCGACAACATCGATGTACTGTGGAGACCTCACGCCCCACGTGTTGAGCAATTCGGCGGTACGTCCACCCGGCCTCCCGCATGCCCACTATACGCCCTCGCTCAAAGTCCGTCAACTGCACATACGGTTCACGTCCACGCTGTCGCGGCATGCTACCAGTGTTAAAGACTGCGATGGAGCTCCGTATGCCACGCAAACTGGCTGACACTGACGGCGGCGGTGCACAAATGCTGCGCAGCTAGCGCCATTCGACGGCCAACACCGCGGTTCCTGGTGTGTCCGCTGTGCCGTGCGTGTGATCATTGCTTGTACAGCCCTCTCGCAGTGTCCGGAGCAAGTATGGTGGGTCTGACACACCGGTGTCAATGTGTTCTTTTTTCCATTTCCATGAGTGTATATATATTTCAGAGATGAATAAAGATCAGAGCACATTCACGATGAAGATCATGTCGAACGTGTATTCGATGTAGATGGCTGAGGAATCACTCATGACTTAATGTAGTGCCAATTAGGGAGCATAACAACTTTATTTGCCTTAACTCTGTGGAGCCAGGAAATAGGGCTTAAAGGGCATGTTTGGCTATGTTTGTCCATAATATTTCCATTTACTGCTCCTTGATGTCTGATATTCGAGTGCCCACTCTAGTCTTCCTCTTCTGTGTAATGCAATCTTTCGGTGAGATGGCATATTTTAAAGAGCCATTTTTATCAGTGATCCCCACTAATTCGTCCACTACTTCATTAAATATAATGTTAGCGTGTCCCTTGGTCCACATAAACGTTAACTTCTACGCGTGAGTACAGACCTTTTTTGTGGCATTCTTAGCGTCTTCTACCATTAGATTAGTTTTCCTGAGAAGAGCTCACATCTGAATGTCTTTGAACAACCTTCTACAGTACAGTAAAAGCGCAATGTTTATATTGTGAGTTTCCGCAACTAATTTAAAGCTTCACGCATAGTTCGTTGGCGCTTCTATGGAAAGTCTCCCTGGGAAGTGCAATCTGATTCTTTTCAACATGTGCTTGGCCACAGGAACACGCAACAACCCCCGCCATTCGCTGTGGTTTTGGAGCCGTCATTATATGCACTACCGGACAAAAGTTTTCGGTTAACTATCACAACTATTGATTTTTAATTAAAACACAGAATTCATTCTAAATATTTTATCACATCCCTAATTCCGATAATGAAACAATTACAATCATGTAAAGCTGGAAGCGCCTGTACTTTGTATTTGACTGGTTGTTCACCTAGAGAGGCACTGAAGAGCATCCGCTACAACACTGACGTACCTTAACCTAAGCTGGTTCCGTTCTAAAAGGCCTCATTCCTTCAGTTCGCGTTAGTGTACAGTACAGTGGGTGAATTTGGCAGTGTGCTTGTATGCCTAGTGAGGTTCATAACGTATTATCTCCTAAAGAGACAAAATCAGAAGACTGGAATTCAAAAACGTGCTGTAATTTAGCCCTGCAGGAACGCTACTCAAGAAAGACAACAGCAACAAAAGTTGGCATAACCCCATCTACTATGATATATACGTTGTAGCGGTTCAAGTAAACTAGTGTCAATGTAAGTGTGTCTGGAAGACACCGAGTAACTTCATACAGGGAAAATCAATTCATATGTGCACAGACTTATCACCAGAGGACGCGTACTGTACCTTAAATTCTCGAGAAAGTAAATACTATGCTAGCAACTCCAATCGCTGTCCCAGTAGCGCAATGTCTTCTCAGTGACAAGTTTTAAAGTGGTGTAAGGCGTCCATAAAACGGTTATTATGTGAACAAAATAAGGTGGAACTATTACAACGGGCACAGCGAAAGCAGTGGTTTTCACGGACGAATCTAAATATGAAGTATTTTAGAAGCCATCCCCGACTTCGTGGAGAACGTATGAGGAGTAATGTTTGGCGGCAACGGCGGATGGTCGGCCATGGTGTCGGGATGTTTTATGGTCGATAAAGTCAATAGTCTAATGAGAATTAATAAAAAAATTAGGGAAGTAGTATACTCCGGCCTGACGCATTTTACTTTTTCACTTGCGCAAGAGAGCGTCTTGGATTCGCATTGTTTATTGTTCTAATTGATAATATCCAAACTGAACTAACAATGCCTCTCTTTCACAGTGTACATGAAAGCAGATATTTGTTCCTTTATCAAGATAACGGCCATGTCGTTGCGCCTGTAGGACACACTGTACTGAACTGTGAGGTAGTCAACCAGTGACGCAAACAGAAATTTTTGCAATTAAATGGTCGATGTTCCGTACGGCGTTCCAAAATGGAACAAATACAGCCACTAACTTATGTATAATATATACATTTATATAAAACATTAAATATTCCAGAATATGCTACTATTAAATGTAGAAGGAAGTCACAGATGCCGAAATAAAATACACAAACGACTAAAAAATGACTCGATGAAAGGAGATCCTAGTCAGAAACCGTTACGTTCTCAGCCTGTGCCCGTATGCGTAACACTATTTTTCAAAGACGTAATGTATAGCCATTTATTTGATATTACGATGTTGTCAAAGCCTTATCTATCGAGATGTCGTTAACTGACATTTAATTACAATAAATTATACAAAGAAGGAGCGATTTTGATAAACTTATAATGCGCTGGTGTCTTGAAACGGGATCCACCAACTAACGATACGAAAAACACCAAGCACTAAAAACACCAAACACGAATATTTTTAACCAACAATACTTCGCTACCTACATTTTATTACAAAGAACCGTACCACAAGCGGCTATTTTTTCTAGAGATCATCAATATGATAGCATTACATCAGATCATATTCAGAGTATTTAAGCAATAATGTAGAAAACACCAGCAATAAGGGCCAAAACTACAAATATGGTGGCTCCTAAATTGCGTTTGTTAGGCAGAAAGCCCTTATGCATCTCATCAGTCACATTTCTCTCCATGAAGCATAGATCGGCGGCATCTTATTCTATCTGTCACGGTCGATATGAAATTCCCCGTTGTGACGCCATATATAATGGACGAGCTTCTCGTCCAAGTTCACTTTCCCGCCTTGAGTGAGGACTGCTTGACCCTTTGTTTACTACCAATGAAATCGGTGTACAGTGAAATACAAAGGTAAACTAAGAAAAGGGCCAGAACATTCAAGAGCAAAATTGTTAGAAAAATCTATGTTAAGTGTTTGGGAAACTCCGCGAACTGTTGTTATTACTCATGAAGAACGCCGTGTTTCACTGTGCTGCACAATATACCATCGTGATGTTCCCATTGTAGGCGTATGTTGCTGCTTCATTTAACGTGTGGAACGCGAGTTTTAAAACAGCTAATGCTTCGTGATTATTGCTGTTATTCTTGTCGAGAGCGTTGAATGCCCCACGACCCGTAGAAACTGTAACCTTTATCAAACTCAACCTTCGTTGTGAATTAATTTCGCAGAATATAATGCTACACTGACTATAGCCACGTGAAGAACAATCCACGTTATTCGTTGTCAGTGTTTCACTTTGATTGTCGTTGAGATTACTGACTTCTGATAGCTTAACAGTGGCCAGATCAGCAGCGCACAGATTCCATTGTTCCGTGATTCTATGGCTGAGCAGACGAGACGACTCAACCCTTATTTGCCAATGATTACACTCTGAAGCCAAGCATAACTCTCTTGCTCAGGACGAAAGGTGACTCGCAGTAACGACTTACGGCACTCAAAATGTAAATTAAAGGCGCCTCAGCAAAACCTGAAGTTCTCCGAACTGTGTAACCACAAACTCGATACACACAGTTTACTGTGGTCGCTGTTAGAGGTCAGACGTAATTCACCCTTAAGACACGGGATTCATAGGACCACCTTCACACTATTTCTCTACACTTCCACTCCCGAAACTATTTCTCTACACTTCCACTCCCGAAACTATTTCTCTACACTTCCACTCCCGAACGGCGCGCAGGAAAAACAAACGCTTAAATATACTTAAATCTTTCCGTGCGAATACTGGTTTCTCTTATTTTATTTTTATGTTCGTTTCTCCCTATGAGTGGGGGTGCAGCTCCAGTACAAGCTACGTGGGGAGCATTGTTCTCTTATGGAACCAAACTGGCCAGTTGCTTTAGTACCACTTATATAAATAAAACTTTCATTTAGGTCCTTCTTTTGTTCGTTTAGGAGATGATCTATATCTATCATGATAGTTACTATAATTTATGGCCATGGTAGCTGTCGAGTAGCCTACTTGCGTTCATGTTTGCACAGGAATTCGATTACTTTCTGTGTGAAGTGTTAACTGTCATGCCCACCTCGGTAGGTAGGTGGTTAGCGAGGCGAATTGCTAAGTGAGGGCTCTAAGGTTCAATTCCTGCTAGGTCGGAGATTTTATCCGTTTTCGGACTGCATGTTGCGTTGTCCTTACTTTGGTATCGTCATAATTGACATTGCTATTGAGAAGGCTGAATGGGCATGGCCCAGAAGCCCGTAGAAATTACAAAATAAAAAAGGATTATCATAACGAAGACGGCAATTTATGACTCACAACTGATACCTTTCCTCCCCCACTGGAGCAGTGTGCTCTTTCTCCTAGCAACAACGTTGTCGTGTGTTCGCGGTGGTCCTCCCACCGCCACCACCCCCACCCTCCCTACTGCCCCCATCATGCTGAGACTCTTAGTCTGTACCTCCACTGGGCAACTGCATGAAACATCTGCAATTTCCAGCATGGTAATGCATCCTCGATGCTGTTTGCCTATTATTTGAGGAACGTGGTTGTAAATATGGAACTTAACATCAAAAGACACCAAAAAATGCACTATTGCTACTCTCATATTACAGCAAATAACATTCCTCAAATGTTTCAAATGGCTCTGAGCACTATGGGACTTAACATCTATGGTCATCAGACCCCTAGAACTTAGAACTACTTAAACCTAACTAACCTAAGGACATCACACAACACCCAGCCATCACGAGGCAGAGAAAATCCCTGACCCCGCCGGGAATCGAACCCGGGAACCCGGGTGTGGGAAGCGAGGACGCTACCGCACGACCACGAGAGGCGGGCAAATAACATTCCTACTTAAGAAGAAAATAGGACTTTGTAACTAACATTACGGCACATAAATGGCAATCATGCGTAAAAATGTGTAGCCAACGTCACTCTGCATCAACAAAATACTCACTTTCTACTTTGATACTACAATACTATGGTAAATAACAGTCATATACGGTATCAACGAATTTTATTATATACCTTCTGTACACTGGTACTGCACTTGATTGGGGATACTTGAGAGAGCAGATCAATGCAGTCCATCTCCTCCTTCTCGTCCACTCCAGTAATAACATGGATACACTGCCTGAAGTCTCTCTTGCAGCATGATTTGCATCAAATTCAAAATGCTTAAGGATGTGCTGCTGGTTTAGCACAACCGAGAGGGTACTTGCTAATAGTGAAAGGGAGTAGCCCTCATTACCAACGAGTCCGCAGCTCGTGGTCTAGCGGCTAACGTTGTTACCTCTGGATCACGGGGTCCCGAGTTCGATTCCCGGCCGGGTTGTGGATTTTCCCTGCCCGGGTGCTGGGCGGTTGTGTTGTCCTCATCATCCATGAAAGTGGCTAGACTGCAATGTGTACAGATTGGGAATATGTACAGGCGTTGATGAACGAGCAGTTGAGCGCCCGACAAACCAAGCATCATCATCATTACCAACTGGTTCCGCTAAACCAGCCATAAAATTTATACAGAAGAAGAGCATAAAACTTTTTTTTTAAAAAAAAGCCATTTTTATTCGAACCTTTGTTTACTACCTTCACAGCGCAGTTTAATGGAAGATGTGCCATCAACATAGCAATTTACATCGAACCGTAAATGCTTATCATACTTGGAAATAACATCACTATGAAACACAGGTGGTAGCTTTTGAAATTTCTATGTTCTGTTACACAAAACAGATATTAGTTTTTAAGAAACAGGTAGTAAGTACTCTACTGCATTCAAATTATAGCGGTCACCCATAAGTCTTCTATTAACTTTATGAATAATTTTATACACTTTTCAGATACAAGTAGGTAGAGAATATATATTGCTATCTTTTCACCCCAAAGAGGAAATAAAATTGTAAATGTCATTATCGGTCGAGACGCATCAACACTTGTACTACGAGAGATGGTCTAGATAAGCATCTGAATGAGTGTTCCACGTAAGAACCGGTACATGTGGAAATGACAATTGAAAACAAGAAATACCAGCACGAGGAGCGTTGCCCCTTCACAGCAGACACTGACTTTAAATGTCTACTCATTCTTATCGCGCTCTGTAAGGGAGACTGCACTGATACATATGCAACCTTTACAGAGCAGCATGAATCACGTGTTGCGACGTATAGAGTTGTATGGTGGTATGACTCAGGTAAAAATCGTTTGATATCATTTGTCAGGGATAATTCTGGGAGGTGGCTGCTCAGTGAGGTAGACCAACTTGCGTGGTATTTTGATCACAATAACTGCACCAACATCTCCATGATCATCCCACAGGGGAAGTTCTGCAGCACAGCATACACTGCAGGCAACTTAAACAACTGCATGCCGTGACTCATACTCACATCCTCCCACAATCTGAGCAGTTATGATGAGGATTTCGTAACTGTGCGCCTTGGATGCTTTTGGTTTGCACAAAGACCAGATCGTATCCTGCATGACAGCGTTAAGACACACATCTCGTTCTCCAGTCAAATGACGCCAAACATTACATCGCATTTCCTGGACTTAATTCGATTTATAAAAGTGGTGCTTTAGAAATACATACCCACATTCACCAGTAATCTTACAGGCAGTACCGTAACGAATTCCGGGTATAAGCATCTGGTGAATGTTTAGGAGGATTCAGCGTCTATGATTTAGGGGAGTATGCAAAGCTATATATGGGCATGGACGTACAACCACTTGCAGATATTTTCGAGAAGTTCTGGATAGTATGCATGACCACATGCACTTTGATTCCCACATTACATTACATGTCAACACTGACTTTTTGATCAATGTCAACATGGTTTTCTTTTTGGAATGCAGCATGAACGGTGGACTTTGGCAATGTGTGCACAGACACGCCAAAGCAAACAAGACGTGAATGGGCGGGCAAATGGCTCTGAGTATTATGGGACTTAACTTCTGAGGTCATTAGTCCCCTAGAACTTGGAACTAATTAGACCTAGCTAACCTAAGGACATCACACACATCCATGCCCGGCAGGATTCGAACCTGCGACCGTAGCGGTCACGCGGTTCCAGACTGTAGAGCCTAGAACCGCTCGGCCACATCGGCCGGCAATGGGCGGACAGTTTAAAGCATATGAGTATGAGAGTTACATACGTATCTTCGTGTTAACAACTTATACGGATATGCCACGCAACGTAATCTGGCTGTTGGGAAGTTTCGATGGCTGTCTGAGGAGGACAGCCATATATTAGGTGATTTCAAAGGTGTGGCAGCTGGTCTGGTAAAGGATATGGTGTGGAAGATAGACTTGGCATATCCTGCAAGTTTGCATGATACGCACAGCAATGGAGCACCTCGTCCCATAAAAGGACTCCACCCTCAGTCCAATGACGGCACTGCGACGAAAACAGATATGCATTATGCACTGCAGATAACTCCACCGACGTATCCGTTTGGAATGGTTCTGATTAGAGTCACCCATAACATCTCTTTAAAATGAAGTCGCTGGTTGAGGAAGTATATTGACGTTAAAACGGAACGGACGGCCCTTGTGACACGTGACTTAGAAAAATATTTTTAAAAAATTGATGAATAATGCTATTTTCAAGAAAAACGTGGACAAATTAAGAAAATACCACGAAATTCATGAAGTATACTGCTGGGAGAGGCACTATGGTGGCATTATTACGTCGCTTGGCCACATTATTCAGCCAAGGTTTAGTCGTTCTGGAGATGGATTCGTTTTCGATGGAGTTCATGAGAGCTGTTTATGTTTGTATGTGTATATCGTACATTTCCTAACTCCGTGTGCAGCAATTTCACTATGCCTTTCTGAAGACCAAATTCACTGACACAGAGTTACTTTATATGGATGAAGACTGTTTCATCTACTGGATGAAAGACTGCAACCCATATAAAGTAACGATATACAGTCCGGAGGAATTCGACCAATAATACGGTTTACGCCTAATAACAAGAGGGTTATCAGAATCAACTCTTCTCGATTGTCAAGCCACGTCAGTTCGAATAAAATTCTCTGTGGCTATCTCCGCCATCGTTGTCAGGAGCAGGGGACAGCACTATGGTCTGATTTTATAACCACGAATGTGGTGGCTGGTACCAGTGAGAGAGGGCCGAAACGATTTGCTGAATTCTCTGACCTACGTAGATGCTGCTATGTCGTCTTTAAGATGGCGCAGCATATCTTATATTTTGGGTCGGGTTGGAACTCTGGTGTCAATCCATGTCGCTACAATACACGTCCTAACTTGCTGCACATTGCCCTGCAGTGTGTCTCCTACTCTGCTGTAAAAATTTTCTTAGCCTGCTTTTTCTCTACTTGTTTACACATTGTAGTAAGCAACGGAAACTATAGTGCGTTTAAAGTTAGTTGCGACTTTTGACAGTTCAGTACGGATCGAGTGGAGGAAAGCGAGTTGCCAGCGTGTGCTGAACGCGTCAGCATGCGAAGATAACGCCAGGCCTGCTCGGTGCGTCAACTGTCGGCCGCGCAAGCTGCTGCATCTGCAATCTTCTTCAGACGATTTTGGAGAAACTATACGGTAGCAGACTGTGAACTTCATTCGTCAGCTTCATGATCAGTTACCTATTCCTTCGTAAATGGTCATAGTTATTGTGATATTTCGGTATTAGCCAAATTACTGCGAGAAATTCTTAAAGCTTAATATGAAAAATAGGTATCGCTACGAATTTTCGTGTGATGTGATATGTCATATGTTGCTGCATATAAAATTTAGGTAACATATTGAATTATTTATTAAACCTCGAAGGATATCGTTATTTATCTCCAGCGTCCAGAAAATGGAATGTGTGTAAACGTTTCCGTCACGAACGCACAAGCCACTGAAAAACGCAGAACGAAATATTCATAAAGCCCTCGTAACTCATAAACGGTCTGAGATATCCAAACAAGATTTTGGCAAATGACAGAACGCAAAGAGCAGAGTATTTTGCCATATGATTATTATGCGCAACTTCCATGTCTACCACAGTATTCAAGCAACTACAGAAGTTTTTAAAAGAAGTAATGCAAAAACCATCAGTAGCCTATGAAAAGAAAACTGCTGTGGGTTTTGGAACAATGTAAATGAAGAAGCTGCACATTTATTTTTATACTGACAGTTGGCTTTCTCATAACTAATGATATGTCTCGCCATGTGTTGGTAGTTTAATAAAACGCTGTTTTATGATTCTGCCACTATTTAAACTGCAGTAGAATCTTAGTGAGATGTATATCTGTAAATTCTGCTGAGTCTAGGCAAATGAGGTAGTTGCTAACAGCAGAAGGGAAGTATTACTCAAAACTCGACACAGTCCTTCATGAATCCATGTCTCCTTAAATACATTTTTGGTATGGGTGACAACTTGACACCAGCCCCGTTATGTAACATTTGCAATTACTTCTTTTGTCAGCATTTCAACCTCAATGAGCGTAAATTTCTTATTTCTGCCACATTACTTTTCACCTAGGCCTATATATTCTCAGTCGGATTTAAATGTGGATGATACGGGGGAAGCCTGATTAAACTATGCCCTTTAGCGTTAGCCTGTTCGTCGGCCTATTAGCGTAGAGTTTTTGGCTTGTACAGTACTACAAGTTCCATTAACTTCGCCTTACACAACCTAGGTTCAATTTATCCAATCGAATATTCTTTGCAGCTAGAGAAAAATAGCCGCTTTCCTTCGTTGCATTGTTGGAGCTTTATCCATCACAACAGACTGATATTGGGCATTGTCCATTGCTTTGTCGAATTCGGAGGAATAGTTTGCAGCAGAACATTATATCCACAGCCGATGATCGTATTCTAGGACGAGCGCTTTTACTGCGAATCTCGTGTTCACACGTGCTGTACTGTTGTTATTGTGGTGTCACCGCCAGACACCACACTTGCTAGGTGGTAGCCTTTAAATCGGCCGCGGTCCGCTAGTATACGTCGGACCCGCGTGTCGCCACTGTCAGTGATAGCAGACCGAGCGCCACCACACGGCAGGTCTAGAGAGACGTCCTGGCACTCGCCACAGTTGTACAGCCGACTTAGCCAGAGAGGGATCACTGACAATTACGCTCTCATTTGCCGAGACGATAGTTAGCATAGCCTTCAGCTAAGTCATTGGCTACGACCTAGCAAGGCGCCATTACCAGCATATTGAAATGGAGATTATATCTGTACAAGAGCGATGTACACCTATTATGGATTAAAGTATTACAAGATTTTCGTACTTTATTGCAATTCTCAAGACATTGTCCTGTTCCAGACCTCACGACAATCTGCGTGAGCTTAACGCGTGCCTTTCGGCTACCTCCGAGTGGCGTGGCTGTCTTGCTACGCCACTACAGTTGGCGACGAAGATTTAACGGTCGTATTGCTCTAATTTACTTGTGTCATGGCTTCGCCACAATCTCTAGATGTACTGTCCGAATTTTATCGCTTGCAGAATCAGCAGACGCAGGCCTTATTGGATGCCCTTGGACAGCTCGTCCAGGGTCAACGTGCAATGCAAAACGATGCGGCAGCCGCCGCTCCACCGCTACCGCAGCCACAACACGCAGTTGCACCACCTTTTCGTCAATTTGATGCGGCACTGGAAAGCTGGACGGAGTGGGCACGCCAATTTGGATTCCATCTCACCGCCTACAGAATTCAAGGTAATGAGCGGCAGCCTTTTCTTCTTTCCGCCGTCGGCGTGTCGACGTACTGTGTGATAGTGACATTGTTTCCCCGACGCGACGTAGCAACTCTGTCCTACGAAGAAATTTTGTCTGCATTAGATGCATATTTCAAAGAATCAGTCAATGTAGTTGCAAAAAGGTATACTTTCTTTCATACCAAATGTATGGCCGGTCAAACTAATGGGGAGTGGGTTGCCACTTTGCAAGGCCTTACTAGGGATTGTGCTTTTGAGTGTGAATGTGGACTCCGTTATTCAGATACTATGGTACGTGATGCAATTGCATAGAACGTTTCTGATGTTCGTATACGGGAGCAAATTTTGAAACTAGTCAATCCCTCCCTTCAACAAGTGATAGACATATTGGATCGGCAGGACACACTTGACTTTGCTCAGGAATCATTTGCAACTTCGCCAGCAGTGTGTCACATTAACCGGCCCGCCGGGCGCGCTGCACGGAACGGTAAACAGCCCTCGCACCCGTCCGCGCAGCCATGTTTGCCGCGCAAGCCAAGCTCTCCGTTACGTTTGCCGCGCCAGCAGGCAAATGCAGTGCTAAAGTCATGCCCGTGGTGTGCTACTAGACATTCACGTGAGAATTGCCCGTCCCGCCAAGCTATTTGATTTTTCTGTAATAAAAAAGGACATGTTCAGAGTGTTTGCCAGAAAAAGCTCAGATCGGACACTAACAACCATTCCAGGCCCTTTGCTTTGCGCTGGAATCGAACCAATCATACTCAGGCTCGTGAAACTTCGCCCTTGGACATTCATGTAGTTAATTCCACTCCGCCCAGTACCACTCTCTCTAACAGTGACTGTGTTCGTCCCACAAAAAGTGTGCATCGACGTCCCCGGAAATCACGTCAATTAGCAAGTGATTCTATACCCGTGCCTGTTCACGTCGCACGAGACAGTCGCTCTTGTTGTCAGCAGGACAATAAACTTTTTGTAGACTTGGACATTCATGGTCACGTGATCCCATTCCAGCTCGATACAGGAGCTGCGGTTTCACTAATCAATCACGACACGTACAAACAACTGGGCACACCTCCGTTGCGTGCCGCAAATGTTACGCTAACTACATATTCAGATCAGAATATCCCTGTGTTAGGACAGTGCAGCCTTCTTGCCACATACAAGGGACAAACAAAATTTGTGTCATTTTACGTACTTCGTTCTTCTTCTGCAGTGAGCTTGTATGGTTTAGATTTATTTCAGTTGTTTAACTTGTCTATAGTCAATCAGGTCCTATCAGTGAACCAGACTGTGCCTTCAGCCAGTGTTTCTCGTCTATGTGAAGAATTTGCAGAGATTTTTGCACCAGGCCTAGGTTGCGCTAAGGACTATGAAGCACGTTTTGAACTGAAAGTAAACGCGCAACCGAAATTTTTCAGAGCGCGCAATGTTCCCCACGCCTTGCGTGATGAGGTCGCACGAACTTTACACGATTTGGAACTGCAGGGTGTGACTGAACGTGTGCAGGCTTCTCTCTGGGCACCACCCTTAGTAATTTTGCCAAAACCTTCCGGAAAATTGAGACTTTGCGTGGACTTCAAAGCTACAGTGAATCCACAACTGGTGATTGCAACTTTTCCTTTACCCCTCCCGGAAGATTTTTTTGACAAACTGAGCCAGGGTAAATATTTTTCGCAGTTGGACCTAGCAGATGCGTAATTGCAAATACCAGTGGACCACGAGTCCCAGCGCGTTTTGGTAGTTAACACGCATCTTGGTTTGCATCGATTCAAAACACTGCCATTCGGGTGTGCATCCGCCCCTGCATTGTTTCAGCAATATCTGTAAACTGTTTGTGCGTCGGTCCCTACTGCAGCAAACTATCTGGACGATATTGTGATCTCCGGAAAGACAGAAGAAGAACATTTAGCCAATCTCAGAACATTATTTCAGGTCTTGCGACAAAATGGTCTTCGCTTGCGGAAGGACAAATGTGTTTTTTGCTCGTGACTTACCCTATCTGGGACATGTAATCAATGCCCAAGGCATACATCCCAGTCCCGAGCACCTCCGTGCCATACAAGACTTGCCTTCGCCGCAGAATTTGAAGCAGCTACAGAGTGTGTTGGGAAAAATTAATTACTACCATAAATATGTTCCACATGCCTCTTCCATTTCAGCTCCGCTTCATCGCTTACGCCGTAAAGGTGTTCCGTTCGTCTGGACGACGGAATGCGAACGCGCCTTTCGCCAGTTGAAATCGGCGTTGCTTTCAAATACTTGCCTTAGGCCATTCGATCCCCGGAAACCCCTTTTGTTGATGGTAGATGCATCGGATTTCGGGATCGGTGCTGTGCTTGCGCACAAAGATTGATCGCACCATCGCCCTATTGCCTTTCCGTCCAAATTGGTCTCGTCTGTGGAACGAAATTATTCACAGATCGAGAAAGAAGCTTTGGCTCTCGTATTTGGTGTTACAAAGTTTCATGATTTCTTGTATGGTCGTCACTTTACCATCATCACAGACCACAAACCTTTGACATCGCTTTTTCATCCGAACAAGCCTGTACCTCCACGTACAGCGCAGAAATTCATTCGCTGGTCAATTTTCCTCCCGCAGTACCGCTACGATATCTTGTATCGGTCCACTGCTAAGCACGGCAACGCTGATGCGTTGTCCCGTTTGCCTGTTGCTGAGGATAGAGCATTCGATTCTTCCGAACTTGCTTGCATGTTCATTGATGACGTGGTCGAATCGTTTCCGATTGATTTTCGTCGTGTAGCTACAGCCACAGCTGCTGACCCTGTCCTTGCTACCGTTTTGCGTTTTGTTGCTACACAATGACCCTTGTCAAAGTCACGGATCGAGGATCAGTTGGTGCGCCGATTTTTTGCTCACAAGGAGGGACTTTTTGTACGACGTGGTGTTTTGCTGTTGCGTTCTGATAATGATCAGTCCAGGGTCGTGGTCCCACGTTCGTTACAGTCCTCTGTCTTACGGCTTCTCCACCAAGGACATTGGGGTATAGTGAGAAAAAAACAACTTGCTCGTCAGCACTGTACTTGGTTCGGAATCGATGCTGCGATTACGAATATGTGCTCTTCTTGCATGGCGTGTGCCGAACAACAATCCGCACCACCGCGGAAATTCTTTGCATGGCCGAAAGCCCCTTCCCCTTGGCAACGCTTACACATCGATTTTGCTGGTCCATTCTGGAATTCTCGATGGTTGGTTGTGGTCGATTCTTTCAGTAATTTTCCTTTTGTTGTCCGTATGGCTTCCACGACGTCATCTGCCACCATCCAAGCGTTATCCGCTATCTTTTGCATTGAAGGTCTTCCACAGACTATTGTTTCCGACAATGGCCCACAATTGATGTCCGCAGAATTTCAGTCGTTCTGCAAGGCCAATGGTATTCAACATCTGACGTCCGCGCTGTTTTCGTCTCAGTCAAACGGTGCCGCTGGTCCGGACTTTCAAGTCCCAGATGTTGAAGTTGAAAGAGTCGCATTCTCGGCAGGACGCGTTATTGCTCTTTTTGTCTTCGTATCGCTCTTAGCTCGCCGGCTGATTTGCTCCACGGTCGTCCTCAGCGAACGTTGATGTCTTTGCTACATCCGCCGCATCAGGTTCCTGTGCAGCGGCAGCCACCTGCTTTTGCTCCAGGCGACGTTGTATACTATCGCAACTATCGCGGTTCACGGCGTTGGCTCGCAGGGCGCATTCTGCGCTGCCTCGGCCGCGCTATGTATCTGGTTTTTGGGGCCTCTGGTGAGGTGCGTCGGCATCTCAATCAGCTGCGCCTCTGTCGTCGCACGGGTTCTGCCGCTCCCCGTCTGCTTTCAGCGACGGTGCCGTCCGGTCAGCGCCCTGGGGACCCATCTACTGGCTCGCCTCATCCCCAGGTGTTACCGACGCTGCCTTCCATTTTGCCCCATGGCGACGCGCCGCCGCCGCCGGTCCTCCCGCCCGCTACGCCCGCAGTGGACGCTTCGCTGCAGCCGCCAAGCGCCTCCCTGGGTCACACGCCGCCGATCGCTTCCCGTGACCAGCTGTCCTCCGACATGGAACTCT
The DNA here is from genome assembly GCF_023898315.1 of Schistocerca nitens. Classification (NCBI taxonomy): domain Eukaryota; kingdom Metazoa; phylum Arthropoda; class Insecta; order Orthoptera; family Acrididae; genus Schistocerca; species Schistocerca nitens. Next base: position 1,294,285,112 of record NC_064614.1, on the reverse strand, counting down.
TGCCCGCTCCGGACCAGATGTCGTCTTCGCCTGTCGGGTACCCCGACGCGATGGAGGTCGAATCTTCGGCCCCTCCTGTCTCTTTACGGGCGCATACACCGCATGTTCGCGTGCACCCTGGACTAGGTTTTCAGGCGTTTCCTAGCTCCCCTCGGACCGAATGGCCGGGTGCGGGAGGCACAGCCTCGCCTGTTGTTAGGCTCCCCACCTCGTCGCATACGTCAACATGGGGTCCTCCCCACGGCGGGCGGAAGCCTTATAACACAACCGTTCGCCGATTTGCGGGGGAGGAATGTGGTGTCACTGCCAGACACCACAATTGCTAGGTGGTAGCCTTTAAATCGGCCGCGGTCCGCTAGTATACGTCGGACCCGCGTGTCGCCACTGTCAGTGATAGCAGACCGAGCGCCACCACACGGCAGGTCTAGAGAGACGTCCTGGCACTCGCCCCAGTTGTACAGCCGACTTAGGCAGAGAGGGATCACTGACAATTACGCTCTCATTTGCCGAGACGATAGTTAGCATAGCCTTCAGCTAAGTCATTGGCTACGACCTAGCAAGGCGCCATTACCAGCATATTGAAATGGAGACTATATCTGTACAAGAGCGATGTACACCGATTATGGATTAAAGTTAAGTATTACAAGATTTTCGTACTTTATTGCAATTCTCAAGACATTGTCCTGTTCCAGACCTCACGACAATCTGCGTGAGCTTAACGCGTGCCTTTCGGCTACCTCCGAGTGGCGTGGCTGTCTTGCTACGCCACTACAGTTATCAATGTAGCGCCAACACGAAACACTCGTTCACACCTGACGACTGCAGAACACTTTAAAGCCAGAAAATATCACTTTACTACAAGAGCAAACAGACGCGACACCACGTGGCACTGTTTATCCATGGCGTGGCAACAGGGGCGCTGTACCAAGCGAACTGCTGGTGGCGTTGTAGGGAAAGCCGGCTCACCATTCGTGTTACCTGGGCAACAGCGTCATGTCCCCACCGGTGAGCCAAACGTCAAAAGTCGCAACTAATATTAAACGCACTATAGTCATCAGGCTTTAATTTTATAATAAAATTTACGTCCTAGGTACTAAATGATTTTTGCATCAAAATATTTTATTTACTAATATAAAAATTTGTGTGATTTATTGTGTATTTGAAAGACCTTACACATTTTATTATTTAGAACCAACATCCACTTCTCGCACCATGCAGACATTTGTCTAAATCAGTCTGCAACTCGTTCTCGTGCTCTGATCACTTTCCTAGCTGGTAAACTACATTATGATCTCCAAACATTCTAAGAGGGCTGCACAGTTTGTGTCCTAAATCATTTATCGGAACATAAATTAAGATAAGCAGGGAACCTGTAACGCACCCTTGGGGGTCCCCAGATGTCACTTCGTTTACACTAGATGACTTCATATCAGTTATTACGGACTGTGCTCTCTGTGACAGGAAATCGCAAATGCCGGCCGGTGTGGCCGAGCGGTTCTTGGCGCTACAGTCTGGAACCGCGCGACCGCTACGGTCGCAGGTTCGTATCCTGCCTCGGGCATGGATGTGTGTGCTGTCCTTAGGTTAGTTAGGTTTAAGTAGTTCTAAGTTCTAGGGGACTGATGACCTTAGAAGTTAAGTCCCATAGTGCTCAGAGCCATTTGAACCATTTTTTGAAATCGCAAATCCAGGCGCAAAACTGATACGATACTCCGGAAACAAGCAACTTGGTTAGAAACCTTTTATGGAACGGTGTCAAAAAACTACTGGAAATCTAGGAGTATGTAAGCAATCTGAGATACTCTGAAGAGAGCACTAAAGACATCATTCAGAGCGTCGTGTGAATAACGAGTCAGTTCTTTCACAAATACAATATTTCCTTCATCCGCGCTGCTTATGTCTCATTAGATCGGTTTTGTCGAGGAATTTCATAGTAATGGAACACAGTATATGCTTTAAAAACCTATTACAGATGTTAGTCGTAAACCCTGACGATAGCACGAGTCGAGAGGATAAATATTTTGTTGGCTTCCAGTGGCTTTCGTGTCAGTTTATGCATTGCCATAGTATATTTAGTTGTTGCCGGGGTAACATAAAGCTACAAAATTATTCTTCAGTTAAGATCATTTTAAATTTGGAAATTTGTGTTAAGCTCTTATGGGACCAAACTGCTGGGGTCATCGGCCCCTAAGCCTACACACTACTTAATCTAATTTAAACTTATCGCTATAGGCAACACACACACCCAACCCCGAGGGATGACTTGAACCTCCGAGTGGGGGAGGGGGGGGGGGGGAGCTGCACGGACCGTGACAAGGCAAGGCACCTCACACCGGGCGGCTAACTAACACGCGCGGCAAGATAATCTTAAACAGGATGACACAAATTACGTGTTTGAAAGTATTTGTCTTCTGTGGTTTAATTGTTGCCGTAAATGACTCTCCTTGTGATATTGCTGTGTAGTATCCCTGCAAATTCTATAGCTCACTCACCGATGTTTCAGTTCACATTTCAGAATGATAGCTCTAACTTTGGTACTGTGTTTGTCGATGGCCAAGGCATTTCACGTTAATCGTAGGGTTGAGACGCACATTCAACAGCACATTTAGACCAAGAACAAAACCCCCGGAATGCCCATTTCTCGGTGAGATTACATGACAGAGCTGAAGTAAAATTGTAATGGCAACAGTTAAGCAACCTCTGATGCAGATTTTTGTGTAATGTTAACTCTGTTGTTTAACAGATTGCTGAATTGTCTACACGGTTCCAGAAAGGGCCAGTCAGGACGACCAGTCTCATTTGTAGCCCTAGGGAGTGTGCGAGTGCGAACTTCATTCAGTGAGAAGTCCACGACATCAGCAATACGTGCAGCGCAGAAAGTCAGGAAGTCACGACGGTCTCTCCAGAGGTTAATGAAATAGAAACTACGATGCCAACCATTGAAGAACAGGGATGTGAAGCGGCCACAGTCTTTTGGAAATGACATGACTGAGGCCTCTGCAAATGGAACTGTCGACACGGATCAGACATGTCTTACTGATGAGCCACACGTTCATCTCCATAGGTACATCAACAAACGGAACTGGCAGTACCAGGCTGCCGAGAATCCACATTTTCTAGCTACTGCTCGACCTCATCAAGAAAAAGTCACTGTGTGGTGCCCACTTTGTACACAGTGTACTAAAATGCCCATTTTTATTGCGGGGCCTATTACAGCAGACCAGTAAAGCTAGGTATTGGAACATGAATTTCTACTGGCTACACGATACGACGGAATACTTGGAAACTACTGTTTCATGCAAGACGCACCACGTTTATAGCGTACTGCTGCCTTCTTAGATTTCTCTCGAGAGGCGTCCAGGGATCGGACGATTGCCCTGAGCATCTTAACATTCATTAGAATGACGCCGTTATAGCGCCGATCTCAGCGCTGGTGATTATTTCACGTGAGATTATCAGAAGGGCAGACCATTCAAAGACGCACCTGCAACAATCCTAGATGTTGGTACTGCAGTTTCCAGAGAAATTCGAGCATTCTAAAATAATGATATTCAGAAAGTCATCACGGAATTCCGTTCAAGGATATACGCATTCATTGCTGCAGAAGGGAAACACTTTGAAAACCCTCAGTATTTAATTTCAGGTTGTCTGCTACAGCATAAATGTGATGGTGAAGCGGGAACGTGTTGTATCTCCGCTTACAGTCACTCTCGTGCAGTGAACCGGCTTTATCGCCGCGCCCACGCACTATGCTCAAGGGAGAGGCTTGGTGACAAAAAACGACTAGAGTAGTTTCGGTACAGGACACATTCTTCCTACCGTTACCATTCGTCGCTAATGCCCGTCCGTACAGGTGCGTTGCATTGGCGGCACGGCTCCATCACCGATCCCGGAGGGTGTACACTCCAGTGACGGGCCGTGGACCGAGCGAGGCAAAAGGCCGCGTCACGGAATGTTCTGCTCCTGGCGCGACCGGGGGCGCCGTAACGTCCGCGAAGGAGCGAAAGACACTGTAACAGTACGGTGCACACTGCGGAACGGCGACTGCGTTTACGACCGCGCGTACGCATTTACGGCGGAGTCACGTCGACTCGACGGACGTGGTCCACGGCGGGAGAACTGAGAGACGTGTGTCGCGTCGCGTCGACTAGCTCGCACTGTCCGCCTGCTTTTGTCCCCGTGCGGTCCGGTGTGCCACGCACCGTTGCCGAAATTCGGCGTAACGGTACAACTGCCGCTACAGTGCCGTAGTTCAGCCCTTCGTGCGTTGGACGGTTCTGCCACCACAATGGTAAGAATCTGTAACCCCATATTATGTGGCAATAGAGAAAAACTTCGTAACACTTATTTTGAGCCAACCTGTAAGTAGGAGCCGTGTACTCGTGTAAGACGTGTGATGCTGTGGAGTTGCTGGAAATTGTGGAACTGTATGACAGGGGAGTTGGGCGAGTCGTTCCAGAGAGTGAGGAGGGGCGGGGAGGGGGTGATAGTGACGGCGCCTTTGTCGAAGACCACTGGCGGAAACAGTTTTGGAAGGCGGAACCTGGGGGAGAGTACAGTGTTGCAGCTACAGCGGCCGATGTTGGGACGAGACGTCGGTCAGCTCTGCAGGCGGGCGGCTGGGCTGTCCGAGGCGACAGCGTCGTGCGCACGCACTCTGCCCGCACGGCGGCTTTGCCGGCTGTCTGGCAACGGTAACGTAGCTACTCCTCATCACCGGTTTCGTCCACGTTATTGGTACGTGGGTCGTTGGCCAGGAATGGAAGTGACAGAAGCGGGAGCCTCAGATGGCTAATATATATATATATATATATATATATATAGGGGACGTTATTGGTACGTGGGGCGATGGCCAGGAATGAAAGTGACAGAAGCGGGAGCCTCAGATGGCCAATATATATATATATATATATATATATATATATATATATATACTCCTGGAAATTGAAATAAGAACACCGTGAATTCATTGTCCCAGGAAGGGGAAACTTTATTGACACATTCCTGGGGTCAGATACATCACATGATCACACTGACAGAACCACAGGCACATAGACACAGGCAACAGAGCATGCACAATGTCGGCACTAGTACAGTGTATATCCACCTTTCGCAGCAATGCAGGCTGCTATTCTCCCATGGAGACGATCGTAGAGATGCTGGATGTAGTCCTGTGGAACGGCTTGCCATGCCATTTCCACCTGGCGCCTCAGTTGGACCAGCGTTCGTGCTGGACGTGCAGACCGCGTGAGACGACGCTTCATCCAGTCCCAAAGATGCTCAATGGGGGACAGATCCGGAGATCTTGCTGGCCAGGGTAGTTGACTTACACCTTCTAGAGCACGTTGGGTGGCACGGGATACATGCGGACGTGCATTGTCCTGTTGGAACAGCAAGTTCCCTTGCCGGTCTAGGAATGGTAGAATGATGAGTTCGATGACGGTTTGGATGTACCGTGCACTATTCAGTGTCCCCTCGACGATCACCAGTGGTGTACGGCCAGTGTAGGAGATCGCTCCCCACACCATGATGCCGGGTGTTGGCCCTGTGTGCCTCGGTCGTATGCAGTCCTGATTGTGGCGCTCACCTGCACGGCGCCAAACACGCATACGACCATCATTGGCACCAAGGCAGAAGCGACTCTCATCGCTGAAGACGACACGTCTCCATTCGTCCCTCCATTCACGCCTGTCGCGACACCACTGGAGGCGGGCTGCACGATGTTGGGGCGTGAGCGGAAGACGGCCTAACGGTGTGCGGGACCGTAGCCCAGCTTCATGGAGACGGTTGCGAATGGTCCTCACCGATACCCCAGGAGCAACAGTGTCCCTAATTTGCTGGGAAGTGGCGGTGCGGTCCCCTACGGCACTGCGTAGGATCCCACGGTCTTGGCGTGCATCCGTGCGTCGCTGCGGTCCGGTCCCAGGTCGACGGGCACGTGCACCTTCCGCCGACCACTGGCGACAACATCGATGTACTGTGGAGACCTCACGCCCCACGTGTTGAGCAATTCGGTGGTACGTCCACCCGGCCTCCCGCATGCCCACTATACGCCCTCACTCAAAGTCCGTCAACTGCACATACGGTTCACGTCCACGCTGTCGCGGCATGCTACCAGTGTTAAAGACTGTGATGGAGCTCCGTATGCCACGCAAACTGGCTGACACTGACGGCGGCGGTGCACAAATGCTGCGCAGCTAGCGCCATTCGACGGCCAACACCGCGGTTCCTGGTGTGTCCGCTGTGCCGTGCGTGTGATCATTGCTTGTACAGCCCTCTCGCAGTGTCCGGAGCAAGTATGGTGGGTCTGACACACCGGTGTCAATGTGTTCTTTTTTCCATTCCAGGAGTATATATATATATATATATATATATATATATATATGGTGGGTCTGACACACCGGTGTCAATGTGTTCTTTTTTCCATTTCCAGGAGTGTATATATATTTCGACGTCTTCAATAGTTTTGTAAATTGTCTGTCTTGCACGTCGCCTTTGTCGTCGGTAGCGCATCTTGGCAGCGTTCAATGCAGTTGCCTGTGCGACAGCAGCAGCGCGAATGAGCCGCTGCGCGGCGATCGCTCGCTATACACGCGGCAAACCGCGTGACCTCGATAAGGACTTAGAATATTTCACAGTGCCAGCCGCGCGTTATCCCGGACGCGGGCACTAGTCGCACTAGGTGCCCGCGTCCGCTGTTTGTCAGGCCCAGTCGGCGGCTGGCGCGCTGCCAAGCTGACATAACCCGCCTTATCGGCAGGGTCAAAGGTCAAGCGCTCAGAGAGCTGACGTAACATGTTGTTGCATACTCTATGCCGACAGATTCTAGATGTACTCTTGTCCGGTTTTAAGCTACGCTACAGATCAATTTATTTATGAAAATATACAGTACAATCACCAATAAACTTCACATATTCACAAGTACCTTTACCCTTACACCACACAAAAACAGACTCATTTACAGATATCTTACGTCTACTACGTGTAGAAAGGAAGAAGGGGGCAGGAGACATATAATTAGATTTCCCAAAGTCTTTATTAGCATTTTCAGCGACATGATATGTTTTGTAAGCGATGATATCCCTGTCGACGAAACTTTCAAGTCCAGACACGTTAGGTACTCCTGTACCTCCTCGTACAATGGTGTGTCAATGTGTTCTTTTTTTCATTTCCAGGAGTATATATATATATATATATATATATATATATATATATATATATACACTCCTGGAAATGGAAGAAAGAACACATTGACACCGGTGTGTCAGACCCACCATACTTGCTCCGGACACTGCGAGAGGGCTGTACAAGCAATGATCACACGCACGGCACAGCGGACACACCAGGAACCGCGGTGTTGGCCGTCGAATGGCGCTAGCTGCGCAGCATTTGTGCACCGCCGCCGTCAGTTGCAGCCAGTTTGCCGTGGCATACGGAGCTCCATCGCAGTCTTTAACACTGGTAGCATGCCGCGACAGCGTGGACGTGAACCGTATGTGCAGTTGACGGACTTTGAGCGAGGGCGTATAGTGGGCATGCGGGAGGCCGGGTGGACGTACCACCGAATTGCTCAACACGTGGGGCGTGAGGTCTCCACGGTACATCGATGTTGTCGCCAGTGGTCGGCGGAAGGTGCACGTGCCCGTCGACCTGGGACCAGACCGCAGTGACGCACGGATGCACGCCAAGACCGTAGGATCCTACGCAGTGCCGTAGGGGACCGCACCGCCACTTCCCAGCAAATTAGGGACACTGTTGCTCCTGGGGTATCGGCGAGGACCATTCGCAACCGTCTCCATGAAGCTGGGCTACGGTCCCGCACACCGTTAGGCCGTCTTCCGCTCACGCCCCAACATCGTGCAGCCCGCCTCCAGTGGTGTCGCGACAGGCGTGAATGGAGGGACGAATGGAGACATGTCGTCTTCAGCGATGAGAGTCGCTTCTGCCTTGGTGCCAATGATGGTCGTATGCGTGTTTGGCGCCGTGCAGGTGAGCGCCACAATCAGGACTGCATACGACCGAGGCACACAGGGCCAACACCCGGCATCATGGTGTGGGGAGCGATCTCCTACACTGGCCGTACACCACTGGTGATCGTCGAGGGGACACTGAATAGTGCACGGTACATCCAAACCGTCATCGAACCCATCATTCTACCATTCCTAGACCGGCAAGGGAACTTGCTGTTCCAACAGGACAATGCACGTCCGCATGTACCCCGTGCCACCCAACGTGCTCTAGAAGGTGTAAGTCAACTACCCTGGCTAGCAAGATCTCCGGATCTGTCCCCCATTGAGCATGTTTGGGACTGGATGAAGCGTCGTCTCACGTGGTCTGCACGTCCAGCACGAACGCTGGTCCAACTGAGGCGCCAGGTGGAAATGGCATGGCAAGCCGTTCCACAGGACTACATCCAGCATCTCTACGATCGTCTCCATGGGAGAATAGCAGCCTGCATTGCTGCGAAAGGTGGATATACACTGTACTAGTGCCGACATTGTGCATGCTCTGTTGCCTGTGTCTATGTGCCTGTGGTTCTGTCAGTGTGATCATGTGATGTATCTGACCCCAGGAATGTGTCAATAAAGTTTCCCCTTCCTGGGACAATGAATTCACGGTGTTCTTATTTCAATTTCCAGGAGTATATATATATATATATATATATATATATAGAGGGGACGTTATTGGTACGTGGGGCGTTGGCCAGGAATGAAAGTGACAGAAGCGGGAGGAGGAGGAGGAGATTAGTGTTTAACGTCCCATCGACAACGAGGTCATTAGAGACGGAGCACAAGCTCGGGTTAGGGAAGGATGGGGAAGGAAATCGGCCGTGCCCTTTCAAAGGAACCATCCTGGCATTTGCCTGAAGTGATATAGGGAAATCACGGAAAACCTAAATCAGGATGGCCGGACGCGGGATTGAACCGTCGTCCTTCCGAATGTGAGTCCAGTGTGCTGACCACTGCGCCACCTCACTCGGTACAGAAGCGGGAGCCTCAGATGGTCAATATATATATATATATATATATATATATATATATATATATATATATATATATATATATATAGGGGACGTTATTGGTACGTGGGGCGTTGGCCAGGAATGAAAGAGACAGAAGCGGGAGCCTCAGATGGACGTTATTGGTACGTGGGGCGTTGGCCAGGAATGAAAGCGACAGAAGCGGGAGCCTCAGATGGGATATATATATATATATATATATATATATAGGGGACGTTAATGGTACGTGGGGCGTTGGCCAGGAATGAAAGTGACAGAAGCGGGAGCCTCAATAGGGGACGTTATTGGTACGTTGGGTGTTGGCCAGGAATGAAGGTGACAGAAGCGGGAGCCTCAGATGGCCAATATATATATATATATATATATATATATATATATATATATATATATATATAGGGGACGTTATAGGTACGTGGGGCGTTGGCCAGGAATGAAAGCGACAGAAGCGGGAGCCAACGCCAGGAATGAAAGCGACAGAAGCGGGAGCCTCAGATGGCCAATATATATATATGGGGACGTTATTGGTATGTGGGGCGTTGGCCAGGAATGAAAGTGACAGAAGCGGGAGCCTCAATAGGGGATGATATTGGTACGTGGGGCGTTGGCCAGGAATGAAAGTGACAGAAGCGGGAGCCTCAGATGGCCAATATATATATAGGGGACGTTATTGGTATGTGGGGCGTTGGCCAGGAATGAAAGTGACAGAAGCGGGAGCCTCAGATGGACGTTATTGGTACGTGGGGCGTTGGCCAGGAATGAAAGCGACAGAAGCGGGAGCCTCAGATGGGATATATATATATATATATATATATATATATATATATATATAGGGGACGTTAATGGTACGTGGGGCGTTGGCCAGGAATGAAAGTGACAGAAGCGGGAGCCTCAGATGGACGTTATTGGTACGTGGGGCGTTGGCCAGGAATGAAAGCGACAGAAGCGGGAGCCTCAGATGGCCAATATATATATATATATATATATATATATATATATATATATATATATATATATATATATATATATAGGGGTGGAGTAAGTAGGACTCGCACACTGAGGGTTCGTACGAACTATACAGGCAGTTCATCCATCGCGGCAGTCGAGAGTCTCGAGGTTTTATGTCTGTTATCCGCACTGATACTGGCAAGATACCATTCCTGGGAACTCCCAGACTTTTGAGAATGTTTCAGTTATAAGTTGAATATCGGTCAACAAGTGAGAAAAGTAATATTTTTGTGTGATATAATTAAAAATTAACAATTTTCAGATTTTTTCCTTTACTTACGCGGTGAAACATCGCTCTTTTCCAAATTTCACGGTTCCAGGTCAAGGTGTAGTAACTATAGGTGTTGAGTGAGTTTCCATGTATGAAAATATATGACATACAGGGTAACAATTATTTAACTGAATGAAGAAAAAACGTAAATTAGTTTCATACTACAGCGTGCACACATTTCATTCGGCATGTAAACGTCACTACAGATATTCAGATTTAGTTATGATATGTTCAGTATGCCTGCATCCTTGGGGATGATCTGACGCAGGTGAATACTTAATTCTGCAAGACCCTCTGAACTGCCGGAAAATCTATGTTGTCGATGACCCCCTGAACGGCTGTTTTCAGATCAGTAGTTGTTTTTGAGCTATTGCTGTACACCTTGTTTTCAATATAGCCCCACAAAAAGGAGTCGTAAGTGTTCAGATGCGGAGAATATGGCGGGCAATCGAGGTCCATAGCAGTGGCCTCTCGGTACCCAACACGCAGAATGTGGTCCCCAAAGTGCTCCTGCAGGGCATCAGACACTCCCCTGCTTAGACATGGTCGAGTTCCATCTCGCACGAATCACATCTTGTCGAAATTATGGTCACTTTAAATAACAGGGATGAAATCATCTTCCAGAACCTTCACGTAAAATTCGGTAGTTACCGTACCGTGATGGAATATCGCACCGATTTTTCCGTCACTGGACACTGCTCACCACACAGTCACCCGATGAGGGTGAAGAGACTTCTCGATCGCGAAATGCGGATTCTCAGCCCCCGAATGCGCCAGTTTTGCTTATTGTCGAATCCGTCCAAATGAAAGTCGGCTTCGTTGCTAAGGCAAACCGCGCATGCGCGTACTAATTCCCATCATGCACGCGGCCGACCGTACACTTTGGACGTCTTAACTCAAACCGTTGAGAAGCTATGACGATTTTATTTCACATAGCTCAATAAGTGTTATCATGCAAATGGCTGCACCTTTCGACTGCATTCATCTAGAAACTTCAATTTTTTGCACCGCCAAGAGGCCGTAAACTCCAGTAGGTGGCAAAAGGCATAAAAGTTTCAACGTGACACGTGTACCTGTTCCTGAGAAAAACGATTTCTAACAGTCAGATAGGAAGACAGACGGAAAGACGGAGATCAAAGTGGCCCTATGAGGTTTCCGTTCTTGCCGACTGAGGTATGAAACCCGCGAGAAATGAACCATTTGTTATAGCATTGTTTCCAGGTAGCATTTGGTACAGCGGAAGGTGTACAAAACGGTAATTCCAGGGTCGTGTGGTAGATTCCCTGGACGGAAGATTATTTTTAGTTTTGACTTTCAATTTTTACGTTACACAGAGTGTCACCGTTCTCTTCTTCACATTCCCCTCGATCGTCGACTTCTTCGGAGCAAGTCAGCTCCTCATCGCACACAAGCGTATACACCGATAAAACTTCCGCTGCTTTCTAGTGTATTTTACTTACAGTCTGAATGCATTCTTCAGTTATTACCGCTGTACGTTCTGAAGTGATAATGTCATTTTCGACCGAAACATGTAAACTTTAATCCAGCTTCGTTTGTCGTTGCTTCGACACATGCTTGTGGATACTGTCATCTAGTGACTCCTGGCTTCCTTCTAGCGATGTTCCAGTACTTTCACTTGTACTATCAGAAATGTTCGATCGACTCGAAATTTTTCACAATCATTTTACTGTGTTCTCACGGTATTCTCCTAAAATTCACATTACTTGGCGGGCAGCTAGCAAGCGAATGAGCTCTGTAGCCGTAGCTAGCGCTGAACCTAAAGGCCGATTGTCAGAATTTACCTTCTGCTAGCCCTATTTTTTGCCTGCAGCTCCCAAGGGCTGTTCGAAGATCAAATTTACATTGACGGAATACAACCCGTTCTGGGAAAAGATGGCAAAAAAAGTCGCATAGGAACTACAGTTTTACAAAGGCACAATAAAAAGGGGTGGTGTTAGCGATTAGTAATGGAAAAGTCTTCGGTCCCACGTTCTAACCCCGCCATTGTTAAAATTTTGAATAAAAATCATCACCTAAGGCAACCGAAGACCTGCGGCATAAGAAGAGACCACCATTATGCCAACGGCCTTATCAAAGTAGGCCGAGGAGTGGACAGAGGTTCAGTGCACTCTCTCAGCCTTAGTGTCGGAAACACCCCGTGAAAGGTGAAAGAGTCAGCCATGACAACGGTGTGATGATTCAAAATTCAATGGAAACCACTGCATTAAAAACACATAACGTGTATCCATAGGACGTGGCCTGTAGTTGAAAATAAAATTTGTGGCGGGTCACATCAAACGAGTCAGAAGACTGAAGAGCCAAAAGAAGTAAAAATAAGGTAAACTATAGTGGACTTTTCCCAAAGCCTTCGGACTTTGTTCGGAAAATACTTTTCTGAAGCGTACTTAAGGATATTTTTGAACTTTTTTTCAGTTTCTGCTCCACATCTCCGTCATCTTTATTGAGTATTTGATGTTGACGGCCGGGATACTCTGCATTTTTTATCTGTCATTCTTGTTAAGCAAAAACATATTCCTACCATTCTTATCATTCTTTGTAAATCCGTAGGCGTTGTTCCTTACTATAACTGAAACCTTCCTCTGGGTAACTGATTCGATAAGTTTAAGTCTGTTGCTAGGAGGTATAAGACGTCACCATAACGAGTTGTTTCTCTGTCTGCTCGAAGCAATTTTCCGGAAACACATTCAGAATAATATCACATGAATCCCTGTGTGTGGCACCACTTTTGAGTGTACGACCTTCCCAAGCAATGCCTGGCAAATTGAAGTCACCCTCCATTACAACAGCATGATCAAGGATATTATTAACGATAACCTGCAAGTTTTCTGTGACTACAAGTCCTGACACAGGTGGTCTGTAAAAGCACCGGATTATCATCTTTGAGCGATCTCTGATGCCTGAGGTCACACAGATTAATACATATTCGGAATCCGTGATAACCTAGCTATGTATTAGTTCCTTAGTGCAATAAATACGCCGCCACCACTGACGACTAACGTATCCTCACGTTTAATATTCGAATCGGAACTTACGATTTCTCTGCTATTCACTTCCGGTTTCAGTCAACATTCTGTTCCTAATACCAACTTGGCATTATAGCCTTCAATAATCGATACTAGTTCTGGGAACTTTCCTTGGATGCTCGTGCAGTTTAAAATAAGAAACTTTTCTACATCCAGTCTTCGAAGACGAGCATTCTCTAAGGACGTTGTGGCTGTTGTAAGTTCGATTTTGGCAGGAAATTCGTCTCTTATTCCAAGGGGGTTCCTCTAACCTAAAAAAAGTTTATGTGCACGCGAAATATACTCTGCTACACTAGTTGCCGTTTCCTGCTTGTAGTGCACGCCTGAGGTATTAAGGGAACCCCACAATTCTCCACCCAATTGCGGAGGTCGAGAAATTCGCATCTGATACCTCCGTGGAGTCGTCTGAGCGTCTGGCTTGTACCTTGCACTCTGCTCCAGACGCGAGGACCGCGATCGACACTCGGCCCGATAGTATGAATAGCATAGCCTGCACCACGTGTGCGATTCTAGTTGCCTTCACCAAGTCAGCCAGCCGCCGAAAGGAGCCGAGGATGGCCTCAGAACCTAAGCGGCAGACGTCATTCGTGCCGACATGTGCCACTACGTGCAGCCGGTACACCCAGTGCACTAGGTAGCCGCCGGCAGCACCTCCTCTAGATCGTGGACGACACCACAAGCAAACATATCGAGTGAACACCGGCATTATTTACCGCCGTGCATGCTGTTTCTCTGCGGCTGCGTTACCCGCATAACGATGGAGCTCCTAATGGACAGCATACCCCTCCTCTGTACTTGTCCGGACTGTGGAGGAAAATCCGTCACCGGTCCAACATCCCGTGCTGGCTCAGAAGTATCATCGTTATTGGGGTAGCACCTCGCACCTGTTGCTAATGCATAAGGAGCCAGGCGTGCGGCGTATTCCCTCTTTCGCCTTCTGCCCAGAGACGCCCTACGTTAACCGACCGCTGTTTGTCTCTCTCTGTCGAGTGAGGACGGACCGGTCAGATCTTGCATATCGGAGGATACAGCGACAAGCGACAACTAGGTCACCAGGGGATTCCAACGACACCAGCTGATGTCGCCGACGCTTTGAACAGAATCTAGAAGCCTGTCGACAATGGCCAATTTAGCTTGCAGCAGTTTATGGACAGCAGTCATTTCTCCTTGCGTCCATTCACAACAAGCAGTCCGTATTGATATCGTACTGTGTAAAGTTATTGAGCAAGATCTCAAAAAATACAAACAAAGCAGTCAGGAGTAAATGAGAAAGTAAAACCAGACCCCCCACGCAAGGGACATTACCCGACCGTGATGTTACTCAGGTTTGAATGTAAGAAAAACATAACGAGGCGAATAAACGAACACTAAAATCTGCTCTGCAGGTTCCCGCTATAGCCTGAGACCGCAAGATCTGCAAGCTCTGAAAACATAATTAAATGTCTCTGCTAACAATTTGATAAATCAACAGTTCCTTTTTTACTAAAAACTCTGCTTCTACGAAAGCTACGCCAGGAAATAAATGTGGAAAGTCTGATGCCTGATCTAAACTATGCACTTCGTGCTAACGTGACACTGAAATGTAATCACAAGACTTTGCACTTCTGGCGGGGGAACAAATACGCGAGGAAGTCACCTCACACAAGGATATTCACTAATACTTAAGCAGAAAAAAAAGCTTAGAGTAATTTGCTAAACAGCAGTTTAAGCAGTAAAATACACAGGTACAGTTCACAGAAACTAACCTAAAGTACTGTGTACCAAACAACAGGTAGTGCTGCTACCGCTACATGGCCGTTCTACTGCCTCGGCGCCTGACACTGCACTTACGAAGAGCTCCCCGACCACCGTGCCCTAAACTCCTAAGTGCTGGCTTTATGTCAGATGGACTGCTGGCAGCACTGTGGAACCGACGAGTCATTCGTTCGCTTACCTCATACAATTTTTTACACCCATCCTCCACAATGCTCGAATTTTCCTGCCTTGGTCTTGATTCAGCTGTGCTTTCTCCTTCGCATTTTCACTTCAGTACCAACTAACCAACAACTGACTTGGAAAACTTTAGATGGATTGAAACGTCAGTTTATGGATTTGTTACTCAGGTGACATTCAATGACATTCTAAGTGTCTCAGTTCTTCTGACTGACCAGTTCTGCAGTTATTGCCTCTCGAATGATGGCACAACACGCTCCGCCGCCTTCGATAGAGGCGAGTCAGCCTCTCGCGACGCTTAGTGGTCGCTTCTATAATACTTAGTGGTGTCCGAATACCTTTGATCAGACAGAGTAGCAGGTAGAGTCATGCTCAAAAGTATCCGAACGACCTGAATTGCATTTCGCCTGATTCGCATGCAACCCACATAACGCAGCTGTCTAGCAGGTCCTCTAATCGCTCCTTGGTACAGTCGTTTGACTATTGAAAATGGTTCCAACACGTCATCACTAGAATACACTGCTCTGTATCGCAATGTTAAGTAATACCAAGGTACTACAAATATCAGGCAACACCTTATCACAGATAAGACTGTCCTTAAGGCTTGTAAGCTCACATTTATTACAATAAATAATATATCTGAAGTGTTACCACTCTCATTATTACGTCAGATAGGTAATGCACGTAGTAAGTTCGTCGTATTCATGACTTCCTCTTCAAAGTAACATACCGTACTTAGAATATAACACAAAATGACATTAAAAATTCAAGTTATTCACGAGCAGCTAGTTGAGAATACGTATGAACTTCAAATGACACGACGAGGCGTCTCGTTATGCATATGGATTCAAACCCTGGTCATGCAGACTAGGCAGAGATATCGTGACTGACGGAAACTAATAGTCATTCCTGACTAGGCATACAGAGAGTGATATACCTCAGTTTTAGACAGTATCAGTTTGGAAATATCAACTGTAAATTACATAACGTAAACATTTTTAATGGACGCAAATTCCACCCAACATCTATTGTCCCTGTTAACGAACTACGAGAGATGTTAACTATTGCTTCCTCACAAGTAACTTACTTGAAATGCCGTGAGGTAAAGCTTTGCGTTGGACAGGGATTCGAACCCAGAACCTAATCAGATTGTTATCGAAACACAATCAACTGTGACATATCGGATTTTCTTGGCAGTAGCTAGATGTTTTAACTGAAATGATGAGACGAAATATTAATTTTTCCCTTCCCAGGATTCCAACCTGGCACCTATCGCTGTTATATTCTAGAGAAATCGAACGTTAAATATGACTTTGTTACACCAGAAGCGACATATGAGCATGTTTGAACTAGAAATAATATGACGAAGAGTTCAGTGCTGACTGGGAATAGAGCTCCACGCATATCGTTGATGATTACACGCAAAGAGACGTCGGCTACCGAATTTTTCTCCACCAGCAGCTCGGAATAATATCTCTCAAATAGTTCTGTGTCTCACTGGGAGTCAAAAACGTCAAATATCGTTAGTGTTGACAACGAATGAAAATACATTAAAAATCGAAATTATTATCCACCAGCAGATAGGTGTTCTCATGCTACAGCTTGATAAAACATAATGAAATCTTTAGTGCTGGGCCAGGTTTCGAACCCATTCACGCGCAGTATGTGGAGATGTTGAGGAATCTGGAGTTTTGAACAAACAACAAACTGTAGCCGAGCTGTATTGTCACGAAGGGATCAAATTCCGCGTTAAGGGCGATCTGAGTTGCATTCCCAGTTCAGAACCAATTTTATCGACATACAGAAGCTCAGATAAAAGATAAGTGTCCTGTGGGCCTATATAGCGATTGTTTCGTCACTAGAAATAAATAACTAGTATAAGAAAGGTTACTGTTGATAGAGTTTCTACGTGTCGCCACTCCGTCCGTAGATCGTGGTCGTGCGGTAGCGTTTTCGCTTCCCACGCCCGGGTTCCCGGGTTCGATTCTCGGCGGGGTCAGGGGTTTTCTCTGCTTCCTGATGACTGGGTGTTGTGTGATGTAGTTAGGTTTAAGTAGTTGTAAGTTGTAGGGGACTGATGACCTGAGATGTTAAGTCCCATAGTGCTCAGAGCCATTTGAACCATTTTTTTTTTTTTTTGTCGCCATTCCAAACTTTATTGTGGCTCAACCTAACGTCTACTTGGTAGAGAAGGAATATCATTTTTAATGTGAATTTCAGACGACAATGCCATTATATCTTCTTCACTTGGTGTTGCCAGAAGAGAATGGAATCTGTCTCTCCCTATCTAAAATCATTGATCGAAGTTGGAATCGATCCCAGACCACAGATATATCAACCTATCATCAACCCAACATACCACCAAATCCTCGTCTCAGGGCCTCATTTTTCTATCATAACGCCGTTGTACCACACTGGCTGAGAATTCTGACACACAGGCTCCCTGTATCAATTTGCAGCATGTTCAGTAAATTCATTTACTTGGTTGACCGAATCACCATGAACAAGCTGCCTCGGCTACCCTGTGCATGCGTTCATCTATATTTTGTAATCACCAAAATAAAATCACGTAACTGCCACCAACACAGTACTGCCAACAGTGTAGGTTTCAGAAATTAAAATAGGAAGTGTTGCTCTCCACTTGAGCTACTCTATGGCGCTGTCAGTTTGTTGAAAACGTCGTGCAGTCCAAAAGAAAAGGTATAACTGTTTGTCTCTCATAAGTATTGACCTGGCGATATGCCTTATCCCACAGCGCTGTGGAATGCAGAAGTTCTGGAGGAACTGTTCTTGACTTCTGGAGCTGTTATCCCTAAGTGTCAGCTAGTGGCGTCATGGTAAGTATCGCGCACGATAGGTATGATGTCGCGAGTTCGAGTACATTCACTGCTATATTTTTTAAAACGCAATTCAGCTGTCTGCTAAAATTATCAATATAGTGGAACTTGTAAGATAATATCCTTCACTTCTCAACCAAAATAGTCGTATGTGGAAAAAGGGCTAACTTCTGCGACATTTTGTTCATTTCAGGTTTAATAGACAGCGAGACAGTAGATGCATCTCGAAACTTTTGTATTATGTATGGGTAGAGCGCATCGTGCCAAAATACGTCGGAAAAGTATTTTCTACATTAGCTGTCGTCTGTTAGTGGCATTTTATTCTTCTTCAAACCTTCTTTGACAGCTTTAACTCAGAACAAGTTTTCTACATGCATGTAATCAATAAACTGCATGTGCATTCTCAGACTGTTATAGAAGACATCAGAGAATTCGCATATATCGTTGATGATTAATTTCTCTCTCATGTTTACTATTGTTTTAACAACATTAAAGGAAACCTTACGAAAATTGTGAACTGTATTATAAAAAATGAAATAAAACTACCCACGATAACCTTACGACGAAAGTCTGTTTTAATAAAACTGAGTATCTGTACACAAGAGTGCCTCTATCGTCACGAATTGGTAAAATACTACTCATTTAGATTTTGATTGGGTCTGTGTTTAATTGGTATGTTGTGTCATTGTCAAGAGGTATGCAAATGTGGCATTTCATAAATAAAGTTATGTATTCCTAGAATCCCAAAATTTGCTTGTCAGCAGCGGAAAGAGGCACTACCTGTTGTGCAGCATTGTGTAAGTTTTTCACCATTGCACTATGAGCAAAAAAGTATTTTCTTGTGATTTCCTTATCGATGATTGACCTGACTGCTTGTAGCCCTTTCACAGACGGGATAAAAACGATACAATCAGTGACACTTGAACTGCGAACCATATCAGACGCCTTTTCACAGGTCAGCACGTTACCACAGAGCTGGCGAAGAAGCATGTATCTTAGCTTCCTCTTACGAGACCAATAGTGGCTAGAACTGGTAAACCTCTATTTGAAAGACGATATTAGTTGGGATTTCCACGTGCAACGACTTTCCTCGGCTGAAAACCGTAAATTTACAATCTTTTGTTACACCTCAAGCGATAATAACTCAGATTATTCAATGGAAATGACAGGTAAAATCAAGTGAAATTTGAGGCTTAATTCCGTGCACACCAGGAAGTAACTCGCCGATCACAGATTTGCCAAACATACGTTGCCTTGTTGCCAAATCTCAGTTACAATACCAGCAGGAAGAAGACGAACCGAGGTGATCTTACAGCGGGCTGGGAAGTGATCATAGCTGGTGTCTTCAAGTCGCGGCTGCTACGGCATGGAATACGTAATGCGTCTGATTCGCATTTCTGTAACTAGGTTTAGGGACTGCAGCGTAGTTACTAATAACACTCAGAACTGACTGCAAACTAAGCATCATAAATCAGTAACTCTCATAGTTGTTTTTATATTTCTTTCGTAAGTGTACTCAAAACTAAGAAATTCATTCACAGACGTTTTCGTGCCTCGCCGATAGTCGAGCACAACAAACAAATTTTTTAAAAAAAGATTGTGTGTGTGTGTGTGTGTGACAGAGAGAGAGAGAGATAAAAATAAAAAAAAAAGGATGAGAGAGAAAGAGATTAAAACATTGTAAAGAAATTGAATCATGGTATATAAAGAAATCTTTCATTAAAATGACACGTTCCGCATCATTACGAAATCCCGTATTCATGATCTATGAAACAAGAACTAATTTAATGTAAACTAATCTAATCATATCATATTGATGACTAGCCATGAAAAGTCATGAATTACTGAAGTTTTTGCCAATACCAGTAACCAAATCTAAACTTGAAAATAAAAGACGACAGTTTTTGTAATAAACGGGGACTTCTATCAAGACCCTTTCGTCCCTGTTAACTAACCACGTAAGATGTCTGATATACCTCTATTCTGTAGTAACAAAGTGTGCATGCATTTAAAGATGAAGTGCATAATGTGAAGTTCTGCGACGGAGATACGAACCCAACACGTAACCGGATTGTTAACTAAGTAAAATCAAATGTTACGTATCGGTTTTTCTTACCACCTACTAGGTGCTTGACTCTAAAATAAGGATACAAATTTTGTGCCCAAGTGACAATCGAACTGCTCACCTACCGTGCATCCACGAATATAGCTTAAGTATCAGTTGCTTACTCACCAATAGTAAGATGTGTGCGTGTTTGACCAGAAATAACGACACCTATTGCGATTGTTGGCAGCACATGAACAGACATTAAAAATGCACGTTAATTTTCACTAACAGGCCGGTGTTCACGTGATAGGTCTTGAAATGAAATTATGAATAATTTTGTACTGGATCAGGTTTCGGACCCATATACTTACCTTTGGAGGAGACCTAGAGAAGACTGCAGTCTTGAGAAAAGGAACAAAATGATTGAACTTTACTGTTCCGAGAGATTCAGATCCTCGAAAGAGGAGATACGAATTCGAATCACAGTCCAGCACCAAATTTTTCAACGTCTCTAGTTCAATCAAGTACAAGTAAAGTAAGAGCCCTGTTCCTTTCAATGGCTATCGGTTCATCAAATAAAATAAAATTTTCTAATGTAAGTAAGTTTACTGGCGACTGTATTTCTGTTTACCATGACTTCCGCATATGTCATTTCCCAACGTAAACCGGCTCTGCCCAGTTGGTAATGAAGGAACGTGATGTTTAATGTGGATTCTGGATTATAACGTCTTTCTCTTAATGTTACCGGGGGTAAAGTAAATCCGTTTGTGCCTCTTAAAAGTAAATGCCTGAACTCATGCATCGTACCTGTGATAGTTCGTTCCACCAGACCACTGTGGCACTGTGGCCACATTTCCCAGCCCCAGGAGTGTGCTGTAACAGGTGATGTGCTTAGCTTACAAAATTAGTCACGGTGAAAAAACGCGAGACTATTAAATGGTTAATTAGAATCAAGCTTCTGAAGCGGAGATTACGCTATTCTCATGTCAGCAAAATGTAAAGACTCTTCTAGGCATCATCGGCTCGATGTGAAACCATTTTGAAATTTTCACAAATTCAGCAAATTTCTCAGTTCGAGAAAATCCACTGGGAAGTGTGAAGTTACCGTATAATTCGATTATTACCGTCATTATTGCTATCATTTTCTTCATACCGCTGCTGGAACACTGTACTTGAAGATCTTTTGATGCCTTTTGGTCATTATGGAAGTAGTTTCCCAAGAACAGGTTCTTTCCCTGTCTACGGAATCCTTCTTATGTTAATTTCAAACATCAGTAGTAACTCGTAGATTACATTAAAACTAAAGCAATTTATGAATACGTTACTTGATAACAAAAACGCGCTGCCTTTCTTCATTTACTTGCGCCTAGAAATGGCTATCGAGTACTGCCAAACCAAAAAAACAAGAGATCTTTCTGCCTTCCGATATACGTCGCTGTCAGTTTTTCCATATGATTTAGTCGACATGTCCTGTTCCAAGTTGTGTATGACAAACAATGTTTTAGAAAATCAATTGTTTTCCTTTGCAATAAACAGAAAGATTTTCATTCTAAGCTATCCAAGTTCAAAATATTCGCAAAATTAGTTCAAATTTAATATTCGCTTCTATAATGTAGGAAAGTATTTCACAGTTGCAAAACTCGCAGCCGACTCATTGACCTTACACTTAGTCGCTGACCATAAATTCTAGCTCAGAGTGACACCAGATTAAGTAACCTAATGTAGCGAAGACTGTTTGCCAGTGCTCTTTCTCACCGGAAAATACGCAATTCCATCATTGGGCTCCATAAGTACACCGTAGCAGTAATTTCTGTGTGTATGCAATGCATACGGATTACAATTTAGTGGTGCTCTCTCTTCCACTTCTGTATGCAATATGCCTGACCTAAACGGACCTTTTATCACTACAGGCCCTGGGCGGTGCAACATCATACTGACAACAGTAATGTGCTTCTACTGACAACCTCACTGTTCATTTTACATGATTTTGTAATCATTTAAATAAAACAACATGACCTTCCAGTGGGAGACATTTCGTCCCCCTTTTCCTTCTGTGAAATTTGTCAGTAAGCTTTTTGCCTTCCAACCTAGTGAAATGCTGCAGAGTACGAAATGGCTCTGAGCACTACGGGACTTAACATCGGAGGTCATCAGTCCCCTAGAACTTAGAACTAATTAAACCTAACTAACCTAAGGACATCACCCACATCCATGCCCGAGGTAGGATTCGAACCTGCGACCGTAGCGGTCGCGCGGTTCCAGACTGAAGCGCGTAGAACCGCTCAGCCACACCGACCGGCCTGCAGAATACGGCCGGTAAATGATTCACAAACCACGATTTAGTACCGTTAATACGATTTATTTAAAAGTCACAAGACTGCACATAGGTGTAATCGATTTCGAGGTGCAAAGTGTTTGTTATCTTACTTTTGTGACAGGTGGGAATAAGTGATTTCCAAAGACTTTTTCTTGTACTGAAATAATCTTTTGTCACTAAGTAACAAGGTAAGTGTTTTATTCGTATCTATTTTGTAGGAAACTGTAATCGTGATGGAAGATTATACACCTGAATGTCTGACACAATTGGTAGGAGAAAACGCTGCATATTAAGCAAACCCCGTGCCTTCTCTCCGTATCCTCCTATGACACGAGCACGGGATTCTCCTTCCATACCGCTACAGAGCTATTTCTAGCACAGCTGAGAATTGGCAATATCGTCACAAACATTAGGCAACACTGTGACAGGGCAATCACTTCCGCGTATGGTACTGAATTGACTCGCTAAAATCACTTGATATTCCCTTTCCATTTGAATGACTCGTGCTATATAATCCTCATGTAAACTAAGACACTGAGACAGAAAATTCAGTTTTTTGCCTAAGGAAATGCTATTCTTCACATAAGTGACCACTTTTATTATCTTTCACGATGCGTTATGAGGCTGAGCGACAAATACCATGATGAGAGCGGCGTGTAGACAGCAGTGTGTCCGTAGCCCGGTGGTACCGCCCGTGTCTCGCGTCAGAACGGCGCAATCAGTCGTCAGTTCTAACCGTGGTAGGGGCCAGCGTGTGCAAGTTTTTTTTTCTGACATATTTTATGGAGCTGCGAATTTCCAGAAAAAACTCTGTATCGAAATCGGAAGAAAACCTTTACACATCAAATCCTCTTGGTATCTCGACTCAGTAAGTTGTGTTAATGGTCATAGATCTTGGCTTTGTGACTGCCAAGCTGCTTCGCAATACCAGCGTCTCTGAAGAAATTCGAATCGACCATCAGCGATACGAATTTCAATATCGTTCTTCACTTAAGACCCTAATGCCAGGGTGATAGGTATGAAGGAAATGAACCTCTTTATTACTATAGGGCCTCTATGCTAAATTTCCACAGTAGCAATTAGGAACTCCCTCCAGACATTTGCTAACAGCAGCTCTAGCAACTTACTTTTTCTCTGGGTAGCTTCAAATATGGGCAATTTTGTCGCCTTAAATCCAATTGAATATTTTAAATATCACTTGGGAACAGCGTTCACTTCTCCATTAATTAAGGTATAGACCTCAAAGCAAGCAATTTGCCTGAGTAGCTTTAGAGCAGGTTCTGATACGTATTGACACAATGTTTTGCATCCATTTACCATAGAGAATCAAAGAAAGAAACCAAACACATTACATTGCATTTACTCTCTGTGCCTTGACTAAAACATATGAATCCATGACAATAATAAATTATTTGAGGACCCTCCCGTGAAAGGAAAAAGAACAGAATGTGACGCTTTAATTGTAATGCAATGGACCAGAAACAATGAAATTAATTCTGTGCCACATTGATGTATTGCATTCTAGTATAATAAAATATTCATCAAGTAAAAACGGTTTTGTGCCTCCTTTGCTATCAAGAGTGAAACATAAATCGTAGACAGATTTTATGGGTCACCACTCAACAAAATTAAAGCATTTTACACTGTCGAGAGTGAGGAGTGGGGCAGACGTTGTCGGCAAAAGGCGAGACATTGCAGTGCCTCATCCCCGACGGTAGGCAGTAAACGGGTCCCAGAGAACTCAGACGCATGCGGTGTTCAGATTCAGATGGTCGGTAAAGAAATATTTCGCTAAAACATTGTTGGACCAAACTATTATTACCAGTGTGACAGAAAGCGAAATCTATTGTAGATTCTCTTGAATTACACTCATAGCTTCAGCACCGAGAGGAAAGGGGCGATAAAAACTTTGTCGACGTGTGCTTTTAGTTGCCAGACGTCGTATTAGCTAGTCTCGCGCTTTACCTCAAGACTACGGTCGTAGTCAAGAATAAAGTACTAAGACTGAAGTCAAGACTTCCTCTGGGATGTGCCGCAGTTTACAATGTTGCCAGATCGAGCATATTGCCGGACATAGAATTCTCAGAGGAGCACAACTGTATTGCCCACCTTACGCGAACGACTCGGCGGTCAATTTATTGCTCTAACATTGTAAGACTGAATCTACAACAGATATTGCACGCTGAAGACCCAGAAGAATTAAAAAACAAAAGTAGTTTATGAGAGCAACATTAACTATAGCGTTCGAAGTATTCATAGTATTGTATACGTGTGTGCAAATGCCTTCCAATTCCCACTCAAGAAAGACAAGGATACACGGTCTAGCTTCAATATTATAAATTCGCCTCAGTTTGCGGATGAACTCAGAATTAGGTTGATAATCATTTTGAATATTTAGCAGTACTGTACCCATTGCTGTTAAACTCGTTTTCAACCAATGATTCCCACAGCTACAGGAACACTACTTGTGATACCTCATAGACAAAATACTTACGCAGTGCTATCAGACGAAAAGATCAACCTGACACAAACTGTGGGAAGTGGGTTTTACAACCTTCGTACCTGGATAATGAGCTTTTTCCTATTTGAGATGTCTGTGAACGTTGCTGCTTGAGATGATTTAGGACGAAACTAAATTCCTTCATCTACGACAATGTTTAAAGAAATCGTTTTAACGGCGCTAAATCGTGGTTTGTGAATCGTTTACCGGCCGTACTCTGCAGCATTTGGCTGGCTGAAAGGCAAAAAGCTTACTGACAAATTTCACAGAAGGAGAAGGGGGACGAAATGTCTCCCACTGGAAGGTCATGTTGTTTTATTTAAATGATTACAAAATCAGGTAAAACGAACAGTGAGGTTGTCAGTAGAAGCACATTACTGTTGTCAGTATGATTTTGCACTGCCCAGGGCATGTAATGACAAAGGGCCCGTTTAGGTCAGGCATATTGTATACAGAAGTGGAAGAGAGAGCACCACTAAATTTTAATCCATATGCATTGCATACACACAGAAACTACTGTTACAGTATACACAACTTGAAACAGGTCATGTCGACCAAATCCTATGGGAGAACTGACAGCAACGTATATCGGAAGGCAGTAAGATCTTTTTGCCTTTTGGCAACACACACACACACACACTCACACACACACACAAAATCTTTTTTGTTTGTTTGTTGTGCTCGACTATCGGCTAGGCACGAAAACGTCTGTGAATGAATTTCTTAGTTTTGAGTACATTTACGAAAGAAATATAAAAACAACTATGAGAGTTACTGATTTATGATGCTTAGTTTGCAGTCAGTTCTGAGTGTTATTGGTAACTACGCTGCAGTCCCTAAACCTAGTTACAGAAATGCGAATCAGACGCATTACGTATTCCAGGCCGTAGCAGCCGCGACTTGGAGACGCCAGTTATGGTCACTTCCCAGCCCGCTGTAAGATCACCTCGGTTCATCTTCTTCCTGCTGGTATTGTAACTGAGATTTGGCAACAAGGCAATGTATGTTTGGCAACTCTGTGATCGACGAGTTACTTCCTGGAGTGCACGGAATTAAGCCTCAAAGTTCACTTGATTTTACCTGTTATTTCCGTTGAATAATCTGAGTTATTATCGCTTGAGGTGTAACAAAAGATTGTAAATTTACGGTTTTCAGCCCAGGAAAATTGTTGCACGTGGAAATCCCAACTAATATCGTCCTTCAAATAGCGGTTTACCAGTTCTAGCCACTACTGGTCTCGTAAGAGGAAGCTAAGACACATACTTGTTCGCCAGCTCTGTGGCAACGTGCTGACCTGTGAAAAGGCGTCTGATATGGTTCGCAGTTCCTGTCTCACTGAGGGTACAGTGATTACGAAGTGTGCTCCCTCTTTCTCGTGGTAGATGCTGGGCAGATTGTAATACCTTCTTGAGAACAGTTAATAATTTCACCTGGTAGCACCATTCTGACTTCTATCTCATATGTACAGTAATGCTCAAAAGTACCCGAACGACCTGAATTGCACTTCGCCTGATTCGCTTTCAACCCGCATAACGCAGTTTATAACACTCCAACTCCTTTTACGTAGCTTATATCATCAAATGCCAAGGTTGGCTTATTACGTACTACACCCCAACAGAACAAATCAGTCCTGTCACGGAAAAGCCACGTATAACACTTCTGTCCGCTACTGCTATACCATAACCTCGAAGCTGGAGGCAGTTTGCAAATCAGAATTATTTTTTAGAGTAATCATGGTATAAAGCAACAGAGCAGTGTTATCCTCTGAGAGGAATTTTATTATGTTGACCGTATTGTACCTAATGGAAGTGGCTTATCGGAAGTGAAAGTCAGAATTACGTAAACATTTAAACAGTAACAAATAATATTTTACTTAGCTATACTGTTTAGAGAGTAAAGAAAACGGTCGCGACCCTAATTAGGCAAGAGAATGATTAACATTCTTGTTTAAGAAATTACGTATGAGTAACTTTAACGGATAACACAACCTACAATTTACCACACGCGAGTGCAATGAACTCTGACACCTGCCTATGTTAACGTTAAGGTTTGAACTTACAACTAGAGCAGCACAAACTATTTGCAAAAATATTACAGATACCGAAACACACTATTACTTTCAAGGCTTATTCATACTGAATGGTCTTTATAACATTACTATTAATATTCACTGCAGGATCATTAATTAGGCGTATGTTAAGTATTATTGTTCAAATAATTTCCTAGCTGACGTAAAATTATAAATATCGTTCACTGCAAAATTATGAACTGATCAAAGGTTAAGTCTCTGTCAGTTAAATACTTTACTATTAAGAATGAAGGTTATATGGAATTCATTCACTGTCTCTTGAATAAAGAAATTAATGTTATCATAGATAGCGGTATTCCCGTTACTTGTTACCTAGCGTTAATATAATAGACGAACTGTGGATCCTGTTATGCTATTAATATGCACTTCCAATACACAAGAAAGACAAACACTTAGCAATCATGGACATATAATTTTCTACTATTGCAGTTTTCCACTTTTACTACAGTGATAGACAATGTCGACAAATTTGCAAGAAACTGACTCACCTTTTAAAATTTATTACAGGTAGCACTATCATCATTAACTAAGCAAAACTTTATAAGCCTCAATCTTAAGAACTTTTAATTTTGAAGTTGGCAACAACACTTTAATAAGCAGGTGTAATAGGAAAATTATTTTCAGTAAGCATCATTTACTTTAACACACTCTCTTGCCACATTAACTTTAACTTTCTTTTTACTATGTTCAAGAGGCATTAATTAGCAAAACACTGGTCTTCAACGTTCTTTCAGTAGGGACACACGGTAATCACTTTAGTTCAAACGGAGAGGAACCTGAGAGGTGTTATGACAAGGAAAAAATCAGGGTAGGTACATAAATTCAGTTATAAGTTACCTTATATTTGTGCATACTAACACATCCAATGCGCTGATCCTTCACTGTACATTATTATAGCATTCCGATACAGTGATTGCGCAGTGAGGTGGCAACTGCATGTTGGTAGGTGGAATTGCAGGTAGAATTGCTGGACTCTGTCATTTCTTGGTGGCGATGATAGATACCAATTCCAGAATAATTCCAGCCATTTATCCATCCATCCGAGGCATTGGTAAACGACAGGAAAAGCCTCTCTCGGAACCAGGACAATATGCCACTTTTTACATAGCAGTGCACAGTTTGGTAGCTCGTCCCCGACTGATTCTTGTTTCCACCTTTTCTACCTAGCCAACGACAATTTGCGCGCGCTGCACAGTTCCGTTCCCGAGGGGAATAACACTATCTCTTACATACAGAATAACTAAGAACCCTAAATGAGGATCAGCAGTTTACACAACAGCCAACAAACATTTTAAATAAAACAGGACATTTGCACATATCGGTATTTCTAAACAAAATTATTTAAACAAATTCCAAATATATGTAGTAGGTTTTATCTCCCTCCAATTGAGACAAAGAATTTAAATGACAGATACACTACATTACATAGATCCAAATCGTGACATCAACGTTCTTACAAAGAAAGGAGTATACAATTTTATGTCATCGATTCAAACAAACACATTTACAGAAGCTCAACGATGTAACATTAAATAAAACAAAAGCAAAATAAATCAGTAGAGCACTAGAGTTATGGTGTTGCAAGCTGTCTAGCAGGTCCTCTAATCGGTCCTTGGTACAGTCGTTTCACTATTGAAAACACTGCTCTGTATCACAGTAACTCAAGATGTAAAGTAATACCACGATACTACATATATCAGGTAACACCTTATCACAGATAAGACTGGCCTTAAGGTTTGTAAGCCGACATTTATTACAATAAATAATATATCTGAAGTGTTACCACTCCCATTATTACGACAGGTAGCTAATGCACGTAGTAAGTTCGTCGTATTCATGACTTCCTCTTCAAAGTAACATACCGTACTTACAATTTAACACAAAATGACATTAAAAATAAAAGTTATTCACGGGCAGCTAGTTGAGAATATGTATGAATTTCAAATGACACGACGAACCGTCCCGTTATGCATATGGATTCGAACCCAGGTCATGCAGACTAAGCAAAGATTTCGTGACTGACGGAAATTAACAGTCATTCCTGACTAGGCACACAGAGAGTGATATACCTCGATTTTAGACAGTATCAGTTAGGAAATATCAACTTTAAATTACATAAGGTAATCATTTTTAATGGACGCAAATTCTACCCAACCTCTATTGTTCCTGTTAACGAACTACGAGAGATGTTAAATATTGCTTCTTAACAAGTAACTTATTTGAAATGCTGTGAGGTAAAGCTTTGTGTTGGACAGGGATTCGAACCCAGAACCTAACTGGATTGATATCGAAGCACAATCAACTGTTACATATCTGATTTTCTCGGCAGCAGCTAGATGTTTTAACTGAAACGACGAGACAAAACATTAATTTTTTACTTCCCAGGTCCCCAATCCGGCACCTATCACTGTTATAGAGTAAACGAACGTTAAATATGGGATTGTTACACTAGCAGTGACATGTGAGCATGTTTGAACTAGGAATAATATGACGAAGCATTCAGTACTGACTGGGAATCGAACCCCACACATATCGTTGTTGACTACACACAAAGAGACGTCAGCTATCGAAGTTTTCTCCACCAGCAGCTCGGAATAACATCTTTGAACATATTAGAGTGATCTCACAAATAGTTCTGTGTCTCACTGGGCGTCAAAAACGTTAGATACCATAAGTGTTGACAACGAATGAAATACATTAAAAATAAAAATTATTATCCACCAGCAGATAGGTGATCTCATGCTAGAGCTTGATAATACATAATGAAAACTTTAGTGCTGGGCCAGGAGTCGAACCCATTCGCGCAATATGTGGAGATGTTGAGGAATCTGGAGTTTTGGACAAACAACAAATTGTAGTCGAGCTGTATTGTCACGAAGGGATCAAATTCCGCGTTAAGGGCGGTCTGAGTTGTATTCCCAGTTCAGAACCAATTTTATCGACATACAGAAGCTCAAATAAAAGATGGAATAAGTGTCCTGCGACCCTACATAGCGTTTGTTTCGTAACTAGAAATAAATAACTACTATAAGAAAGGTCACTGATGATAGAGTTTCTACATGTCGCCACTCCTGACGTTATTGTGGTTCAAACTAACATGTACTTGGTAGAGAAGGAATATCGTGTTTAATATGAATTTCAGACCACAATGCCATTACACCATCTTCACTTGGCATAACCAAAAGAGAATAGAATCTGTCTCTCCCTATCAGAAATCATCGGCAGGAGTTACTAGAATCTAACCCATACCATAAGTATATGAACCAATCATCAATCAAACAGACCATCAAATCCTCTTCTCTGTGACTCATTTCTCTATCGTAGCGCCGTTGCGCCACACTAGATGAGAATTCTGACACAGGCTCCATGTAGGGGTTTGCAGCATGTTCAGTACATTCGTTTACTTGTTTGACCGAATCGCCATGAATTGCTGCCTCGGATACATTCGACTCTATTTTGTATCACCGAAATAAAATCACATTATTGCCACCTACACAGAACTGCCAACAGTGTAGGATGTAGAAATTTAAATAGGAAGTGTTCCTTTCCACTTGAGCTACTCTATTGCGCTATCTGTTTGTTGAAAACGTTGTGAAGTGCAAAAGAAAAGCTGTAACTATCTTTCTCTCAGCAGACTACAGCTGGCCATATGCATTATCTCACAACATTGTGGAATGCGGAGGTTCTGGAGTGGAACACATGTGCTTGAAGTTCATTTAATGTCTTTTGGTCATTATAGAAGCAGGTGCCCAAGAACAGGTTCTTTACCTGTCTATGGAATCCTCTCCATGTTAATATCAAACATCTGCAATTACTCGTAGATTACATTAAAACTAAAGTAATTGATGAAGACGTTAGTTGATGACAAAAAGGCGCTGCTTTTCTTCATTTACTTGCGCCTAGAAATGACTTTCGAATACTGCCAAGGGATCTTACTGCCTTCCGATGTACGTCGCTGTCAGTTCTCCCATAGATTTGGTCGACGTGACCTCTTTCAAGTTGTGTATGCCAAAGAGTGTTTTAGAAAATCAATTGTTTTCCTTTGCAATAAACAGAAAGATTTTCATTCCAAGCTATCCAAGTACAAAATACTCGCAATATTAGTTCAAATTTAATATTCGCTTCTATAATGTAGGAAAGTATTTCACAGTTTCAAAGCTCGCATCCGCCTCATTGACCTTACACTTAGTCGCTGACTATAAATTCTAGCTCAGAGTGACACCAGTTTAAGTAACCTAATGTAGAGAAGACTGTTTTCCAGTGCTCTTTCTCACCGTAAAATACGCAATTCACTCATTGGGCTCCATAAGTAAACTGTAACAGTAATTTCTGTGTGTATGGAATGCATTGTAGAATTTAGTGGTGTTCTCTCTTCCACTTCTGTATACAATATGCCTGACCTAAACGGGCCCTTTGTCATTACAGGCCTTGGACGGTACAACATCACACTGACAACAGTAATGTGCTTCTACTGACAACCTCACTGTTCGTTTTACCTGATTTTGTAATCATTTAAATAAAACAACATGACCTTCCAGTGGGAGACTTTTCGTCCCCCATTTCCTTCTCCGAAATTTGTCAGTAAGCTTTTTGCTTCCAACCAGCGAAATGCGGCTGAGTGCGGCCAGTAAAAGATTCACAAACGACGATTTAGTGCCGTTTACACGATTTCGTTAAACATTGTCGCAGCTGAAGGAATTTTGTTTCTTCTTAAATCGTCTTATGCAGCAACATCCACAGATATCTCAAATAGGAAAAGCTCTTTATCCAGGTATGAAGATTGTATGACAAAGATCCCAAAGTTTGTGTCAGGTTGATCTTTTCGTCTGATAGCACTGCGTAAGTATTTTGTCTAAGAGTTATCACAAGTTGTGTTCATTTAGCTGTGGGAATCACTGGTTGATAAAGAAGTTTAACGGTTCAAATGGTTCAAATGGCTCTGAGCACTATGGGACTCAACTGCTGTGGTCATCAGTCCCCTAGAACTTAGAACCACTTAAACCTAAGTAACCTAAGGACATCACACACACTCATGCCCGAGGCAGGGTACGAACCTGCAACCACAGCAGCAGCGCGGCTCCGGACTGGAGCGCCTAGAACCGCACGGCCACCGCGGCCAGCAAAACGAGTTTAATACCAATGGGTACAGTACTGCTAAAAATTCAGAATGATTATCAACCTAAGTTTTAGTTCATCCACAAACTGTGGTGTATTCATAATATTGAAGCTAGACTGTGTATCCTTGTCTTTCTTGAGTGGGCACTGGAACGCGTTTACACACACGTATACAATACTATGAATACTTCGAACGCTATAGTTAACGTTCCTTTCGTAAACTAATTTTGTTTCTTTAATTCTTTTGGGTCCTCACCGTGCAATATGTGTTGTAGATACAGTCTTACAATGTTAGAGCAATAAATTGACCGCCGAGTCGTTCACGTAAGGTGGGCAATACAGTTGTGCTCCTCTGAGAATCCTATGTCCGGCAATATGCTCGATCTGGCAACATTGTAAACTGCGGCACATCCCAGAGGAAGTCTTGACTTCAGTCTTAGTACTTTATTCTTGACTACGACCGTAGTCTTGAGGTAAAGCGCGAGACTAGCTAATACGACGTCTGGCAACTAAAAGCACACGTCGACAACGTTTTTATCGCCCCTTTCCTCTCGGTGCTGAAGCTATGAGTGTAATTCAAGAGAATCTACAATAGATTTCGCTTTCTGTCGCACTGGTAATAATAGTTTGGTCCAA
Organism: Schistocerca nitens; assembly: GCF_023898315.1. Classification (NCBI taxonomy): domain Eukaryota; kingdom Metazoa; phylum Arthropoda; class Insecta; order Orthoptera; family Acrididae; genus Schistocerca; species Schistocerca nitens. Next base: position 1,294,252,300 of record NC_064614.1, on the reverse strand, counting down.
CAATGTTTTAGCGAAAGATTTCTTTACCGACCATCTGAATCTGAACACCGCATGCGTCTGAGTTCTCTGGGACCCGTTTACTGCCTACCGGCGGGGATGAGGCACTGCAATGTCTCGCCTTTTGTCGACAACGTCTGCCCCACTCCTCACTCTCGACAGTGTAAAATGCTTTAATTTTGTTGAGTGGTGACCCATAAAATCTGTCTACGATTTGTGTTTCACACTCAATAGCAGCAGCGGCACAAAACCGTTTTTATTTGATGAGTATTTTATTACATTAGTATGCAATACATCAATGTGGCTCAGAATTAATCTCATTTTTTCTGATCCAGTGCGCTATAATTAAAGCATCACATCCTGTTCTTTTTCCTTTCACAGGAGATTCTTCAAATTATTTATTTTTTTCATGGATTCATATGTGTTAGTCAAGGCACAGAGAGTAAATGCAATGTAATGTGTTTGGTTTTTTCTTTGATTCCCCATGGTAAATGGATGCAAAACATTGTGTCAATACCTTTCAGAACCTGCTCTTTAACTATTCAGGCTAACTGCTTGTTTTGAGGTCCATACATTAATTAATAGAGAAGTGAACACTGTTCAAAAGTGATATTTAAAATCTTCAACTGGATTTAAGGCGACGAAGATCCCCATATTTGAAGCTACCCAGAGAAAAAGTAAGTTGCTAGAGCCGCTCTTAGTAAATTTCTGCAGAGATTTCCTAATTGCTACTATGCTAATTTATCATAGAGGCCCTATAGTAATCAAGACGTTCTTTTCCCTCATACTTATCACCAAGGCATGTGAGTCTTAAGTGAAGAACAATATTGAAATTCGTATCATTGACGGTCGATTTGAAATTCTCTCTCTCTGTCTGTCAATGAGTTTCTTAGTTTTGAGTACACTTACGAAAGAAATATGAAAACAACTATGAGAGTTACTGATTTATGATGCTTAGTTTGCAGTCTGAGTATTGTTAGTAACTAAGCTCCAGTCCGTAAACCTAGTGACAGAAATGTGAATCAGACGGAGTACGTATTCCAGGCTGTAGCAGCGGCGTCTTTGAGACGCCAGCTGTGGTCACTTCCCAGCCCACTGTAGGATCACATCGGTTCATCTTCTTCCTGCTGGTAATGTAACTGAGATTTGGCAACAAGGCAATGTATGTTTGGCAACTCTGTGATCGACGAGATACTTCCTGGTATGCACGGAATTATACCTCAAAGTTAACTTGATTTTTCCTGTTATTTCCATTGAATAATCTGAGTTATTATCGCTTGAGGTGTAACAAAAGATTGTAAATTTACACTTTTCAGGCCAGGGAAAGTCGTTGCACGTGGAAATCGCAACTAATCTCGTCCTTTAAACAGCGGTTTACGAGTTTTAGCCACTATTAGCCTCGTAATAGGAACCCTAGACCTCTTCCCAAGCTCTATGGTAACGTGTGGACTTGTGAAAAAGAATTTGTGATGGTTTGCGGTTCTAGTATTGCCGACTGTAACGTTTTTATCCCTTCTGTGAAAGAGCTACAAGCAGTCAGATGAAAAATCGATAAAGAAATCGCAAGAAAATACTTTCAACTCATAATGCAATGGTGAAAAACTTACAATGTTGCACAAGAGGTAACGCCTCTTTCCGCTGCTGACAAGCAAATTTTGGGTTTCTAGGAATACATAATTTTATTTATGAAATGTCACATTTACATTCCACTTGAGTATGACACAGCATACCAATCAAACACAGACCCTATCGAAATCTAAGTGAGTACTATTTTACTAACTCCTCCCGATAAATACAGCGCACAATTTTCGTAAGGTTTCTTTTAGCGTTGTTATAACAATAGTAAACATGAGAGAGAAATTAATCATCAATGATATATGCGAATTCTCTGATGTTATCAATAATAGTCTGACAATGCATATGCAGTTTATTGATTACATGCATGTAGAAAACTTGTTCTGAGTTAAAGCTGTCAAACAAGGTAGGATGAAGAATAAATGCCACTACCACACGACAGCTAATGTAGAAAATACTTTTATGACTTATTTTGGCACGATGCGCTCTCCCCATAGAGAATATAAAAGTTTCGAGATGCTGCTGCTGCCTGGCCGTCTATTAAACCTGAAAAGAACAAAACTTCGCAGAAATTAGCCCTTTTTCCATGTGCGATTATTTTGGGCTGAGAAGTGAAGGGAATTATGTTGAAAGTTCCGTTAGATTGATAACTTCAGAACACAGCAGAATTGCGTTTTAAAAAACGTAACAGTGAATGTACTCGGGAGGACGACGGTTCAATCCCGCGTCCGGCCATCCTGATTTAGGTTTTCCGTGATTTCCCTAAATCACTCCAGGCAAATGCCGGGATGGTTCCTCTGAAATGGCACGGCCGACTTCCTTCCCTAATCCGATGAGACCGATGACCACGCTGTCTGGTCTCCCTCCCCAAAAACAACCAACCAACAACAACAACAACAACAATCTTATCTAGAGTGCGCGATGCTTACCGCTACGGTAGTAACTGACACACAGCTACAGCACCTCAAGAAGTCAACAAAAATTCCTCCAGAACTTCCGCATTCCACAGTGCTGTGAGATAATGCATATGGCCGGATCTAGACTTTTGAGAGACAGATAGTTACAGCTTTTCTTTTGCAGTGCACGACGTTTTCAACAAACTGATAGCGATATAGAGTAGCTCAAGTGAAAAGGAACACTTCCTATTTAAATTTCTGTATCCTACACTGTTGGCAGTTCTGTGTAGGTGGCAGTTACGTGATTTTATTTCAGCGATTACAAAATAGAGTCGAATGTATGCACTAGGTAGCCGAGGCCGCTAGTTCATGGCGATTCGGTCAATCAAGTAAATGAATGTACTGAACATGCTGCAAACCACTACAGGAAACCTGTGTGTCAAAATTCTCATCCAGTGTGGCGCAACGTTGTTATGATACAAAAATGAGTCATAGAGAGGAGGGTATGGTGGTCTGTTGGCTTGATGATCAGTTTATATCCCTATGGTCTGGGTTCCATTCCAACTTCTGCTGATGATTTTTGATAGGGAGAGAACTGTATAATGGCATTGTGGTCTGAAATTCACGTTAAAAATGATATTCCTTCTCTACCAGGTAGACGTTAGGTTGAACCACAATTAACTCTGTCAGCAGTAACCTTTCTTATACTAGTGATTTACTTCTAGTGACGAAAGAAATACTATGTAGGGTCACAGGACACTTATTCCATCTTTTATTTGAGCTTCTGTACGTCAATAAAACTGGTTCTGAACTGGGTATGCAACTCAGACCGCCCTTAACGCTGAATTTGATCCCTTCGTGACAATACAGATAGACTACAATTTGTTTTTTGTTCAAAACTGTAAATTCCTCAAGAGCTCCACATATTGCACGTGAATGGGTTCGAATCCTGGTCCGCACTAAAGTTTTCATTATGTAATATCAAGCTCCACCATGAGAACTATCAGCTGGTGGACAAAAATATTGATTTTTAATGTATTTTCACTATGTCTGACATTTTTGACACCCAGTGAGACAAAGAACTATTTGCGAGATCACAGTAAGTTCAAGGACCTTATTCCGAGCTGCTGGTGGAGAAAAATTCGGTAGCTGACGTCTCTTTGTGTGCAGTCAACAACGATATGTGTGTAGCTCGATTCCCAGTCAGCACTGAACTCTTCGTCATATTATTTCTAGTTCAAACATGCTCATATGTCGCTCCTGGTGTAACAAAGTCATATTTAACGTTCGATTTCTCTAGAATATAACAGCGATAGGTGCCAGGTTGGAATCCTGGGAAAGGAAAAATTAATATTTCGTCTCATCATTTCAGTTAAAACATCTAGCTACTGCCAAGAAAATCCGATATGTCACAGTTGATTGTGTTTCGATAACAATCTGATTAGGTTCTGGGTTCGAATCCCTGTCCAACACACAGCTTTACCTCACGGCATTTCAAGTAAGTTACTTGTGAGGAAGCAATAGTTAACATCTCTCGTAGTTCGTTAACAGGGACAATAGATGTTGGGTGGAATTTGCGTCCATTAAAAATGTTTACGTTATGTAATTTAAAGTTGATATTTCCTACCTGATACTGTCTAAAACTGAGGTATATCACTCTCTGTATGCCTAGTCAGGAATGACTATTAGTTTCCATCAGTCACGATATCTCTGCTTAGTCTGCATGACCTGAGTTTGAATCCATATGCATAACGAGACGCCTCGTCGTGTCATTTGAAATTCATACATATTCTCAACTAGCTGCTCGTGAATAACTTGAATTTTTAATGTCATTTTGTGTTAAATTATAAGTACGGTATGTTACTTTGAAGAGGAAGTCATGAATACGACGAACTTACTACGTGCATTAGCTACCTGTCGTAATAATGGGAGTGGTAACACTTCAGATATATTATTTATTGTAATAAATGTCGGCTTACAAACCTTAAGGCCAGTCTTATCTGTGATAAGGTGTTACCTGATATTTGTAGTACCTTGGTTAGGTTAGTGGTGTTTAACGTCCCGTCGACAACGAGGTCATTAGAGACGGAGCGCAAGCTCGGGTTTGGGAAGGATGGGGAAGGAAATCGGCCGTGCCCTTTCAAAGGAACCATCCCGGCATTTGCCTGAAACGATGTAGGGAAATCACGGAAAACCTAAATCAGGATGGCCGGAGACGGGATTGAACCGTCGTCCTCCCGAATGCGAGTCCAGTGTGCTAACCACTGCGCCACCTCGCTCGGTAGTACCTTGGTATTACTTAACATCTTCAGTTATTGCGATACAGAGCAGTGTATTCTAGTGGTGACTTGTTGAAACCATTTTCAATAGTCAAACGATTGTCCTGAGGTGCGATTAGAGGACCTGCTAGACAGCTGCGTTATGTGGGTTGCATGCGAATCAGGCGAAATGCAATTCAGGTCGTTCAGATACTTTTGAGCACGACTGTACATGCTATTGAATGGTTCGTAACAGTGACTTCGGATCGCGTCCTCTGGCTGCTTCTCTTTCTTTTTCAGGCAGTATTAGTTGGAAAGAGTTTTTCGGTACATCTAGATCTACGTCTTAAGAGAACAGTCCGTCTTACGATGTGAAGTTACTGCAGACACAAATGAAAACAGCAAGTCACACTCAGATTATAAGATTAAAAACACAGTAGAATTACTATATTTCCAACAAGGAATGTTATATGCAAAAGAAGTCCTAGCAATGACCTTACTCATCAATCTCCAACTGGTAATATATTTCCAAAATAGACTGAAAGCTAGATATTAAACGAAATTATGTATCCAAAACTTGGTTGGCAGTATAATTAAATTCATCAGTGAGACACGCAAGAAACTGCATTTTGTAGACTGTACTGTGCACTGAACCAACAACAAAATGTTTGGAATAAGCAGGAGAGCCACAATGTAGTAATAATAGTTATTCACAAACAGTCCATGCACTAACACAGAGACTGTATAAACTCATTCACCACATGAAATGAACAGAATAAACCAGATAGGCAGAGATAATGGGTATAACAAAAAAATATACAAACTAAATCAAAAATAGAAAAAGAGTTCGTAAATGACGAACAAAGGATGAATGCCAGCAACTACCAAGAGCCAGCAGTGGGAACTCGTGACGAGCACTTACAAGCAGTAGTAATACAACGGCAGAATGTTTTTAGTCGATACGGAATACTACACAGCAAAACACTATTTCTGTTTGCAACCTTTTATGATCTATACATTGCAGGGTGCGATTTGTTTTTTTACCAGTGGGGGGGGGGGGGGATGTCTTAGGGGGACAGTAGAATTAAATATGTTACTAACTTGGACCGTGGCGTTACGCATGGTTAAACAGCTATTTATAAATAGATGTTAATGCCGAAACTCACTATTGACGCGTATACACTATCAGAAAAGCCATCCCTAGTTATATCTTTAAAAGCACATAATAGGTAAAGCATATTTACAAAATCATCTACATACAGGTACAGATATACGAGGGGAATTCAAAAATTAGAGGCACATTTGTGAAAAGTTGTACTTATTCTGATGATAGAAAACTGAAACATATTAATAGTATTAATAGAAAGACTTAAAAACTTTCAGTGTTCGGCTCCACAAATTTAAATTATATGTAAAGTTTTACTCCAGTGCTTGGGAAATAAACATCCCAGGTTGAGATGCATAAACTAAAACCAGAGGAGGGGTTGGTCTGATGCAGAGGGGGGGGGGGGGGGGAATCCCCCCCATCCCCTCTAGCAAATCGCACACTGATACATTGTACGTGTCTGTGCAGGTACGATTGTGGAATGTATGACGACATGACGGCACTGCATTGCGAGGTTTGACCTGAACTTACAACCTATTTCATTGTATTGACAAAGGACTTCCAAACCTCAAGAGCAATTTTGTTCAGTAAGGTCTTTTCAGTAGTGTCTGCAGTTACTTTCATTCATATCGAAGGTAATTTTTCCATCCATGATGCAGCTCGTGTGAACTAAACAGCCGTTATTCTGTTTCTGAAGTAATACATTTCACGATAATGTAATCACATTACTGTGACAAGAAGGTAGTAGACATTTTGACTGATTTCTTCGTCATTACGAACTCTGTACATTTGCGTAATGGATGACTAAGGTATTGGACTGTGCACGGAAGGAAATAAGATCTGTTTAAAACACGAACATGAACTGGTACGTGTGAAAGCAACAATAACAATTTACTTCATATAGACCTCAAAATGTTTTGTTGAGACTTTGGCTTTTATATACAAATTTTATATCGAATGATAGTTTCCTCTCTCCTCCTCGGAAAAGGAAACTGAGAGGAACGGTCGTGTGCAGAAGCGAAAAGTACATTCATTACCATCTGCGCATTCGGCACATCTCAAAGAAAATCACTGGAGCGGTGAATTGCTCCCCACACAAAGATTAATGTTGTTGTGGCTTTCGTGCGAATACTGAAGTTGATATGATATACTTATTTGTGCCCGCAGGAAAAGAACTGAAATTTGTCTTTCAGGTGTTTCTTAAAGGTAAAGAAGAACGATAATACGCACCAAACCGACGCTCTATGAACGCTACGAAACGAGTTGCTACATTGGATAGGGCACTGAACTCACATACGGGAGGACCAAGATCCAGATGCTCACACAGCATTCCACATTTTGATCTTCCTTAATTTCCATAAACACAGATGGCAAGAATCATGACGATTCCTTCGAACAGGGCACTGCTGATTTCACTTCCCTCCGTGCCTCTGTCTGAGTTTGTGCTCCGTTTCTGATTGGATCGTTGTCGACATGACGCTAAACCCAATCTTCGTTCTTGCATGAATGCATTGAACATACGTAGCTACGTTCAACAGTACTTGATATAACGTAAGAACCTTAAAAGTTTTGCCAACGGTTAAGATGGACTCATGGGTTTTGAGATTGTGTTTACGACATACAGAAATAATTTACTACGTGCACACTTAGGTATCGTTTTGAGCAATTTTGAAGCTGTAAGCAACACGAATGTGTACAATATCCACAAACATGTGAAAGAGTTAGGAAAATACTGTATTTGAAGTTACAGTAATAAGCTGCTAGACCGTTTGTGAGAGTCGTCCCCAGTTACACGGCACATATCTATTTTCATTAATTGTCTTTGTACTGCATTTCTTATTCTTTTACATGGAGTTTTACTCTCTACTGACGGTAGTTATAGTCAGAAAATACAGTAGCATGTAGCTACTGAAAGAAAGAGAAAAGTGTATCACTGTTTTTCATATCCAGTTAGTGTGATAATCTGTTGTCTGGTGACGTCATTGGACGCAACCATTGTCACCTGCTCGGCTGCCTCTGCTGCCGCGGCGGGCAAAGCTGCAGCAGCTGGCGCCGTGCTTGCAGTCCGTGGTGCTCCGTATATCGTCACATTACCTGTCTGGACGCCTGTCTTGCTGCAAATGAGGGTTTTTCGTGACGCCAGATTGTGAAGCAGCGACCGATTTCTCTGCCCTCTGGTACGCTACTCGCGTGGGACTGATGAAGTACGGCACAGGTTTCGGCTTGGGCCCGCTGAACTTATCCGTTCCACATCGTCGTGTCAACCGTGGAGTTCTGACCAACGCAAGAAGCAATATCGCCTGACTACTAGCTGCGTTCTCGATAGAACAGAATCCTGACGCTGTCGACATTCGACAACTTCTGGTAGACGCGTGACCTTCTTACATGAGGCATCTCTGCATCATCACAGGAACAAACAATATTTAAATGCTGTATCTGAACGAGAAACCCGCTGGTCGTTTGAGCTAACACTCAACCGCGAATTCGTAATGAACAACGAAGGAAATTATTTATACGTGAAGTGGAAGTGATCGGAAAGTGACATGGCAGAGGACGGAGGTAATTTTTTAAGGCGATTGTCACTTAAATAGCCTTCGCAAAGTCTATAGAACCAATATCGAAAGAAACGGCTTTCCGTAAGATATGTTTTCTCTGGTGCTCAATTCCTTTGTTCGAGTACTTTGCTCCATATAATATCTTTTCTCAGAGGCATTGGTGTGAATCAAGTGTACTACCCCGCATCATACTATCGGAATCAGTAATTGAATGAACCATCACGTATGCTCATTTTTTGGTCACGACAAATACATAATCGCTCAGGGAACTACCCAGCATAGAGTTTGCGCTTTGGATGCAGCGAGCGAGAGCATTTTACTGAAACACATGACTGAAGTATGTGACTGGCACGATATTTCTGTATTTTCGTTCTGGTACTACATCAATATACTCTACTTATAAAAAGTTCAAAATGTACCCACTTATATAATAACAACAAAGAAAAAGAAAAGTATTTAGGAACGAAGAGGAACAAGTGGCATAAGATTAATTACTTGTGTAAATAAATTAATTTACTTATTATACGTTGCAAATACATACACGTCCAGAATCTACAAGGCACACTGTATTTCAGGATGATACAGTACTCTCTCCCGTTGCTGCTCCAAAGGTTTTGATATTTACAATTCTACATGACACTAAATGCTACTGCTGTAGCAACCTGAGTAATATCAGGTTGATGTAGGCGTAGTTTTAAGGTACATGTTTGTCAAGTTCCCCACAATTTTTATTTTCCTGTTTATTTGTCGCAAGATTTTGTCTTACACTATAAAATTAGTGATTTACTTGTATTTCCTCTCTTCTTGCCTTTTAATGGGCGACGCTTGTTCGCGATATCTACCGTCTAGGTAGCAAACTTGAAAACGTCCTGAGAGAACGATTGGCTTATGTCAGTTTTGCTTCATATCCCCAGCGGTGTGGGTAAGGTTAGTGTCGTACACTTTTTCTTATGAACTAACTGAACTAATGTGAGTATGAGAGCACACGGTGAGAGATATTTCATTATGAGATTACATGTTTTCCAACGTATAGAAAATGGTTTTGAAAAACCAACATCTATGAGCCTTTCTGGTGATCGGCCGCCCTCAGCTGATGGTATCCTCTTACCCCACGCTCGAAGCCAGCAGACCGTAATCAGTAATCGCTGTTGATGGCGGGCTCGGTATGAGGAAAACCATAGCATACAGTGTACCAGTAAGTGTCCTCCATTGTTCGTGTTTATCATTGTCCACAGAGAACGGCATCAGCGCGGGAAACCTTCTAAATCGCCTGGCAATGAGCCACAGTTCTTGAGAGCACTGTTGTGTTTGTCATTTTAACATCAGTTAGCGATAGTATATTTCTTCAGTATCTTCGAAAAATTTCTGATTTACACTACGGCCAAAACGCATTATATCAAGAATTAAGTTAATATTCTAGACATGTGACTGAATAACATGGAAAACGCAGTTTTAAGATAGCAGTTCCATCACCGAATCGTTTTTGTTAGCATGTCTCCACAAGAAGTCGTGAATAGGATGCAGTTAGCATAAAAAATAATTAAATTAAACTGACGTAATTGTTTTTCTGATTCGTACAAGCATTTTCTGTTTGACTCCGTTTAGCAGTACCGCTTGTGCTGAATGGATGCAGTGCTTAAATCGACCTATAAGCAAGAACGGTTATCCGATATTACTATACATTTACACGTAAACAAGAATGTTATCTTTAATATGAATAGCCATGAAGTACAGACTGTCTGTGACTCATCGGCCTCTATCAGCTGCGTACCCGCGTGTGTACTGTAAGAACTACTACAGTATATTGCCACGAAAGCCTACGCCTACGCCGTCCCATCGAACAGAAGATTTTCATGACGTATCACCTTTGTTAACATTGTAGCTGGATGTAAACACAGAAAAAGTAATGCCGAAATGAAGAGTTTCATGATATATCACCTTTATTAATTTTATAAATCGATGTAAACACAGAGAAAGTAATGTCGAAATACATGGATGTGCAAGTCATCAGTCTCATTACAGTGCCAGCCACGCCACTTAAGACCGCGTTTTGTATAGATATATTTATATAGATATATTTGTGATCAACTGAAATAACAATTTATTACATTTAATAGTTATTATTTGTGTAGATACATTTGTGATGAAGTGAAATAACATTTTACTGCATTTATAATTGTTATTTAATTAATTTAAAAATATAATACCGGATACTACAGATTATATCATTTTAAAATGCAGAGATATGGTTGCTTCAGGGCCTCACCTTTTGTGGTGGACAATGAAATAAATAAACCATCTGTTCAAGCTCAAAATCACCTGTCTTGCGTCTTCCACAAAACTGAATCCCAATAGCACACTACATCTTTGAAAGTGCTGGCTTGCTACCATCGCTGCGTCAGCCTTTTCGACACTCCTAGTAATCCAGACACATACCCAGTTCTGTTTGAACAATCTCCCTCGCACATTCCATTAGATAATCTTAGAGATGTACGCATCGTATCAATTTTACCCAACCGTTCTCTTCAATCATAACCTATGTGAAGGTCCCAATTTACTCTCTCCTGGTAAAACAGACTGTTATGCATCGCACAATCCTGTACTCCAAATATCAGTTCCCTTTCTCATAACAATCGCACATCTGTTTTTCAGTGTCATCCTCCTCTATACTTTATTCATCCAGATTTTCTGTCTTCAGTTGCTAGGGTTCCCACCATCACTAACCATCTAAGAAAGGGTTGTGAAATGACTGTACGAAAAGATGCATTAGCAAAGAGCTAGAATTCAAAAATTCTCATTTTTCTTCAAGATACTCCAGTTGTTCCCATAGGCTCTGTAATAAAAAGGAAACTCATGAACCTGAAGTACGAATTGTTGGAACACCCATATTCATTGCCAGATTTCTCACTCTTTTGTCTTCCGTCTATTACTACATCGAAATAATTTCTTTCTGGGAAACGTTCAGAGGCCGATGAACAGATTATGGCAGCCGTAGATGGGTGTATGGAAGATGTTATATATTTCAACTTTAGAATGGAAATAGGAACCGGCAAGCGTCGGATGAGTTCAGTATCTTATAATAGAAATACATCGCAACAGAAATGTTTATTCGTTATCAAATCAGCCTTCAGCCTGAAGACCACAACAACAGCATTGTCAGTTGGAGAGCTCTTTACCGTAAGTCCACTCGCATGTGTTAGTTGCACACATTCTGAAGGATAAGACTACTTGCTCTCGGGAAGAGTCTTTGACGAATCAAACGAAAGTGTCCTCCTTGGGCTGATATCTCCACTCTAATTATCATTATAACGAAGAGTTCGCGCCTTATGACTTTTAAGTGTGTGAGTAAATATACAGAGCACACTGCGTGAACGAAGACGTTGTGAAGCATAGAAAAAGTGCACAATGCAATGATGTTCTTGTCCATAACGGGAACAGATGTTCTTGACATTCGTAACGGATAAGAGTTTTAATAATAACGAAATGTGACGAAGGCAAATAGAGCAACAGACAAACAAAATGATGCTGGTATAGTGAAGAACATAATAATAATAATAATTTCGTCTGGTACGACGACCTAGTCCAAGCCTTTCAGCTGGAAAACCCTTCGCTTTCTTGCGTATCCTTAAAAGCCAGGGCATTCAGGTATTCCCCGACCGGTAACCCATCCAGCTAATAGCCGCACCCAGATTTGGTTTGTATTCCGCATCCTTGTGCTACCGAGCTACTGCTTATTAACTGTCATGTTCAACGTGTGTTTACTCTACGAGATATGGGAATGCAAAGTGTACAGATTTTTCGTTCCTCGATGTTCACGCCCTGTTTTGATTCAAATTAAGTAGAATTGTTAGCCCGTATTGGATAGTCAAATACACTTGTTTTTCAGTTAAAACCATTGAATTTCTAATAAGCCCAGTTGGGAAAGATTTATAGAATACATTTTTTTACAAAATCAGGCTGAAAGTGCCGCATTTTTTGACATTTTTTACAAAATCTTCGAAGTTACATTTAATTTAATCAGTGTCTGAAAGTGGTACATAAATGAAATTTGAAGAGATTTTGGTTCCACGTGAAGATTCGAGTGGGTGACAGCTTTGCATACTTTCGCCCCCACCACCGCCACACCTGAAGCTGCGGCCGACGATATAATCCCCATGGCAGCGGCCGCCCCCGGCCCCGCCCCCGCCTCTGACGTCACTGCCTCCGCCCCTGCTGCAGCCACCCCCAACAACGTCGTCAGTGCCGATACGGTACATACTTCTATTAAGTGCCTGGCAGAGGATTCATGGGAAGCCCCTCAAGCTAGTTCTCTGCCGGTCCACTCTCGAACAGCGAGCGGTGAAAAAACGAACACTTAATTCCTTCAGTGCGATCTCTGATTCTTCTTATTTCATTATGATGATCATGTCTCCCTCTGAAGGTGGGCAGCAACGAAATATCATGATCAGGTCCAGCAGCAACGAAAAATACCTTTGTTTTAATGATTGTCACTACAAGTCGTGTATCATATCCTCAGCATTCTACCTATTTCGCGATAATACGGAACGGGCTGCCCTTCTTTGAACTTTTCAATGTCTTCCATCATTCCTGTCTCATCTGGATCCCACACCGCGAGCAATAGTCCAGAAGGTCATTTTGTAAGAGCCTAAAAGGGTGGCTGATATTGTCTTCTAAACCGCTTAAGTAGACCAGGAGCATCAGAGGGCCGTTAACATTTTCGTACAGACCACAAGATACTATTCCTGCATTTTTCGTATGTCCACGAGTTTTGAAGTCCTTGTAAACTAGACACAAGTGTTAACTAGTGTAACAAGTATATACAGTATATACGACCAGATGGAATCCAGAGAACGCTATAACGCCAAGTAACGGCCTGTGAGATGCAATCCGTAGACTTGGTATGGATTTTTACGCCTCTTCTAGAACTGGAGCTAAAGCACTACTTTGGGCCGTATCGCATCTTCCGTCGTTTGTGAGATGCCGCATATGAAGTTGAGCGTTACATCCACTTATCAAGAAGACAAGACTGCAGAGACATCACCCACGTCCTCGCTCTGAGCCACTAACACAGCTCCGAGCTGCAGATGGACGGTGGGAAGTTCAAAGAAACTGAAGACAAACTCAATGATCGCGAAGCATCTATGCGAGGGGCCACTTCCGATGCCCATCATAGTGAAGTGGATGCAACAACATGTCCACAAAATTCGGATCCGTCAGCACCTCAATACACAGAGCAGTTCACAGGATCTGTATCCAGGGTGCTGTACCCATCTCCACGGAAAACCTCTGAGGTGAGGGATTAACGCCCCGAGCTGTGGAGCATGTGTCGTATATCAGCGGTTTATCTCACTAGATGGCGTGCTGTGGTCTGCAGTTCAAACCTGACCAGGAGTAATTACTTGTTATTTAGTTTTATTCAGTTTTTATCATTTCTGGAACTTTTCTGAAATATCTGTCGGTTGCATACCTTGGAATGTTGGATGACTGTATAAATAGTTGCGTTCTCCGTCAAGTTGCCTCAGTTTTGTTCTGGCTATACGTCGGCGTAAGTAATAAACGTGCTTTCAGTTCGAAGTGTAGCACTTCAGTGATGACACTGCCTTTGAATCTGAACGTGATTGCGTTTGCGATGTGATAGTATAGAAAGAGAACACGTTGGCCAAGACCCGACGCATTCGACTTGGAAAACTCAAATAAGGCTCAAGGAGATAAGGAATACATGAGGGTTGGATAAGGATGTGACGCCAATAAAAATAAAGTGTCTTGTCAATTGATGATATGTTGTTGTTGTGGTCTTCAGTCCTGAGACTGGTTTGATGCAGCTCTCCATGCTACTCTATCCTGTGCAAGCTTCTTCATCTCCCAGTACCTACTGCAACCTACATCCTTCTGAATCTGCTTAGTGTATTCATCTCTTGGTCTCCCCATACGATTTTTATCCTCCACGATGCCCTCCAATACTAAATTGGTGATCCCTTGATGCCTCAGAATATGTCCAACCAACCGATCCCTTCTTCTAGTCAAGTTGTCCCACAAAGTTCTCTTCTCCCCAAAATGGTTAAAATGGCTCTGAGCACTATGGGACTTAACATCTGAGGTCTTCAGTCCCATAGAACTTATAACTAATTAAACCTAACTAACCTAAGGACATCACACACATCCATGCCCGAGGCAGGATTCGAACCTGCGACCGTAGCGGTCGCGCGGTTCCAGACTGTAGAGCCTAGAACCGCTCGGCCACTCCGGCCGGCTCTCTTCTCCTCAATCCTATTCAATACTTCCTCATTAGTTATGTAATATTCCCATCTAATCTTCAGCATTCTTCTGTAACACCCCACTTCGAAAACTTTTATTCTCTTCTTGTCTAAACTATTTATCGTTCACGTTTCACTTCCATAAATGACTACATTCCATAGAAATACTTTCAGAAACGACTTCCTGACACTTAAATCTATACTTGATGTTAGCAAATTTCTCTTCTTCAGAAATGCTTTCCTTGCCATTGTCAGTCTATATTTTATATTCTCTCTACTTCGACCACCATCAGTTATTTTGCTCCCAAAATAGCAAAACTGCTTTACTACTTTAAGTGACTCATTTCCTAATCTAATTCCCTCAGCATCACCCAACTTAATTCGACTACATTCCATTATCCTCGTTTTGTTTTTGTTGATGTTCATCTTATATCCACCTTTCAAGACACTGTCCATTCCGTTCAGCTCCTCTTGCCGGGCCTTTGCTCTCTCAGACAGAATTACAATGTCATCGGCGAACCTCAAAGTTTTTATTTCTTCTCCATGGATTTTAATTCCTACTCCGAATTTTTCTTTTGTTTCCTCTACTGCTTGCTCAATATACAGATTGAATAACATCGGGCGGAGGCTACAACCCTGTCTCTCTCCCTTCCCAACCACTGCTTCCCTTTCTTGTCCCTCGACTCTTATAACTGCCATCTGGTTTCTGTACAAATCGTAAGTAGCCTTTCGCTCCCTGTATTTTACACCTGCCACCTTCAGGATTTGAAAGAGAGTATTCCAGTCAACATTGTCAAAAGCTTTCTCTAAGTCCACAAATGCTAGAAACGTAGGTTTGCTTTTCCTTAATCTTTCTTCTAAGATAAGTCGTAGGGTCAGTATTGCCTGACGTGTTCCAATATTTCTAAGGAATCCAAACTGATCTTCCCCGAGGTCGACTTCGACCAGTTTTTCCATTCGTCTGTAAAGAATTCGTGTTAGTATTTTGCAGATTTGACTTATTAAACTGGTAGTTCGGTAATTTTCACATCTGTCAACATCTGCTTTCTTTGGGATTGGAATTATTATATTCTTCTCGAAGTCTGAGGGTATTTCGCCTGTCTCATACATCTTGTTCACCAGATGGTAGAGTTTTGTCATGACTGGCTCTCCCAAGGCTGTCAGTAGTTCTAATGGAATGTTGTCTACTCCCGGGGCCTTGTTTCGACTCAGGTCTTTCAATGCCCTGTCAAACTCTTCACGCAGTATCATATCTTCCATTTCATCTTCATCCAAATCCTCTTCCGTTCCATAATATTACCCTCAAGTACATCGCCCTTGTTCCCTTATGCTCTCCCTGAAACTCTCTATAAACTCCTTCCACCTTTCTGCTTTCCCTTCTTTGTTTAGAACTGGGTTACCATCTGAGCTCTTGATATTCATACAAGTGGTTCTCTTTTCTCCGAAGTTCTCTTTAATTTTTCTGTAGGCAGTATCTATCTTACCCCTAGTGAGATAAGCCTCTACAATCTTACATTTGTCCTCTAGCCATCCCTGCTTAGCCATTTTACACTTCCTGTCGATCCCATTTTTGAGACGTTTGTATTCCTTTTTGCCTGCTTCATTTACTCCATTTTTATATTTTCTCCTTTCATCAATTAAATTCAATATATCTTCTGTTACCCAAGGATTTCTACTAGCCCTCGTCTTTTTACCTACTTGATCCTCTGCTGCCTTCACTACTTCATCCCTCAAAGCTACCCATTCTTCTTCTATTATATTTCTTTCCCCCATTCCTGTCAATTGTTCCCTTATGCTCCCCCTGAAACTCTGTACAACCTCTGCTTTAGTCAGTTTATCCAGGTCCCATCTCCTTAAATTCCCACCTTTTTGCAGTTTCTTCAGTTTTAATCTACAGTTCATAACCCATAGATTGTGGTCAGAGTCCACATCTTCCCCTGGAAATGTCTTACAATTTAAAACTTGGTTCCTAAATCTCTGTCTTACCATTATATAATCTATCTGATACCTTCCAGTATCTCCAGGCTTCTTCCATGTATACAACCTTCTTTTATGATTCTTGAACCAAATGTTAGCTATGATTATGTTATGCTCTGTGCAAAATTCTACCACGCGGCTTCCTCTTTCATTTCTTCCCCCAAATCCATATTCACCTACTACATTTCGTTCTCTCCCTTTTCGTACTATCGAATTCCAGTCACCCGTGACTATTAAATTTTCGTCTCCCTTCACCATCTGGATAATTTCTGTTGTGAGGGTACCAACACAAGGACAAGGATAGCGTACCAATAGGGACAAGAAAGGAGGCATGAAGGGCGCCAACAGAAATAACAATAATCCTTTTATTGCACCATTACACACGCACATCATGATATATGAGTCATTATGACAAACAGTGTGCATAATGAAGGCCGCACAATCTTACCAATGTAAGAAATTAAAATAATACTAGCACAAAATTAACTGAAGTGTCTTGAAGGAAATGTTTATGAGCAGAACACGACGGGGCCGCAAGGGAGGAGGCAACACAATACTTAACTCAGGTGCACCAAAACAAACAACGGACACCAGGACGCGCCAACAACGGACACGTTGAAACATTTTAATACTTGGAACAGTACACCAGTGATCAGAAAATTTAAAAAACAATAACATGAGATAAAAATACAATAATTTCAGAAAATCACATCTTATGAGTATGAGCTTAAGGTCTTTCGGTAATTAACAGATTACGAAAGGTATAGGGGCATGTGCCACTATTAAATCTTGCGTAATTACACTACTAAATTTTTCAGTACCCAAGTTGCAATTAACGCAACAAGAATTAAATCATTTAAGCGATAATGTTACTTTAAAATAATAATAAAATTATGTGATACAAAGAAACCCAAGAATGGCCCGATCAGTACTCCCCAGTGAAGCAGTTCACACAATTGGCACTCCACGGCTCCGAGCACACAGCCCCATACAAAATGCAACACAACCACAGCGAGCCGACGTACTACCAGAACCACCAGGCAGTAAACCAAAATAGTACTAAACCAAAACAAGGACCGACCTTTAAAATAACGAGACCTAGCCCGGGCCGGACAACAGACCAAATCCCGGGAAATCCATAAGAAACCTCAGCCAACTTAATACCGAAACAACAATTTATGAACAATATGCAAAACACAAGACCTCTCAGTCCAAAGGCTTCCGTTTAGTCGCGAAGGTGGCTCCGGCACGCCTGCTGAGGTGCCAAGCGTCGTACCGAGTGCCGAATCGAGCTTAACCTTCGTTGACGGAAACCGGAAGCACCACAAGACAAAATAAACTCCATCTAACTGTGCAAGGCAAACTCTACGGAGTGCCGCTCGAAGACTATGCACTTGAAGATCAAACATAAAGCACCCAGACTAACGTACCGCTGAACGACGCACTTCCATCACCAGCGTCTAGTAGAGTACGGAGAGCAGCGTAGCGCATCTATATACATCCGTGGGACGGTAAACGAGGATAGCAATCCCAGCGACGGAGAGACAGGAGGACGAAATGACATCCCGCCGCACATAGAAGGTATTTCAAACTCAGCTCGACAAACTACAAGAGGCGAGATTTTGCTCCCCTTGCGAATCAAGTCAAACGGCACACGACAGCGCTGCCCGCACTATTAACCGTAAAATCACGGTCCGGTCTTCCCATCGGGCCCCACTCGGCGTCCAGAAGCAAACAACCCCAGCCGAGCCGAACTGTCTTCACGCCAAAGCAGCCACCTTTCACCTCCTCACACGCCTCCAACTAACCCCGGCCAGCGAGCACACACGGAAACAACCGCCTAACGCCAAAGCGCCGTCTGAGTGAAAACTCAGCACTAAGATCGATAGGGACCTGGAAATAAGCGAGCACCGTAACAGTTTCTTTTAACTAGTCATACATTTCATCAATTTCTTCATGTGCAGAGCTAGTTGACATATAAACTTGTACTACTGTAGTAGGCGTGGGCTTCGTGTCTATCTTGGCCACATTAATGCGTTCACTATGCCGTTTGTAGGTGCTTACCCGCATTCCTATTTTTTTTATTCATTATTAAACTTACTCCTGCATGACCCCTATTTGATTTTTTATTTATAACCCTGTATTCACCTGACCAAAATCTTGTTCCTCCTGCCACCGAACTTCACTATTTCCCACTATATCTAACTTTAACCTATCCATTTCCCTTTTTACATTTTCTAACGTTCCATTTTCTGACATTCCACGCTTTCTCCTGATAACGACGTCCTCCTGAGTAGTCCCCGCCTGGAGATCCGAATGGGGGACTATTTTACCTCCGGAATATTTTACCCAAGAGGACGCCATCATCATTTAATCATAAAGCTGATGATATCGCCAAGCTAAAAGAACAGGGTATTTAGCAAAATTCGTCGACCGAGGAATTTTTATTTGAATTACAATTTTTAAGTTCCATTCTGAAAGACAGGCAGTTGTCATGGAACGTCACAGAAGGTGTCGAAATAGCCACTACCTTAGGACAACTGCTCACTAATTCTGAAAGTAATCCTGTCACAACCCGGTACAGGTAATTGTTGTAACTGCTCTATGCTTTATTACTGTGTCATATACACTGCTCGAGGGTGCTTTGGTAACTTGGAGTAGGAGTTGACAAGAAAGACAAAATTAAATTTAGGTGTAGAGATACGATGGAATGTGCTTGTGCACAAAAGGCTATACCATCAGATGGGCCCAGTAGTCATATGAAAGAGTGCGAGGCTGAAATAAATAAAATTTTGGTATTCAGAGATGCTGTTAAGTTTGCGTTCGTAAATTTGACACAGTGGCTCTCATTATTCTCACTACTTTTTGCTTGTGTGTGTTCGTTTGTATTAATGTTGTGTGCAACTTGGTTGCAATAGATGTTTCTGCGTCTGATTTTGCTACTTACGCTGAAATTTCTTGCTTGTGAAATTTATTACCAGATATGCGATATCCATTTGACTGTAGGTGCGTTGTGCCCATGAGGGAGATAAGTACTGTGTAATGCTACTACATAGTGCTACAGGAAGAACTTGTGCTATCGAAATTTCTCTGTAACTGGTGTAGCAGGAAAGGAAGATTGTAAATATGCGCTGTACAAGCAATTAAATGCTATTTATGAAATGAGAGTAACTGTTGATATTCCCCTTCATTCTTAGTGGACTGTGAAAGCTTGCTACTTAACAACAGATAAACAAGCGACTGTACGCAGAAGAGGCGGTCAGCACGCACACAATGATCAGCTGGTGACCCCGGCAGCTCCTCCGAGGCGGGGCTGGAGGAGAAGCGCCCACGAGCGGGGCGGGGAAGTGGGAAAAGTTTTCTGTGGGTCTCGCAGTCCGTTGCAGACTTTATGGCCGTGCCACTAGGACGGAATTCCAAATGCGCCAACCCTGGACGTCCTAAAGTACTATGAGCATGACTTTGCCTGCTGATGGCTTGGTATTAATGTTTCGATATTTTATTTAGGAACATTGAAATTACTCTGACAGCTTATTGTCTATGGCTTATTTTGCACAAACGGTATTTCAGAAACCAGCTTTATTATAGAGGTACGTATGTGGCTTGAAAATTCCTTTAATGCATGTTCTAACAAAAGTTTTAGTTCTTCAAAATTAATTGAAGTTGTTGGGATATTTTGTGAAATTTACAGTTTTAAGAAAAGTCAGTTATACAGTTTTCAAGAACGCTCATTACATATCAGTTTTATATGAGAAATTAGTTTTATATAAACACACAAAATTACCCTTCACAATGTGTTTTACCGCTTAAAAGTGAATTTGCGCACAAATAAAGAAATCCATAGGTACTGCATCATTTTTCCGCCTATGCACACACCAAGTTACATTAAACTCGTTTATTGACACTTGCGAATGTTGCCTTGTCAGTGATATGCGAAGTCACACAATGCAATTTTTGCCCTCCACACGCAATTCACCTTAAGTACTTGGAAGGCACCTTCAGTAACCCGGACTGTATATGCATTTCCGTTTAACCTGTTTTGCTTTACCCTCTGGACATTGAAGTTATAAACAGTTCCAGCACTTCCTTCATATCTGTGATACAGTGAAGTATAAATTTCTGATTACTCATTTCGTTGTTGCTAGTTTATATGCGTTTTTTTTTTCTTGTTTCACAGCTGTTGTTCTTTTTTTCTGTGGCATACCATATTTTGCTTCCGCAGGCTAGGAAAAGAACAACTGTTTACTTGATGTTATGTTTTGGATGGTGTCGGTTACTGTTGAATGTTATTACCAACTCTTGAATATCTTTTTGTGGTATCAGTGATGTGTCCTTGTGTCTACGTGTATGCGTTTTTTAACACGGTTGTATGGACTGTCTTAATGTGGTTGTATACATTTTATGATTTTTGTATTTACTGCTTCAATTTTTTTTATTAGTTTTAGCAGGCGCCTTGTGTTGATGTGTGTCTAGTCCTTTTAACATGTTTTTTTCTCTCCTAAGACTTTCTGAATATGATACTGTTCTTGTGTTGTTGTGGTCATTTTTTATAATAATTTTCATACCTACTTCTAAGCTGGTCTCATGATGGCTGTGGTGTTTTAAGTGCTCTCCAAGTGGAATATTTGGTTTCGTATTTCCAACACCTGATGTGTTCATGGTACTGTGTTTTAAAATTCCTGCATTCTCTTGTTTCTGAAGAACAGAAGAGCAGCTTCTGTGAAATTTATTTTTGTTAATTATTTACAGGACTGTGGACTCCAGCAAGACAAATACCCATCAAATTATTGTAGCTGTGGGGTTTAGAGCTACGAAAAGTAGTTAGCTGAGTTAACGTCCAATAGAAGGTAGTCTGGTCGAAAAGTGCCTGCACGCAGCTACGTCAGACGTTTTGTGCAGCCATCTTTCGTTGCTCCAGTGCACTGGCGCCCGCTAGCCATTCCCACAAGCCCGTTGAACAGTTCATAATCACTGGCCGACTTCAGCCTTGTTCTCACACACGCGCCTTCTACAGCTTCTCTTTCGTCACTCTGTTACCACCAAAAAACATACTAATTTTTGTTACTGTTCATAATTACCAACAGCGTAAAATTTTAAATTAGCAGCAGTTTTATTTTGGCTACTATGGTTTCGAGTGATATTTATTTTATTTTCTATTTCTTCATTTGCTAAACTTGATGTGATTACAGCCATAATGCCCTTTGTTACAACGGACCATGGTTTCACACGTATAGCACCTTCCCCACATCACAGTTACCTAAGAAATAACAGTTTTGACATGACAGATAGCATTGAAATGATTTGGGTGTCTGTAGTGGCAATGTGAGTCAATGGTCCCGACAATGAACTAATAAAAGTAGCACTGGCAGTTCTTGTACTATTGCTGTTTCTGCCACTAATAGTAATAAGGGTAATATAATAATTGTTATAATAATAATAATAATAATAATAATAATAACCGTAGAAATAATAATAATTACAATAACAATAGTCGAATGAAACTATATGGTTCCAGAGACCTTCTCGAGCCCAAAGTATCTATCTGGTATGTATGGAGACTAAAGTGACAAAGGAAAATTTGTGCCAGCTCCGGGATTCGAGACTGGGTCTCCTGATAGCCAGGCAGCTGTGTTAGCCACTACGCCACCCTGACACAGTAACTTTGCACAACTGTGCAACTATCCTAGAACACCTCACTCCTCATTCCAAATATTCATTCGTACTTCAGCCTGCTTGGTATTGCCCCTAAAAGCTAACAACATTGCGGAGGCTCTCCAACTGCACTGGAATACCACCTCAGCATCGAACGAAATGTGTATAATTCCTGAACTTAGGCATAGGTGTTTTAAATAACACTTTCCAAGTCCCAAACTATGGGGTGTATATTTACACTGAATCCTGTAGCGTTGCTCTTGGGGGACGAAAATAAAAAGAATTGTTACTTTTTTTTTAATGTCGAATAAGTGAATATTTTTGGTGGGCCACTTGGCAACAGAATCAGGGATTTATTACGCTATTATAATAACATACGTTGACCATTAAATACCTGAATAAGAGCAGCATATATATATATATATATATATATATATATATATATATATATATATATATAGTCGCGATGTAGTCATACCCGGATCAACACTAAGGGACCAGAAGATTTATAGACTTTAAAAGAAATGCAACACTACACAATTAAAAAAGAGTTGGTTCAGAAATAATAGGAAAACGATAATGTTCCTTCTGCCTCATGCTGCGTTCGGTCCATCAGCGTAATCGTAATTTCTGGTGATGAAGTAACACAAACAATAATTATCATTCAGAAAGGAGATGGAATCATCAAGGTTAATTTACGAAAATAAACACACTTATCTTTAACACACGTTTTTTTTAATGCTACGTACCTTTTCATATTAAATTACAATAGATGACCATTGTGGTTAAATACTTTATACATAACAGTCAAAATGTCCTCTTGATGCTGTCTGTTCGATATCAGTTACAAGAAACTACATGTTTTCTGATTGGAAAAAATAACAATTAGCATATTCACTCAATATTTTCACATAAAATATAAAATACAGTTGCGGAACGCAGCAAGTCCGCGTCCGCCTCTCTTGGAATACAAACAGTAAAAGGTGAGGCGCCAAAAGCCTCATTTGTCTTGAAACAACAGAATTCTTTTTTATACCATTAATCGATACATGTACATAGAGATTTACTGGCACCGCGCAAGAACGGCAAAGATAAAGAATAATAGATTCTGTCGCTGCTATGCGATGGTTCATTTCTTTTACTTTACAATTGTTCGATAACTTTAGGCCATCAGGCGTTTACTATTGAGCGTATATTAATGTTTGTGAGGCGAAAATTACTAATATTACAATTCGAAGTGGGCTCAGACTTGAAAAGGAATATGAACACGAGCTAAAGTAGTTTGTGCAACCCTGGAAAGTTACTGTGCCTGTGCGGTATAATGGTTAGCGCATATGTCTAGTTCCAAAGGGACTTTGGTAAAAATTTTCGTTCGTTGCTGCAGTCTTCATATACAAGTCATAGATGTTTGATACTTGTAAAGGTCTCTCGAACCACATTTATTCATTTTACTAAAGCGCACATGCCTGGGTTTCAGGCAGGATCCCCCGTGTCATTCGATACTGAGATGCCATCCCAATACAGCTGGACAGCCTCTGCAGTGCTTTTCGTGTTTATGGGGAATATTAAGTGGGCTCAGGCGTGAATGGGAATTTTGACTGAGGAGGGATGAGTGCCAGGGTGGACCGTGCAGTTGTGCAAAGCCAACGTGCCAGGGTGGCGTAGTGGTTGGCGCATCTACGAGTACACAGTGAGCGGGAGACCACACTCGAAAACTGGTCTCGAAACAAATTTTCATCTGTGACCTCAGTCTGCATATATAACGTCACAACAATGACAGTGGAAGATGTTCAGATAATTGTGGGTGTGCACAATAGATGGACTCTCGTACAGCGAGTTATGCGAAAAGAAAATTTAAAGAGACCACACTATCGAAGAATACCTGGAAATGAGGGAGATCTGGTTCGTAGGAACGATGTGCGAGGGTAACGTATATACAGGGACAATGGTAGTTATCAATTTTGCTTCGTAGTTATGTCGTTAACTGTGTTCTGAAACTGGAGACGTTGTTCAGTTCTCTAACATTGTAAGCTACCGCTTCTGTTTTGCTCTTTTCTGCTGATGGGTGAGCCTGCGATCCGAACGTATAAGTGAAAAATTTTGCACAACGGATTTTATGACACTAATTTGTCGCCCTGACACTTATACGCTCTCCAGAGGGGTAATCTTATCCTTTGCTCTATATGTGACGTTAACTAGTCGTATGCAAATCTGGTTGGTTTCTAACCATACCCTCAGTATATGCTAGAATGTTCAGATGAGCTGACCTACAAACACTGCCTCCACCAGGTGGTTGCAAACATGAAATACACAAATCAGTAGATAATAAAATGACAGAGGAAAGTACTAGCTATGAAATGATACACTGAGTAGTGTTAAATTCTTTACTTTTCTGCAATTTACTCTATACAAGATTACACAGTACGAGCAACATTTTAGTTCTGCCTATTCACATTTGGTAATCGCTCTGTCTGTCACTGTCCTGTGATATATTCGCGGTCGTTAATTCGAGCGCGGAATACTGACATCAGCTGTGGCAATTGCAATTATATTTAGAACTACACTCGCTTCTAGCAACGTGAAGTTTCAGCATAGAACGAAAAAGACACGTGATCAGCAATTTACTTTACTTCCCTAACCGCTGTTGCGAATGTACGACCACTACAGTGATCTAACGCTTATCGCTGCAAAGGTTCTCGCCTCAGCGAGATAATATAAATTCTACCTCACCAAAAAGCTTCCGTAGGCAACTCCACAGCTGCCGTGGAACACCACACGATCCTCAGGCTCTCGCTACAAGTACTCTGTCCCAGTAACGAGGTCGCACACCTCGCCAGGACCAACCTCTCTCCTCGACGCCCCAGGAACAAGTGTTTCTCGGTCGTTACGCTTTTTCGTAGCTCCTGTTCTTTTTTCTACCCCTTTTTAATGTGTGTGGCCAATCATGTTGCTGGAAGGCGTCCATTTCCGATCGCCGACCAATCTCATTTTTGCAACCGACCGAAGGTTCTAGAAGCTTCCAGACCCAGAAGCTTCCGCTCCGGCCCTTGGGAAAACCACCTACACGCCGCCACGCATTTTGTGAGGGAGCCCCAGTGTCTTCTCCTTGTCCTCGGCCACGTGGCTCCCGCTAAGCCGCGGTCCTCCCGCCTGGGGTTTCCACGAGCTTACATTCGCTGTTGTCTTCAGCTCTCAGGTCTGCCTGCCACGCTTGTGTCTTTCCCGTTCTCCTGCCAGCCTCCCGTCTCCTTCCGTTTCACTATCGCCCAACGTGCAGATATTCTGCTACAAATTAAGATCCCTAGCCGATGTCAGTATCGTTAATGGTTTCCTGTCTCGATGTTTATACCATTAAAGGGTCTTCTTTCTGGAGTGGTAGTTGTAATGTCGCTCAAAATGATGCCACCTTACAACATGATGCGGGATGTTATTGCACAGTCGGGTTTCTGCTACTGAAAAGAAGTTCGAGAAAATGGCCGAACGCTGGTGTGGGACCGAAAGGAATTTTCTCTGATGGGAACGCGAGATATTGCTATGTTCCACAGACAAGAGCGTTAAAGTCGACGAAAGTAATGAGGAACGGTGTTTGTTGACAAAACAGCAGGGAACACAAAGGGTATGGAAATCTCTGTACTTGTCTGCATGCAGCCAACATAGTTGTGCATACGATGGTGAAATCTGATTAAGGAGTGGAACATAACACACATAACGAACAGACGCATTCGTAATCAGTTCCAGGTGCTGTGAGATTTCCTGAGAATGGGCTTGCAGTATCACATCAATGTCATCAGCAATTGAAAGTTGTGGTGTCACCGCTAGACACCACACTTGCTAGGTGGTAGCTTTAAATCGGCCGCGGTCCATTAGTACATGTCGGACCCGCGTGTCGCCACTGTCAGTGATCAGACCGAGCGCCACCACACGGCAGGTCTAGAGAGACGTACGAGCACTCGCCCCAGTTGTACGGACGACATTGCTAGCGACTACACGTACGAAGCCTTTCTCTCATTTGCCGAGAGACAGTTAGAATAGCCTTCAGCTAAGTCCATGGCTACGACCTAGCAAGGCGCCATTAACCATATCTGGAGAGAGTCTCACTTGTATTATCAAGAGAAATGTACCACAATGAATTAAAGTTAAGTATACGAGAAGCTCCGTTCTTTTCTTTATAGCTTTCACCACGTATCCTGTTTCAGACTTAACGCCAGTCGGCGTGTGTGTACGCGTGCCTTTCGGTTACCCGTCACTGTGGACTGGCTGCCTTGTCAGTCCACTACAAAAGTATTAATGTCTTCCCAAGTTTCTTTTTCAGTCTAGATGAATTCTTGCACACTGCAGGTACGTATTCAGTCCAATTTCGGTTTTCATGTAATATTACTCCTACACTCTTTGCTGCGGGAGTGAAGTTGATACGCCCCTTGTTAGGGTTAACGATGGTAGCGATTCCCGATATTTCGGGCTAATGAGCGTAGAATGGCCAACCACTACCGCTTGGGTTTTGTATGGATTGAGTGTAATCCTATCATGCGACCATTTGAGAGTGCATAGAGTTTGGTATCAAGATTACCGACACCCATTTTTCAGGTCTATTCGTTTTGCGTTTAGATGCAACTGGAGGGCATATGCGTACATGTGGTGTTTGCAGAAAGACAAAACTAGTGACACATCATTGACATACAGTGAAAAAAAGCATACTGCCTAATGATAAACCCATGGGGACGCGTGATACCACCTGCCTCTATTGTGACTGTGTGGTGCCGGATATGACACACTACTGGGGAGACGTCAGGTATGAGGGAAGCCATTGCACTGAGCTTGTCGAGAAATTTAGGTTGCCAAGTTTAACAAATAAAATGAAAAATTCCAATGTGTCAAAGGCTTTACTGAAGAATGCGAAGCACATAACAATCTCACTGGTAGTGGCTTAACTAGTCCTTGTTTCCAGGCACCTGGCCGAACACTTGTTGTTAATGAGTGGTTCAAGATATCTGTTATAGTGGGCACTGCAGGGGCAGTTATAAGCTTCCACATTTGAACCACGATGCCATCGTCTTTAGAAGATACGGATCTGATATGCATGATAGCCTTTTCGACTGTACTGCAAGTAACGTGCTTTAGACAGAATTTTTCGTGGCTACAGTCGTTTACCCCCATGAAGTAAACATTGAGTCTCTATTTTGTTAGTGGTTCAGTTGTGGTTGTGGGTAATGTGAGATACCGGTTCAGTTCTTCGGCTGGGACAGTTTGGTCATGAGTAGCTTTTACTTTTCCTAGATCAAGAACACACAGGTTTTTCCATAGGATGGACTGCTTACTTCCGCTGTCGGGTAATGTATGTGGATGCCTGAGTTTTGCATTTCTCATACCATGACTATTCCGTTCCGCTTCTAACCAACATTACTTTCAGGCGTGGGGCGCAGTTTGTATGGTCTGTGAGCAGTGTCTCCGAAATTCATAGACTGTTCTAGTTCTTCAGTTACCTACGGTTAATGTTACTTATTGGTTTTCAATGAAATTCATTCCACCATTTCTGGCTATTTTACGCAAAAGACTTGAACGCGTACACTTCCTGTTCCTTAGCTACTTTGTCCAACATTCAGTAAGGGTGTCGTTTTGAAAAAAGACGGACCTCAACATAGCCGAATCGTCACAGTACTACAGATATCACAATAAATTACAGTTTTAACAGATTCTAATACGCAGTCGGAGAATACCTCAATTCTAATTACACAGAATGTGAATATGATTCGTGAGACTGAAGAGTTCAAATTTCTAATCGTTCAAATACATATTAAACTGTCGTGGGAAGCTGGTTTTCAGGATCTTGTTCATAGACTTAATCCGGCCATTTGTACTATCAGAACAGTATGGAAGTAAAAGATAGTTCAACACAAAAATTACTCTGCTTTGCTTATGTTCATTCGTTTATGACGTATTAAATTATATTTTGGGGTAACGCTTCCCATTTCCGAAGGGTATCTTTGACTCAGAAACTGGTGGTTCGGGAAAAAGAGCTGTAAGTTTGCGAGCATATTGTCGACCCCTGTCCATTAGTATGTTTATTCTGATATTGGCCTCTCAATATATACAGCGTGGGCCATTTTAATCCATAATGAGGAATAAATCGGGGCAGAGATGAGAGACAGCAAAATATTTTAGATAAAATTTGTAGGTGGCAAAGAGGGTAACACGTTGCCATAATGGCCGTGCTCTTGAACGCCGTTTTCAGAGTTTTGGAGGTTAATGTAACTAACTTTTTGAGAAAGAGCAAACAGGCACTGGACGTTTAAGATTTAATTCACTTGTTAACTGGCAAAAATAAATACATCACAGCGTATAAATATTATTGTGGCAATTGCAAGGCTTAACAAACTCAAGATGCCCCTTCCAAATTGCAACGCACATTATAATTTACTGTATCCCTCCTCTAGTTTAAGTGAATGCGTTGTAGAACAAAAAAAACCATACTTGCTTATTTGACCTTCATTGAGCTAGCCATGACCTTGGACAATGTATCATTCTGTGCGTGAAGTTCGCCACTTTTTAAAAATCTTGAATCAAATATTAGGGTTTCCACTTAAAAAAAAAAAACACATTTACGCCAAACCATCTTGAAAATCACGTTCAAGGTGACAAACATTTGTAGCAATGCTTGACTGTCGTCACCATATACAATTTTTATCTAAAACATTTTACTGCATCTCATCTCCATCCAAAGTTATTCCCTATTATGGAATACCCTGAATATTCTGTAACGTCGTTTCTTGTTAACAATATCAGCTTAGTCCAAAGAATTAGCAGCTATCAGTCAGTTAACACTAGACAGAAAGCCAATCTGCATTTGGATCGTACCTCATTGACTCCTATGTAGAAAGGCGTGCAATATTCTACAGTATCCATTTTCAATAAGCTACCACAAGAATTCATATATTATCAGTAATCCAATCGTTTCCACACCCAAACTGAACAGTTTCCTCATCGGTCACTCCTTTTATTCTGTCGAGGTATTCCTTGAAAAATTAAGCTAATTCCTGTGTTACATTGAGGATTTCGTTTATATGCACTTATAGGATGTCGTCGTTTTAGGTTTGACAAAAAATTTTTTTACCTGTTCTTACTTTTCTTCTATAATTTCATCTACTGAAAAGTTCCATGATCATGGACATTTGCTCCTCAGTTTGTTCCTATGGAACTAGACGTATAAAATAAATAAATGAAATGAAACAGTGACCCATGCTTCAGCTACAAATTAGTAATACAGGTGATATATTGTACAAACTCGTACTCATAGCAACACTGTTTTGCGTGTCGGTGCAGCACCCCGTTGTAACCTATAATACTGTTATTAATCCTTAGAACTAGTGATTCTTCAGAATACTGCCCATAAGGTCGACAGTTTGACAGTACAGGTTGTGATGAACGACAAGGACGTCACCAAAATCCGCAGATCCAACCGAGTGACGCCGTACAGCTGATGGGCGCGACTCTGGCTGCGTGCCAGACGCCAGAAGCGACGCAGCTCCACCGCTTCTGCGCTGCTGAGATTCGAACCCAGAAGGAGCCGACTCAGGACAGGAGCTGTGTGCGCCGCCTCCCCGAGCAGTGCGTGCGAGGCAGCTGTTAACATTAACACCTGTGGCGACTGTAACGATACAAGCAAAATATGTATCAGCTCCGGCCATCTATGCCGCTGTAATAACATTATCGCAACGGTGTTCCAGGAAATACTGCATAATACTGTCTCCGTGCAAGAAACTAAGAATGTCTCATGTGCCGAAAGGACCTCCTGGGACAGGCGGCACAGTGCGGAGTAGCCTCTCCTCAGTTTCCGATAGTGATCTGTAAGTGGTTGCCGCTGGCATCTCATTTGTTCCGAAGCTGCGAGGCACTGGTTGAGTTGCTGTAAGTCGACCCTCACCAGAAAAACACGTCCCACGTACCTGGAAACAGCTGTTGCTACAATGTGTGAATAAGAGGATAAAGAGCCAGTTGAAGCTGCTCCTAAGATATTCCAAAGTAACGAAAGCTATAATCAGAGCAAGAGACATGACATAAACTGCCACGCAGGAGATCCTTACTGCCCCACTGAAGGAACGATGAGACTCCAAGACACCGCTGACACTATAAGACAACAGACTGAGGATCCCCTGGTATTTGTGGGTGTTTCTAAACAAGTCTACAGCGACCGCCGGAACCGTGGTGATGTAGGTCGCCACCACAGAGACAACCAGCCACACAAAGTTTAAGGAATCCTTGTTTCTCACATTCAAAGTTTGCACCCAGTACCACACAAGCGTTGATGATCCCTTTGTGTGAAGGGAATAGCCCTTGGGTACAGTGTACCAGCACGTGTCCTCCGTAGTTCACACCTCTCAGTGACCGCTGTGAATGGCAAGTCCGAAAAATTTACAGATGGCGTTGTATCGTGCTACAGATCTTAAGAATTCGCTTCTATGCGTCATTTTAACGACGGCTAGCACTACAGAAATCTTCGGTACATACGATGAAATAAAACGGTTCTTCAGTTACAGTAAACATGAAAATTGCATTACGTAGCGATTTAATATAAATTCTCATAAAAGAGGACAGTCGGTCATGAGATAGCACCTACGCGATGCATGTGTTTTTCTTTATATATGTGGCCACAAATCGCTAAGTGAACAAAGTAGTAACCGCACACATTATCAGTAACCCTGCCATAATCGTAATTATACAACAACGAAAGTATAACCATTTAAATCAGAACAGGAAGTCACCCATACAGATGCGTTGTCGCCTCTCTACACAACGCAAATAATGGAAACTAAGGTAACTCGAATTAGCGATAAATTAACACATATGGATTGTTTCGACTGCACTGCGGAAGTTTCGCTGGGAAAACCTGACACACCTCCCACATAATCCTAAAATCTCACCATGCGAATTCCGCATTCGTTAGTGTCGGTTTGGTTGAGGCAAAGAGTTGCAGACTTGGGTACATTTCTGGTTCCAGGGAATCCCTAACATTTTTCAACGAACGCATTGACTGTCTTGTCTCACAGTGAGATAAATGTATTAGTAGTT